>NC_088114.1:4832272-5135303 GCF_036370855.1 Dromaius novaehollandiae
CAAAGCGTGCCCTTACCGAGCCAGCGCACCGAGCAACCGGACTCCTTCCAGCCCGGCCTCTGAACCCCCTCCTTACGCGGCACCACCGGGAAGGGATGCAAGATACACGTGGAAACACCAGCTGCGTGGTAGCACAGAGAAGCACGTGCCTCCAGACCTGCCAAGGTCTCCGGGGGAGCTGCTCCAGGCCCGGGTTTCACGCAGTACCTCTTATTCTGCACCTCTCCCCCACCATCGGTTCGTACAGACGACCCCGGCCTCTCAAACCCTGCCCGAACAGCACGCCTGCCGGGAAGCAACCTCAGCACATCCCAGGCCGGGAAGAGCAAATCCCAGCATGACCTCCTAGGCCGAACGCAGCTGCCAGCTACCTCTCCCGGGGCAGGGACTGCAGCCTGGCCACTACAAGATGCGCACCGCTGCGTAGCAACTCGTATTTTGGCTAACCAGTCTCCACACCATCTCTGTGTGATCTCAGCAGCGTGACACCAAACACGGATCTGGTGGCACACGTCTCCACGGGGCTTGCAGGACGCCCGTTTACACCCGAGCACCCGGCAGCGATGGGAGCGCTGGCTGTCCCACCGCCCGCCAGAACGGTGGATCCAACCTTTCTTTCCAGATCAATAGTGTCCTGGCCAAGCTCCATCAAGGTGAAACCCACACACCGCAGAGCCCACCAGTCTGTGTCTCACTGTTTTACAAATATCGCTGTCCCCTACCTGGAAAAGCACTCCTGTGCTTTATTACGGTCGATGCAGGAGGTAGCAAATCCCTACATCCAAAGGCTAAACACATCATCTCTACTGCCCGGGCAGGACCGGCTTCATCAGCAAGAGAACATACCCTGGGAAATTCGGTACCTAGGGACACTTTTAAAAACCAGAACACAGCTAGGATCTACTGAGCGCAGAACGGACAGGTCTGTGGTCCCAGAGGTAGGGCAGGGGAGCGGCGGGGTGCAGAGCGGCACGGCAGGTTGCCCCTCTCCCTGCATACACACTTGTTACTTGCTCAGCTTAACAGTGGAACCAGAATTAGCCGTGCTAAATGTCTCCACTGCTAACAAGAAACAAATGCGGCCTCATGTTCTAGTTGCTGTGATCTAACAAAACAGACCATGGTAAACACTATAAAAATGTACTGGAGGGAACCACCCTGTGTTTGCTGGGAGAGGGACTGCATAATCTAATAGGGTTTTATCCATCTCTCATGTCTCTGAAAAAAAGAAGGGAAAATTGGGCCCTGTCCATGACATTCGTCATGTGCTAACTATTCTCATGTCTTAATGCTGCAGAAATCAAATTGGAGCAAGGCTACCTATCTCCCTCCCAATCAGGCTCTAGACCCAAGTGCTGCTTTTTATGGCCATGGAGCATGAGGAACTGCTTATGTCAGCGGTGCTACGGGACAGGCCAGTTTTTCCATTCCTATCCCCACGTTATCTGGGGAGATACTCCCTTTGCAGTCATCTCACTCGCTTCGTTAAGTGAATAACCGTTCACTTCATCGAGCTGGGGATTCACCAGTGGCATCTTCCTCATTTAAAGCATCTGCTGGGACAAGGCTCCTTCGCCGAGAGGCTAGGACCTCTCTGGTACCTCGAGTGATCTCAGCAACAACACTGGCACGGTGACAGCTTTGTATCTAGGTTGCACAACAGCGAGGGGTGATTCAGTCACCTACCCCCAGGCACCTCGTGTCATCCGAGGTCTCCTGGTACCTCCCCAGCCTCCCCGCTCCCGCACCTCTGCCACGGCTGTCTCTGCCGAGCGGCAGCCCCGCTCCAGCCCCGCGCAGCACCGTCCCCGCTGGCTGCCGGCTCCGGAAGGGCAGAGAGAACCAGGCCGCGCTCGGATCTCGCGCAGAACCGCAGCCTCGACGGCCGAGTCACTTCCACCGGGCAGGGCTACCGCGGACAGGCAGCCAGGCCTTCCGCACGCGCTGTGCCCCCGTTCTCAAGTGTCGTGGCTTTTTGTTTTCAAAGCTGCTCAAGAGTTTAGGATGACGACGGGCACACATCAACTGCCAGGAAACGGCACGTCCTGAGCAGTGATACGAGCAAACTCACAAGCCCCATCGCAGTCTGCGACCAAGATCGCCATTTGCAGGGGAAAGGGAAGAAGCATTTGGGATGCTCAGCCAGAAACTGCTGCTCAGAAGCTGCAGGTGTAAATCACTGCTGCTCCTTGGTCAGCAGGAGGGACAACATTTCCATGCATCCTCCTCCATCCCTTACCTGGCCCTTCCCACGCCGCCGGTAATTCCTCCTTACGAGGTTCTTGTAATTCTCATTCTTCTTGGTCAGGTAGTAATACAAGACGCAGTCTGCCACCGTCTGCAATGACACGGGCGAGTTAGGGAACAGGCCATTTTGGTCCCTCACACTGTCAGCAGCAATATTCACACCCCGAGATCGTCACATCTCCTGCAGCTTCTGAAGATCCGCAGCAAAAATCGTTTCTCTTTGCCAAGCTGGTGCAGGCTTTGCGTGCTGTAAGAGGGGGGCACGGCACGCTGCCTGGGTAAAAAGCCCTGCACGGGGCTACCGCTCTCCCAGGGGACGGAGCGGGACCCTTCCCGCAGGCATGTCGAGCCGGAGCTGGGACGAATGAAGAGCTGAACCTCCCGCACCCGCGTGCCAAGGGAGCGAGGTGCTATCTCAGGGCAGGGGAAGGGCTGACCCCAGATGACTGTGGCGACTAAAAGCAGAGTAGGGAGAGCCGCCTGTCACCCTTTGTTGTAGCTACGCTACGCGTAACCTGCCACGCGACTGTCAGCTAGCGTTATTTCCAGCCGCTGGATTTACTGGCTAACGCGCACACGACTTCCACGCAGACATGCCGAGCCGCTACCCAAACCCCCCGGTCAGCTCGGCCGAGCGCCGTCCCGGCTCAGCCACGCCAGGAAAACGAGAGCAGGGCGGCTGGCACCTGGCTCTGCTCCCGAGCAGCACCGCGACCCTGGCAGAAGTCCCACACAAAGCGTGGGCTTGTGGGCAACTGAACGCTGGCGCTGGGCTACACTTTCGCATACGGGCTCCATGGCTGTATAAAGAGCAATAAACCCATAGACCCATGATGCCTGCAGGTGCCCAGGGACAGGGTGCTGCTGACTTCTCCCGCCGTGTCCCTCCCGGAGGGGTCAGCGGGCAGACGGGGCTGCTCTCTCCCACTCCTGTGCAAAGACTAGGACCATTTGCAAAACAGATTGCAACTTTTAAAGTGTTAATTGGATTGCTTTCCAATCTAGCCCTGATTATACACACATACACGCAAAGACAAAAACTTACAGCAATCTGTTCCAAGGGCTAAGATCACTATTTTTTTTTATAATACAATTTAAAAATCTATTAATTCATTACATTGAGCCATACTTTGCATCTCTCTCCAACAGGATAATGGATGTGTTCTGTATCATAATTACAGCCTGATTTACAAACGAGTACAAATAAAATTAGAAGACATTTTACAGCTTGGAACACAGGGTGGATTGTGAGCATCATCCAAGTCCCACCACTTTCGGCTTTAACAACTGGGAAAAGGCTGAAAACAGCCTGGTGTCTTACAGCATGTTCCGCTAGATTGCTGCTGCCCTATTGTTTGCCTGCTGCTTCGGACAGGAAAGTCCAGCTCTCACAAATTATGTTCCCAGTTGAGCCAGGCAGAATCAGAGGGTAATTCAGGCTGGAAGGGGCCTCTGGAGGCCACCAGGTCCACCCGCCTCAAAGCAGAGCGGTTCCCCCAGACTGAACAGACACTGTGTCCCAGCTGCTGCTGAGCTTCTGGAGCCAAACGCTGCTCAGGCAAGTGACCCCCATGCTCAGGCTGGCTGCGTGTCCACCCACCCCCAGGCGACAGTCGGGGAGCCCAAGATCTCTGTCCTTCCTCCAACCCTGCTATCAGACTTTGAAGAAATCCCTTCGCCTCGCTGGGCCTCAGCGGTGTGGAAGAGCACAGCCCAGCCCACCTCTCCTGGGAACCACACTGCGATACGCTGGCGAAACGCTGCAAGGGATGGGCAAAGGCCGTAACGAACTTCCAAGAACCAGAGAACAAGCAGCTCCCAAGCATTTCTTCCTCAAGACCCACCTCTCTGTCCCTCCAGACCAGGACTGCTCAGGGTTCACCCGCGTGGCCTGTCCCGTGGAAGTTACCTGGCCTGGATCAGGACAGGACCATAGACTCGCTGTTCCTGCAGGTCTCTCTCTCAAACCCTTCTCCCATCAGTTCAACTAGCAGCAACCAGGGAAAGGCCACCGTGGATGGCTGGGTAAGTTCAGGCCCTCCTGCTATCGAACCGTTCCTAAGAACTAAGGACTCACTGCAGGATCTTCAGAAGGGGTGTGGGCGTCTGTACACGAGACCGATCTGAAACGCTGGCCTAATTGGGATTCACCTCCTCTTCGAGCTCCCCTGCCCCAGGCGAGGAGGCCGCCGCCTCCGCTGTGCGGCAGGCACAGCCTGATTTCGGCACCTCCCCTACGAGGCAGGCTGGCGGATGGGAAACGCCTGCACAAGATGCTGGAAAGCAGCTTCCCCGGGCAGCGAGAGCGGGGGGCTGAAGTGCCCACGCACCAGGCTGCCTGCGCTCACGCACCCTGCGGCTCCGAGCTCCCAGCCTCCCCGGGGCTGAGTCAGCCCCGTGCCTCCGCGGGAAGCTGGGACGCGCCTGGCCCCTGTCCCCAGGGGCCCTCAGCTGCCACCACCCCCAGGTGCTGGGGAGCTGCTGGATGCTCCAGCACTACCAAAAATCACGAGGTGCGGAAGCGACGGCGCGAGGCAGGCAGGCGGGTTGCGGGTGTGCAGGGCGCGCCTCGAGGCTTACCTTCCTGTCCAGAAAGGAAGCGATCAGGCCGAAGTTCTTCGGATGCTGCATGAACCTGCGGGAGAAGGACGGAGAGGGTTAGTGTGGCGCCGGGTTCGAGCTCACCCCCTGCAGCGGGGCTGCCCTGGGCGCTGGGAGCGGAGAGGCCAGCTTCTCAAGGGACTCGCGGGTTTGAGAAAATATGTGTCTGCTGATCAGCTTCCCAGAGAGACAGGAACTTTAAATTTAGCCCGGCGGAGTTTGGCTGATGGGGGCCCCGTTCCGCCGAGGCTGGTCGCAGGGTGGGAGAGGGCAGGAGGGGCCGGCAGTGCCCAACAGCCATCCGTCCCCCTGCTCAATCCCACGGCCACCACCGCCCAAGCGCTGGCAGCCCGTCCCAATGGCCGGATGGGCAGGGAAGGCGGTTGGATATCAGACTGAGGCCTCAGGAACGCCAAACGCACTGAAAAAAGGCTTGGCAAAGGCAAGAACAACGGGCTGGGCAATAAAAGCTGCTTTCCCTGAGGAATCACGATCAGTGAGTGGGAAGCCAGTGGCACATGTCACTGCTGAGTACAACAGCAGGGCAAGATAAGAGAGGAGGGTCATGGTTTTGCTCTCATCTAAAGAGCAAGACAAGCGTTTTAAGCGAGGAGGACGCACGCGGCTTTGGCCTCCAGGCTGCCGGTCCCTCCTGCGCCCTGCACGGCTCTGCTGCACAGTGCCCAGCTGGCCACGAGCGCGGCTGCAGGCCTCCTCGCACGGCCCCGAGCCAGGCGGGCACGTCGGAGGTCGCCGCAAAGGAAGGAAATGGAAATCCAAGCCCCACGAGGAAGCACGGAGCTGCCACGTTGCCGAGTTGCTCAAGGGCTCCCCAGCGGCGTGGAGGAAGGCTCCCTCCTGCCCGGAGCACGAGGAGGCTGCCTAGCCGGTGGGAGAGCGCTGCAAAGCCAACAAGCCCTCGGCACAAGGCACTCCCAGCTGGCAGGACCATCGCCGGGTGCGGGGCCAACGCGTGGTGAGCTCCGCAAGCAGGGTCCTCACGCCGGGGCTGGAGCTCGGCGCCGGCCTCTGCAGAGAGGCGCCCACCGGGCTGCAGGGACCCCTTTCCTGCTGCAGGGACCCCCTCTGTTTCGGGTGGCATTGCAAAAGCTCCGTCCTGGCAACCAGTCGCCGGAGCAGGAGGACGTGATCTCTGCCAGCGCAAGGCTTCTGGGGCTGACCCCACGAGACGGGGTGGGAGGCGGGAGGTGGGCACCGCAGAGGACCGCAGCGGGGACGGGCTGCTCTGGCGCTTTGCAGGGACTCCTTCAGCACATGCAGCTGCAGCCTTTCTTCCGTCAAGTGTTTTGAAGGGCACAACTATCCAAATATAACACAGACGCCCAAGGGAGATCCCCCAAGACATGTGACTAAATACTAAGTGAAAGAAAGAAGCCACAAACACTAGGGAAGAAAAGCAGCTCAGCTGCTCAAACGTATCGGGATCACAGCACAGATCTGAAGCTGCCTTGTCCTGTCACACATGGTGCAAACCAAAGGCTGATCGAGGGACTGGCCGTGTTATCAGTGACGCTAACACAGTGGCAGCGGGGCAACACAGATGGCAATTCGGCATTTTTCACAGGCCAGGCCATGTTTCCACAGCGAGGGATGGATGCCCGGCCCGACGGGGCCTCGATGCCCGAGTGGGATTAAGGGGTACCACAATCCCACCCTGCTTTAACAGCAAACCAGGGCCAACCTGGGAGCAGGCTAGCAACGTGCACGCAGCCAAGAGATCTGAAATCCTGTCCAGGTGCAAATCAAATCATAACCTCCCTTGTGGTTTTGATAGCTAAAATGGGTTCAAACCTGGAGCTTGTTGGTCTTGCAACACTGAGCTGCTTTCCCTGAGAGCCCCTCTGGTTAGGGCTGAACAGAGCTGCTCTGGGTTTCCAGGGTGTGCGGAGGAGGCAGGCTCCAAGTCACGACCACGGATGGCACAACTCTGGTTCACCTTAACAACTTGGGCCAGAAACTGCAGCCCATCACGTAGCTCAGCTACCTACACGGAGGGGTCAGGGAGAGCTGCGGCAGGACTCCCTTGGCAGCCTCCCCTACAGCTCACAAACGTGGATGTTTGCTTAAAATGAGTTTTGTGAGAACCCTGAAATCCTTCTGTATTTATGCCCTGAGCTTCACATCACCCACAGCAATGACACAATAACCACCAAGCACAGCAGGATGCAAGAGCTGGGTGTGGACTCCTCCAGCCCCATTAGCCAGGCATGGCCCCTCCATTAAAGACAAACTAATTAGCCTTTGCGTCATTTGTGTGCAAGCCTTGCAGACTGGAGTATCACATTTGAAGGCTAATTAGCAATGAGGGTTCTCCTCTACAAAAGGCTTAAGAGTTGGTTTGCTTGTTTTGTTCCTTTTTGGTCTGTCTCAGCAATTACTTATTTCAGCTGCAAGCAGGAGGCTTCACCAGCAGGGAAACAGCAGAGGTGTTTCTGACACCGAGTGAGGGCTCCCCCGATTTACCTGGAGGGTAACCCTGTTTCTAGCTCGGTGTGGTGCAGATGAACATCTAAATTACACACCTAATGACCACCACCGTAACCTTGTGATCACAGCTCTGTCCCAATCTGCGGCTTCCCAACCACACCTAAAAATAATGCAAACCATCCAGCCCAGCCTCTGCTTTACCCCGGGAGCCTCAAGGCAAAGGTGCCTCTTCCCCTCCCGTTTCCTCTGGGCACCTTTGTTCCTGGCCACGTCTACACCGTGAAGTTAAGAGCCGATCCAAGAGGGAACCCGAGCCGAGTAAGCCTCTTGATCCCTGCTTTCCTCTCGGTGCTGGCTGTGAGCCTGCCTGTAATCCACAGTGCTTCCTCACAACCCCTGGAGTCCAGACTAGGACGGTGCTGCCGCGAGGGACAGCGCTGCCCCGGCTTACCCACCCTTACCCCACTTCTTTCACATCCACGCCAGCAAGCGCCAGCAAAGCTGGTCCTGCTGAAAGCTGAACTCCAGCTCTGTTGCTATAGACATACACGATACCCAGCCTTGCGTGTGTTCGTTCTGCTCAGGGCACATTAAAAATAAAAGAGTGCAGAGCTGAATGCAGGCACCAAACACGCTCCGGTCCTCCGTGCGAACAGCACTGGAGTCCCCACCGGAGCACGAGATAAGGGGGAAGTCTGCATCGGAGCCTCAGCCAGGACCCACACTTAATTGACAGCAGAGTTGTACCCAGGGAGATTCTCAAATTGATCTCAGTCATTAAAGCAAAGCTGTTTTCAAGCACTGCTTGCAAACAGTGGAAAACACCGCAGACAGAGTTTGCATGTGTCTGATGTGGGAATGCAGCCATGGAAACAGCAGCTGGTGGCAAATCCTACAGACAGCAGGATGGAGCGCTGAGGGAAAGGTGCAGCGAGAGGCGGCTGCGAAACGCAGCCTGAGGGTGTCTGAATGGGCTGGTTTGATGCTGACAGCCCCAAGAACCCCCTAGACACGCACTGCCTGAAGGACACGTAAATCCAAAAAAATAGCAGTGCATGGAGCACTGAGTTTCGCTGCCTTCATCCTTAAACTGGCTGATACAATAGGCCAAGTGGAAGCAGAAAAACTATTACTTTTCTACCATGTGGAGGGAGGGGCAGGATTCAGGGCAGAGCCCAGACCGCTAACTGTCTGGGTATTCATCATGAAGGATAAAGATTTTTCTGTTCTAAAGGGTTTTTTTTTGCACCCTGGTACATTTGCTGTTGATTTCTTAACATTACAACCCAACCTTCATTTTCAATATGGCCAAGGTGTAAAAAAGTAACTTTGGGTAAGAAGGATCACTCTATTGAAAGCACACATATTTGACAACCTGCCACTGGGCCTGTGAATTAACCATGTAAAAAGGCCTGAGCTTCCTGTCCAGGTCCATCACCCTGTGCCCAGGACCCAGGCAAGCACAGCGACTGCGGCTGGGTCACGGCATCGCTTTCCTCTTCGAATGAACTGTCCCAGTGACTCCGCTACACCAGCTCCCCGGGTGCAAGACAAGCCCTTGGGCAATTCGCTCAGGGCACCTGCCTTGGCGTTGTTGCTCTCTGTGACCGTCGCACAGCTTAGTGCTGGGACCTTGGCCAAAAGCATTACACGAGCTGCATCTCGCAGTTCCCAAAGGCTCAATAAAGAGATGTTTATGGTTGCACTCACTTTTCCCGAAAGGTCTCCTTCTCCTGTTCGCTCCACATGTTCATCACCTGCCGGTCCTTGTAGACCTTCATAGGGTCATCCATAAGGCCGTTCATGTTGATGAATTTAATGCGCTGCTGGTCAGCATCGTAGAGCATGGGAGGGATCACAGCGAGCTGGCGCATCTGCTTCTCCAGGTTCTTTGGGGAAAGCAGAGAGAACAGCTGGTCAGCACCGCGGGCCCGCGGGAGGCTGGAGGGGACAGATGTTCGAGAGGAAAGGACAGGCGGAGGAACAGGAGAATTTAAAAGCAAGCACTAGACAGCTTTATTGCTGGAGTAATTGTAAATTAAACACGGAAAGAGGCTATCGCTGTCAGCCAGGAAACAATTAATCTTTCATTTTGAAATAAAGGGCTTCTAAGATACCGTGGCAAAAACGTCTGACCTAAGGAAGCCAGCTCCTGACCACGATGAGAGACAAGTCAAAGCAGCGGTGGCACAGGGAGTGCAAAACCTGTCCAGCCACGAAACCCAGGGCCACACGGAGGGTCAGTCCCCTGCTGCCAGGCTGCAAGGTAAGCGGGTCAGTTCTGCAAAGCCTTCCTGAAGGGTGGCCAGGAGGGACACTGTCTCTGTTTCCGCTCTACAGGAAACCTGAAATTGTTACAGGATATTTCCTAGCAGCATCCACACCCTCTTCTCTCCCTACATTGAGTCTGGAGTGTCTCAGCTACCAGACCATAAAACCTGGATAAAACAACCAAATCGACTGAGCGGTGGCAGAACTACCTTCCTCCACGTGCCAGTCAGTAGAAGCATCAGTCCACAGCCGAGCTTGCACGCCTCTCTCCCGACAGCCATACGAGCTGCTCTGGACACTGCCGTTCCTTTTTGCCACATGAGCAGATCAAATGTCACCGTCATGGGACCATGACTCCTTCCTTTCCTATAATGGTAACTCCCTAAGACAGAGTCTGACGCTTTTGCTCTGATTTAAGTCAAAAGCTGATCCAGAAGCCAGGCAGCATGCCAGGACAGGACGGCTCGGGCACTCCAGTTTCCCTGAATGTTCACAACAGAGCAGCCAAAGCAGTGTCTCACTTGTGCCGTTCCCTGCCCAGCGCTGGGCCTGCCGCTACGGCCGGGCTGCCTGCAGTCCCCGCACACCGCCCCGCGCCACGGGGACGAGGGGATGCGCTGGTCACCCCTCGTGTTTGCTAGCAGCACCGCAACTCCTCAAGCCTCCCTGTCATCTGGGGCGGCACTGGCCAGACAAAACCCCAAGCCGTGATCCAGGAAGGCCAGGTCTCAAACGCTGTTATTTCGATGCACAGCTGGATGCCAGTTCCCTGGAGAACGCTCTAGGTCCAATCCCTCGAGCAAGCTGCCAGCCCAGGCCCAGCCTCGGCTGCCCAGCACTGCTCTGCTTCCCCCGGGAACCGAGCGCACGCTCCACTACGGGGCATGGGGAAGAGGGAGATCCAGGAGGCAAACCCAGCCCCAAACTCTTCTTCCTAAGTCACAAAGCTTTGCACAACGATGCTTCAACCCATTTTATCTCATCCCTCATCCTCCCTAGGACGCCTCCTGCTCTAGCAGCCCGTTCTGCTGGATGCCCTGGGGGTGTCACCTCGTCACGGGAGGTCGGGGCTGAGCTCGCAGCAGAGCATCGGCCCTGACAAACACAGACTGCCCCGAACGAAACGAGAAAGACTTAATTAGCAGAGCAGCGGCAGGGAAGCAGGCAGCTGGCAGGAGCGCTGCTCGCAGCTGAGAAGCGCGGGGCCTCTCCCGTCGCCTGGCAGGGCTCCGGGTGCCGAGCACTGCGGATACGCCCCGCCCGAGCGCGGCGGGCAGCCAGCCCTCCCTCCTCTCCGGGAGCACGCTGGCATGGAGGGCTCGCCCTCGCCTGCAGCTCCGGCACCGATCCCCTGCTCTAGCCTCGCTGCTCTTTCAGTTCCATGGAGGAGCTGAATATTTGAATGGTCTCCTCTGAGAACAGCAAAGCGGTGCCTCTGGGCTTTGCAGAAGACTGTCGGGGTGGAATTTAATGGCCCATGCTACGCAGGAGGCCAGATGCAATGATGTAACGGCTCCCTTGGCCACAAGAGCTACAGTGCTGCGAAATTTCTCTCCGCTTCCGAGATCCACATCCCCTGTGTGGTTGCCTTAACTTTGCAAGAGCAAACTCCCTCTAACCAGGGCAGCAGCACGGAGCTGTGCAGAGGCAGCAAACATCCCAGCTATTGCTGGGCAGTGGCTGCTCTCCCCTCCCAAGCGTGATCCATTCACTGCAGCGCGCCGGCTGTGCCAAGCGAGTGGAACCCTTGTGAAACCAGATCCAAACGAAGCCAAGGTCACGGGGATGTTTCAAGATGAATGGAGCACTCCCAGAAGACATGGGCCAACTGGCTCACGGACAAACCATTCATTCCATAGGATTCCCCTGTGTCAAGCTGCACAGCCCATTCAAAACAAAATGAAACAGAAAAACCCCTTCACCCGTCAGCCAGGGCGCCTGCTGCCTCCGCTTCCCACCTCTGCTTGCAGTCCAAACTAACAGCACCAACCCGTTTGTGGGGTGCTACCCAGGATTAGCAGCAAGCTGGGGTTTCAGGTCCCCAAGAGGCAGACGAATGCCATTAAATCCTACCGGCTGGCCACTAACGCCTGGGGCACCTTGCTCTGCGTTTCACCGCTGCAGAACCATCACACAGCTCTTCTGCATCTCTCCAGCGGCCCAGAAAGATGCTGCTGGTTATTAAATGAACACCTCACTTTGGATCCTGTCCAGGAAGGCTATCAGGCACATGCGGTAACCTTCCCAGCCTCACCACGGCCTGAAGTTTGTGGGACTTGGCACAGACAGGTTCCACCACCTGCAGCTGCTCTGCTTCCTTGCAGACGAGAGGAGCGGGGGGTGAAGAGGAGCAGAACGCATAACCCGGTCTCACCTCTTGTTCTGAGAGCCCGTCGATAATTTCGGACACCTCGTGTTCGCTGCGTGCAGCCGACATGGAGAGACCGCTGCCCCTCTGTCCTACCCTGCTGGGAAAGGGCAGGCAAACACTCAGGCGCTGATGCTCCGGGTGGTACCAGGCGCCGCGCCGCAAACCACCCCTGCTCCCGCTCCCCTCGTTGCTGCTCCCGCAACGGTTACATCCTCACACCCATTCCACACCGTCCCGTCCCATTTCCCCTTCCTCTGGGAATGGCACTGATGACCCACTGCAGCAGAAACCGCCATCCCCCAGGAAAAAACCTGCAGGTTTAGGGCTTACAGTTAGAGAGACCCAAACCAGCTTCCTTACCTGTGCTAACACCCACATCCTGCGTTATTACAACAGCAGGACATTTCATACCCGATCATGCTCCACCATATTTTCTCGTGTTCCCCTCATCACGCCGCAGCAATGGAATAAACACGCCAGCTTTAGTGATGAGCAATTAGCACTGTGCCATTGCATCTGGTTTGCAAACGCCGCAGGAGCATTTAAATCAAAGCCATCCATCAACATCTATCCCCCTGCAAGGTCACCCAACATAACAGCCCCGTTTCCCAAGGAATTTAAACTTTTCACATTAAGCAGGCAAAAGTTTAAAACACCTGTCAGTACCATCTCTCCCCTTCTCTTTAAGACAGAACAAATCCAGCTGCAGATTAGGGACTTTTCAGACACCTCCAGCTGTTTGAAGGGCACAAGGAATGGAGGAAGGACACAAGGATGTGGGTTCTGCACACATCAGGTGTCTCCAAGCAAAATCCTTGTGGCTTAAATGGGAAGGACGGGGATTTTTCAGTGAGAAGGGTGGAGATCACAAAATTGCTTCTCCACTTGGCCTGGAAACAGCGTGACCTCAATTGTGCTTTCAATAAGGAGAGTGAGCTAAAGAAGAAAAAAAGGGCTGGGAGAGACAGGGGACACCCCTTTCCATGGGATGCTCTGCTCCTTTCCTATCTTCTGCAGTCACTCCTGTAACCTTTGCAGACGTTTTTCCCCTTTGCCCACGCTCTGATCAAAGCGCGAGCATGTTCCAAATCACTGACATGACCAAATCCATCTGCAAGTCTCGTACGTCTTTATTTGGGCCTACCACTAAATGGCTAGTTAGTCCCATCCTGGTCAGGTGGCCAGAACGAGGGACCTGCCCATGCGCTCTGATGTGGCCCGCCAGGAAATTAACAGCAGAGGGGACACGGGCAGCCACATTCCCGACATTTTTCCTCCTCTGTTGGTGCTATGCTGAGCCGCCCCGGGGAAAAAGCAGCACGTTGTTTGTTTGCTGGCTCCGGCAGTTAGTGCATCATCTAATTATTCCAAGAGAAGGGGAGAGATGGGTCCTGCACAGCGACGGCCACCCCAAGCAATTCTTCCCGCAATCAAATCCCACAGCATCAACAAAGAAAAGAGAAAGGCTGTCCGATACCAGCTCAGCCCCATCCTACCGCTTCTCCTCTAACCTCTGCATGCGCTCTTGCAGTTCCCGCTGCTTCCGGATCTCTGGGAATTGCTTCTCATAGTATTCCCGCACTTTGCTCTCTTTGGCACGGCGCCGGGGGTTATTTTCGATGCGCTCCACTTTCTTTTCCCAGGCTTCCATCAGCTGGTCATAGCGCTGGCAAAACTTCTGTTCCTGAGAGGGCAAAGTGAGAAAGGCAGATGAGGAGACGGGCTGTGAAGGAGCAGCTCCTCCAGGTCTTTCCCCGACGGCTGCTCAGGCTGAGCATGAGTCACGCCGCTCGGAGAAGCACGGTTTAGTAGGACACAGATGCACTGCAGGGACCGGGATCAACCAAGGGTAAATTCTCAACACAAACCATCATGTCTCCTCACCCTTTTCCATTCCAGGCCCAAGATCTCTGGTAAAACAGGGACTCTGGCCCAGTGGGGCTTTGCACGGCCTTCATACCTTCTGCCTGAGCATCCTTCATTACTCCTTACGCCGCTCGATTCAGCTATCCCCAGTCCCAGGGAGGGAGATAAGGTCCCGTTACAGGCAAGGAAGGCCACGCGCAGGGAGAGGGCAAGTGGAGGAAGAGCCCGAAACGGAGGGGTCTCCCCTGCTCTCCCCAGCGCACCACCCCGGCTCGCGGACGCCTGCCCTCCAGCAAGGCCCCGGCTCCTCTCCCATCTGCTGCATCCGGCGGCTGCTCGAACACACTGCGTCTCGCTCCGTCACCAAAGCACTGCGTGCGGACGGACAGAGGCGGGTTCGCTCCGGTGACGCCGTGCACGGGCTCCCAACCTGATGGACAGAGGCGCCAGGAACGAGCTCTCCAACGCCTGCACCACCCTCCTGCTGAAGCCAGTGGGACGTGACAAGTCTGTGGCTGTAAAGGACTAGCTCTCAAATGCTCACATTAGCTTTAATGCTGTTATTAATAACAGCGCTGCTGGGATGCAGTGCATGCCCTGCATGGCCCTCTCATCACTGTTATTGTGGTCAGAGCTAATGTGATGCGTTCCACGTTACCATCATGTCCAAACATTTCAGACAAAATAGTCTGTGTACGTTGGAGCCCTCTGATGCCAGCTAGCACAGGGTCACCCCCGAGCCAGCGGGGTCAGCAGCTCCGGCAGCTCTCGCGCGGGGCTGGCGGGTGCTGGAGAGCCGCTTGCCAGCTCGAATTGGGCAGCTGAAGCTGGAGGGCTTGGGGCTGCAGGAGCTGATGCCCAAAACCGAACCAGCTGCAAGCAAAACCCAGCTGGAGAAAGGCAAGGACGCTGCAAGAAAGCGACCCTGGGTGCATGGCACTGCCAGTCCTTCCCGGGAAAGCAGCAGCTGAAGAAATTAATTAACCAAAAGAAAGCGCCTCCACAACTGACCAACGCTAAAACGCCAGATTTCTCTGCAAAGATGAGCGCACCAGCCGCAGAAGGGAGAAGCCGGCGGAGGAAACCACCGAGAGAAGGAAACCAAGCAGCCCCGTCGCCAGCCGCCGCGCCGCCGGCGGAGCAGGGCCCATCTCTCGGCCCGCCGTGGAAGAGCAGCGGAGCAGCGGCGGCAGCCGGCACTGGCAGCCCTCCATGCCCCGCGGACGAGGAGGGAAAGGTGCCCGGAGAGGAAGGAAGAAACCAGCAGTATTTACAGAGCTGCGGGCCGTTTCTTTCGCTGTTTTTGGCAACGCAAGAAGGAAGCCCCTGAATTGCTTTTTTATTTTAGGACGCGGAGGGGAAACGGGATTCTCGGGACGGCAGCTGTTTTTTTCTTTTGCAACTAGCACATTCAGCCCCTTTGTAGGATTTTCAGCTTCTCAAGTGCTCCATCAGTAGCAGCTGTAATTTCGACTGCTTATCTCCTCCGGATTCAGCTCACCTCCCCCTGCAAAGCCCAGCAGGCCTAACTCTTCCGACATTGATCCGTATCAGAAACGCCCAGCAGGGAACCCTCGTGCTCGCGGGTCCTGGATCTCCTTCCCAGCAGGGACCAGCGGCTTCGGCAGCCGCCTGCACCGACCCCGCTCAGGCCGGGCTGCCGCAGGAGGCCTGGACGGAGCGAGCCCCTTCGCGGACCCTGCGCGGGTCCAAGCCCAGTGCTCTTTCTTGAGCTTCCGTCCCGTTTAAAATGGTCAAGCAAAAGCTAGTGTATCTTTTCCATCTTTAGTGCCGATGAGTCATCTCTTCTCTTCCCTTCCGGAAGGCCACGTCCGTCCTCGGGAAGGGACGCAGGAAGAGCGGAGAAGGCAGCAGCGCCCGCTCCTCTCTGTCCAAGCCGGGCGCGCACACCCGGGGCTGGGGTCGCCCGCGTTGACTTCACCGTGGAAAGGTGAAGTTCACACCTAGGAGCTGCCCGGCCGGGATGCCCGCGGCACGGCGGGGACAGTGGCCATGGCGCTCAGCTCGGAGCGCCTCGGAGCCCGCGGCACCCTCGGTGACACCGGCGAGCTCTCCCGGCCTCGTGCGAAAGCAGCTGGGCCGCCAGCGGGGATTTTAAGGTTTCATTCTGAGCGAAACAAATGTCTTCGAGGCCCCAAATAAGGAAGTGAAAGCAGATGTCGCTTTGCAAAATAATCAATGGCAAACCCCGGGTCGCCTCCCTGCGCGCGCGCTCGTGCTGCCGCGCGGGGCTCCCGGGCCGCTTCGAGGCCCCGGCGGCGGGTTGGTCACCCTCCGAGTCACTGCAGCAGCACCGGGGGAACCGAGGTTTCAAAGAAAGAAACTCATCTCTCGCCACGGCCTTCCTACGGCTGGAGGGAAGTCGGAAGCTGCAGGATTTCCCAGATGTATTCTGCCCTACTCTCGCTCTCTCTCATTAACCAAAAGACAAAAAAAAGGGCTGAGGCAAAACCCACAAAGTCGATGGGAACACCCGACTTCCCATCAGCTGGTCGCCCCTAACCGGCCGGGTTGGTCACGCCACGCAGCCGCAGCAGCAGCAGGACCACGGCCGCCAGCTGCCGTCTTCACCGGCGACCACGGACCCGGCAGCAACCGGAGCAGGGGGACGCAGCCGGTGACGCCAGGAGCTCCTCAAGCAGACGCCGGCAGAGCACCTCCAGCCCTTCGGTTGCCGCAGACTAATGCCTTCCCGCGGACAGACGCATCCCACTCGCAGCCCCGGAGCGGAGGCTTCCCTGCTCCCCGCGGACGCGCAGCCTTCGCTCCGGCTTCATCGGGAGCCGGAGGAAACGCCGCAAGACGAAAGCGAGCAACGAGAACAAAAATAAGCCACCGCGAAACCTGCCAAGAGGAATCTCGCGTCACGGGCGAGAAGCGATGGGTAACGCGAACAAACCACGGCAGCTCCGGGGCGGCGCAGATGCCGCGCTTGGGGCCCTCTTGCAGCGGTGCCATCTCCGCCGGGTGACAAACACAAGCTCCCGTCCTCCAGCAGCACCGCTACACCCGCACGCTTTCGGTGTCGGGAAAGAGGCTAAAAAGACCCCGCAGTGTTTGTTAGGCTTCAGCGCCGGGAGGCAGCCGGTAGCCCGCGGCGCGGCCGGGAGGAAGAGCCCCGCTCCAGCCCTCCGAGCTGGGAACGCCGTTTGCCTTCCCGGAAAAGCAGACGGGCCCTGCAGCCCGCTCCGGCTCCACGGGAGCAAGGGCTCCGTCCGCTGAAGAGCTTCGAGGCTTTGAGGACGTTTTCATCCCACACCGGAACGAAACGAGCCCTTCCCGAGGCGGCTGAGCCAGCGCTGGAGGCTGCGGCTCCCGCGATCCCCGGGGCTCTGCTGCAGCGGGCGGGATGCTCGCTTGCTTCTCCCTCCTCCTCTTCTCTTCGGGACCCTTTGGAGAGATTTTTATCCAGAATTCCCGTCTTAATTCCGGCGTTTTTTGGATAGGAAAGGTGACGCTCTGCGACGCTCTCCAGGCGCACGCTCGCGTGCTGGCAGCGAGGCGAGAGGACGGATTGCCCCGCGCTTCGGGCTCGCGCCCGCCAGCGGATAGATCCCACTGCACCTCCGGGATCGGTCACCGCGTGCCCCAGACGAACCCAGCGCTGCGGGAACCTGCTCCGCTGCAGGATCGCTCCCGCGGGCAGAAGGGGCTTCAGCGGGCAGGAGCCGGATTCAAGAAATTCAGGATATGCTGCACGCAGAGAGGCAGAGCGCGAGCCCGGGGAGCAGCCGAGCATTCACAACCAAACCTGAAACTCCTCCTCCTCCTCTGCGGCACCAGGACATGAAAGCAGTGTCCAGGCGGCGGAGAGCCCCGGGCGGCCCTGCAGCCACTGTGCCCCGCGGACCCCGGCAGCACCGGTCCGGCCCTGGGCCGCGACGATACGCCAGGGAGCAAAAGAACCGGGAAGAAACGCTGGCGCGTAGATGGGCTCCGCTAAAAATAGCGCCCGCTACAAAACAGGCAGAAAAATAGCTAAGCGTACCCATTTTGCAAACAGAATCAGCAAATGCATTCACTTTGCAAATTCAGCAACCGTATGTTGCCTATTTTGTAGAATAGGCAAAACGCTTCCCTAAACTGAAAAATCCCCTTTCAAGGACACTGAATAAACCGGCTGGCAGAAATTTACCTATTTTGCATGACAGACGACTCTTCTGCAAGCCGTATTTTAGGAACCGTGCTCTTGCAGCCTAATTAAACTTTTCTCCCTCAGCTCCTTGACATTCGCAACAGAGCGACTCGTTCTCGATTTAGCACAGTAGCTGGTCGCTTCTGCCAGAAGGCAGCTCCTGTTTAGTTCCCTTCTGCTTCCAATAAAACCACGTGATACGTTGCAATCTCCGTTTTGAGGAAGGGAATATCGATACTTTTGCACAATTGCAGAAGTCACCACTTTTGGCTGGGGGGGCGTCCTGGGCAACACCGGGCTGTCCCACTGGGCCAGGCTCAAGGCCCGTGTAATCCACTACATCTTTTCTGCAGATTTGGAAGACTTTTTATCAGGAAAAAGACTAAGTAACAAACACAAATGGGAGAGACAACCGTCCCAGCGCAAGACCTGTGGCTTTTGGAGGGTTGCTACAAAATGGAAAAAAGAAAAAAAAAAAAAAAAAGGAACACAGGAAAGAAAAGGAACATGCCTTTATTCACCATAAACAAGAAAATTATCTGATCACCGGCTCAGCAATGTCTGCATAAACAGCCTCATTGAAAGCTGCTTTTACAGGCAGAGCCTTCAAACCACTTCCCAGGGCTCTTGCTTAGAGTTTTTCCAACAATTCCTCCCAGCCAGAGCAGTTCTGTCCAAAAACAGCACCAAAGACATCAATGAAATCTGCAACATTTTCAACGCGGGATGCTGACGCTGGCACCTGAGCCTGCCCCAGAAGCAGATTTTTGCAATGGGCAAAATGCTGCGCACCGGCACGACTGCGCTCAAAAACTCCCTTTTCTTTCTGGCGTTAAAGAATTACTCTGCTTTGTACGTTCAAATTAAGATATAGAGGAATCACTTACCCACTGTTTGCGAGCATGGTTTCTCCTCTTGAAGTATAAAATTAACTTTTTCCGCATTGCCTGGTTTCTGAAAAGGAGAAAAGACAAGAGGCAATTAATGAGCCTGTTAAAATTCAAAGCCTTGCTCACTCAGCTCGCAATTTGGGATCCAGCAAAGCAGTTTCCACCTTAACTTGGAATTGCATCAACTTCAGCTCAGTAAATATAGTTATCTGGGGACCTTGCGCCAGCTTCAGAGAAAGACAAACTTTAGATAAACTCTCAAGAGCAAGAAGCTTCACCCGCATCTGCTGGCAAAGCCGGGGCTGAGGAGGAGAAGGACCAAGTTGGTGAACGCCCAACCCTGCAAATGTTTCTTAGGAGCTCACCACTAAGCGGGAGCCCTGCAGACGCTGTGGCCAGGGGGATGCTGCCATTTAAACTGCCCGTAAAGACATCAGCATCGGTCGCTCTCGGGGCTGGAACGGGCTGCCTGAGCCGGGTCGTGAGCACGGGCCCGACTGCAGCAACGCGCACGGCTCCCTGACACCAGGGCTGCGAGCAGACGCGTGCCGGGCCCCGCGCCGAGGCTCAGCCTTTGCACAAAGCACCGCGTCTTTTTGCACGCAGGCGGCTGGCGCTGCATTCACCCGCGGGCCAGGCTGCTTCTTGATATTAATGCATTTTGCTCTGCAAAAAGGCAACGGGGTCGCGAGAGAAGGTCCAGTTGCGCAGCTGGGCCCAACCTCTGCAGGGCAGGAGGCAGGTCGCACCGCAGCCCCGAGCCGCGGCCGGCGGCTCCCCGGCCCGCAGAGCCGCAGCGAGGGAGCTGCCAGCGCACACGCGCTCGCACCGGGTTATTCACCCCCAGGCTCCAGGGAGCTGATAAGAAGGCAGGATTGCAGCAGCGGTTACAGCACATATCTCCTAACCTCTTGCTTTCTTGGAGCCGTGCCTAACAAAGCTGCAAACAAACCAGCCAGGAAAGTTCAGCCACTTGCAGAATTGGGACCTCGAGAGAGAAACCAGCCGCTACAACCACAAACAACCCGGCGTTCACCCGGGCTCCTCCCTGCTGCCTTACTCTTCTCTCTTTTTAAAGAGGGCAGGAAAAAACCTCCCAGGAAAGAAACGCCACCAAAGCGGCAAGGAGCTGGCGAGGCTGCACGAACCTGAGCGCTGAGCTTCTTCAGTTGTCCCTGTTATTAATATTTATAGCAATAAAATCTCTAGGTGAAAGGTAGAGACCGGGGGCAAAGGAGTTTCCTGAAGGCTTTTATCCCGATTAAAGCCCGAGTTGCAGCATGCAATTACGGATCAGGAACTTAACAGTCCCTCTCACGTGGGCATGCTTTGCAGGATTTAGCAAAACGAAAATACACCCAGGCTGCTTCCTCATTCCCCTCCCTCCCACGGCCCTCGCGGCCCCGCCAGCCGGCCAGGGCCCCCGGCACCACCCGAGCGCTTTGGGTTACTACGGAAGAAACGCGCTGGATTTGATTCTTAGCGCGAATCGTACCGTTAAGACTTCGCAACCTTCTGCTTTCCCCTCTTAATTAGCTACGAGAAGTACTGAGTACCCGCAGAGTCCCCGAGCTCCGGCTAAGCCACGCTACATCTTCATTCCCTTTGACTTTGCCTTGAACGCTTTGATGCAAAAATAGACCTTGATTTCCAAGGCAGAGCGAGCAAGTGGCCCTCGTAGCTCCTCCTACGGATGCAAACAGCAGCTAACGGCTGGAAGCAGATTCCCGCGGCCCAGCTCGAGCCATCAGCGCACAACCCAAATCCCCGGTGCTCCCGCTCGAGGCGGCAAGCGCGCCAGCAGCACTCTCGCCCCTGCAAAGACGGGGTTGGAGGCTTCTGCGGCCCCGCACATCGCGAGCACTTGGATCCACGATGGTTTTTTGAGCACGGGCTTGAGTATCAAAAAACGTCCCTTGATTCTGTTTCGGAAATCAAAGTGCCACTGATCGAGGGGGGAAAAATAAGAAACCCGTGCCGAGGGGCTTTCTCTGCCCTTGCTGCTTCTGGCGGTACGCTCACAAAGGCCCCACCGTCGGCGCGGGCTGCGCTGTGAAGAGCGAGGCTGCCTCATTAGACGCATTCACAACATCGCTGCCAAAAGGCTTCGCCCTGCGGGATCGCACAACCCCACTGCCTGGTGTCTCTGTGTCCACGGCACGTCCATCCGAGAGCCTCAAAGCGGCTTGCAGGCAAGCGCTGCATTAAACCTCACCACTCATCTCCCGGGAAGCAGCAGTCACTTGCCTTAACGGCTAGGGAAACCGAGGCACGGAGCTGCAGGGAGGCAAGGTCAGTCCAGCCGCGTCCAGCGCCGTTTGCCAGCCCCGGGCACCAGCTGGCCCTGCAGCCTCCTCCGCTCGCGTCTCTTCCCCCGAGCGCTGCGGACGGGGTCCCGGCTCCTCGCGGGGCGCCCGGCGAGCTCCCTTGGCCGGCTCCGGTGCCGCGATCCCTCCCTCCGGGCACCCCGGCTGCCAGCGCTTGCTCCGCGGCTTCCGTTCCGCGTGAACGAGCTCCGACAGGACACCGTGCCCAAAAGACACAATCCCCTTGTTTGTTTGTTTACTCTAATTCCAATGGGAACTGTGACTTTGGGAAGCTGCTGCAGGGATGCTAATGAGGATGACTTCGGCAGGGCCCCGGTCGCACTCCTCAGCTGCCCAGCTCCCGGGCGCCGGGAATTTCAGCTGCACACGACAGCCCACGCTCCCTTCCAGGGGAGCGGAATATAAAACACAAATGCATGAAAAGGTTTCACGCGCCGGCCCGGGCGACGTCCGAGAGCAACGCAGGGGCTTCGACGCTGCTGCCGCCTGGTCTGCCGCAAAACTCAGGAGACAGGAGAGTAAATGAAGAAAATTAGAGGCTCTTACCCAGCTGATGTGTTGTCTCGAGTTTTGCATTACGGCTGACCTTGAGAATACTAATACAGGCAAAGACTTAATGGCTCTGCAGCTGTAAAAATCAGGAATGCCTTGAAAGCAAGTGCATATTTACCGCTGCCAGGGCTGAAGTAATCAAAGAGTGAAAGGATTAAAAACAACAACAAAACCCCCTCATGCCCTAAATGTTTTTGTCACTTTATCTTCTTCTGCGTAAGGTCAACCTTTCAAAGGTTAATACAATCTCGGTAAATATAAATACGCTTCACAGTTTATCTTGATACATGTACCACGGTTACTTAGAAACCATTTGCGGAGAGGTTAATTCGGGCCACATGTCTCAGGAGCACACGCTGTGCTCCCTGGGCAGATCAAACAGCGAGGCAGAATTCCTGCGGCGCGGCCAGCGAAGGTAAAGGCTGTCCGCTGCTGCAGCCGGAGCCTCGCACGGAAGGAACCGATGGGAGCTGCACGTCGGCAAGGGCGCTGCTGTAACGCCCTGACCCTCCTCCTCATCCTCACCAAGGGAGGGTCACCTTGCAACTCCCCACCTGCAGTTTGCTGGTGCGTGAGAAAAGCACGGTATCTGGAGACCTGCACAGCCCCGGTGACTTGAAGAAATCAAGCAATCCACAACGAGAAAGCACAGGGCTAGAGAGGCTCTTTAGGTAAAGCAACAGTGACTCTCGTGGCTGGTTTTAAGTACTGCTGTGTTGCAGAAGCAACATACACCACGCTCATCCTGGTTCAGGCCAAAGCATTAGCTCCTCGTTCTGTCCTTGGCGGTGCTCGTGCAGCTGCTGAGGGAGCAAGCGTAAAGCTCGGATGGACCCAGCAAGACGCTGAGCCCTCCCCGGTTCTGGCAATCTGGGGTTTCGGGGCTGCCAGATGGCGTATCCACATCCTTGTGCTCGACAGCCCTTGATGGGCCTCCCTCCTGCGAGCTTGTTTGCTTGCTGTTCAAGTCCATCCACATTTTTGTCCTCCCTGCCACCTTGCAGCTGCAGGCTCCACGCCTGGCTGATGCGTTTGTGGAAAAAAGCCCTCCTTTCTGGTGGCTTAACGCTTCTGCCTGCTCTTTCATTCAACATCCCCTGGCACCTGCTGCTGTGACACGAGGAATAGGCAATTCCCACTCACCTGCTCCAGCACAGTCCCAATTTTATACATGTCTAACACCTCCCTCTAAAGGCAGCTCTTTTCCAAGGTTGAGGACATCATGTTCATTCACCTTCTCCATACCAAAAGCTATTCCACCCCTTCAGTCCCCAGAGGAGCTTTTCCTACACTTCCTCTGCACCGTCCTTTTCAGAGGAGAGGGGCAAGATTGGTCCGTGAATGTTAAACAACCACCTCGGTCTTCTGTAAAGAGGCGCTGAATTTTAGGGGTACTGGGGATCCCCAGAAACAGACATCTCCAGCCCTTCTGCCTCAGAGCCCGGGGAGGTGGGAATCTGCCCTGCAAGAGACATGAAGACAACAGCACTGCCAAGCTCTCGGCCACCGGATAAAGCCCTGGAAATCACAGCTCAGAGCCGCGCTTGACTCCGCGCTAAGGGGTACGGCCTTACGGCATGAGAAGTGCCGGAGCCCAAGGCTTCTCCTCCTCCCTAACCGCTCTGCGAACGCCTCGAGGTTGTCTCTCCTTGCTGAACTTGGCCCATTTGTTTGCAAGTCGGGGACGGCAGCGGCTCTCGGGAGAGGCAAATCCCCCGCTTCAAGGGCCAGGCACACCTGAGCCTGGTTCCCAGAGCCAAACTCCAAGCCACCGAGTACCTACGCAAAATACATCTCGCACTCTGCGCAGAGCAAAGGGAGCAAGGGAGCCCTCTGAAAGCAGCCACTTCCACCTTAACTGGCTTGGCACAAGGTTGTTTTTGTTTTTTTGACTTTCACAATGGAGCCAGTCAAGGAGAGAATCCGTAACTCCGACTTTTGAGTTACTTGGCTCAGGTCCACGTGAATTACTTGGCTGGAATCCTTCTGGAGGTTGCGATCTTAAAAGGATGTGTGCGCACGCATGCGTGTCCGTGTTGGTGTGTACATATATGTGGACGCTGCCAAAACATTAGGAGAAGGCTCCCAAGGATAGACAGATTCGACGTAGTGCAGCACACCTGGCCAAATCTGCCTGCACAGACCTTGAGCCAGTGCAAGAAGAGATGAAAAGAAGTTTGCTGTTTGATCAAAACTAATCATGGGTATTTAATTACACAGGAACGTCTTTCATCAAAGAGCCTGTGCAAACAAAGTAGGGATCAAGCCTGCAAAGAGTGACGGGAACGAGACTGTGAGCAGCTGGCAAACCAATTGCACAGTGAGATTTATCATGCAGACAAGGGCCGGAAACGGAGAAGCCTTCTGGCAACTCGAGCCAAGCAAAGCGTTGCCAGCGAGACTGGAGATCTTTAAATCATGGGATCCATGGAGCACAGCAAGAACGCCCCAAGGTTAAACTGACCAAGAGGGAACAAAGAGAAGCACCGTGTGTACAGGAACGGGTGCCTCCCGTGTCTCCAGGTATGCCTGCTCCTGAGCTTCCTTGCACCATGCCGCAGCTCAGGGCTGTCTCCGATTTCCTACATCTCTGGCTGCAAGATGCCCTGCAGAGAGGGCAGGGAGCAGGTCATCCTTTCCATGGGTCATTCCACTCATTCATTTCCTTGATCTGAAATGGCTGGAGCACACAGCTGCACCTGGGGATATAGTATAACCTATTAACCCCAAGGCAAATCGCATTCCCCCAAAAGTCAACTCCCTGGAGCAGTTTCCTTGCAACACTCAGAAACACTTTCTGGGGAAGAAAAGAGAAGATCTTTAGCTAATTCATGCCAGAGCCTTTGAGCGTTGGGATGGACTAAACCAACAGCACCATTACTGCCACTGAAAATAGAGCGACAGAGCTATGTAACTCTGGGTGTACAGTCAGGCAAGCCACATTCGTGCCCAGAAACAATAGTGAAGGGAAAGAAGCCATTCGGAGGTCTGCCAGCTTCCCCTGACCACGTCCTGCAGGTCCAAAACACATTCAGCTCCAGAGCTCCCACGCCATCAGTATAATTCAGTATAATTCATCCACTAATGGCATGAAAAAGTTTGTGCTAGTAATCCACCTCACGGTCCACATGAGACTGTTGTGCTCCAAGGAGGAGATGCCTTGGGAAACTTGGGATCCTTGTTATCAAAGCCTATAATGGCTGAGCCCTAGCACAGCCTGACCAGTTCCCTGCAGGACCATCCCCTGGTGAAGATGTTCCCACTGAGAGATGTTCAAAGGACTCCCCTGGGCAGCTGTTACATCCCCAAACACCGTTCTTAACATCAAATTGGAAATTAATGTCCATTCTCTTCAGCATCTGTGAGCTTAGGACCAAAATGGGACAAGTGCGAGTGCAGAAGCACTTCTGGCGATCACAGTCGGGCACACGTCCTACGCCTTCGCCCTTCCCTATAGCCTGCGCTGATACTGCAAGCCCCGGCGCTTCAGCGTGGCCCACGCAAAACCAGCACCTGCCTCGGCACTGGCAAGAGAAACAGGGAGAAGGTTGCAGTGTGCGTCTCTGTCATTTAGTCATTCATCACAAGGTAATACTTCTGCCCTAGCACATGGAAACAGAGAATAAAAGAGATGAGAAGCCTTGAATGGGATGTGCGGGGAGCTGCTAGGTGAATTTCTAATGAGGAAAATGTCTACAAGCTTTAATAAAAAGACCTGAAAGAGAATGTGCTAGTAGTGACAGGGTTTGGAAGAGCATTTGTGTTACACGTCAGGCTTGTACTATGAATTTAGAGGCAATTCATTGCTACTAAAACCCGAAAACAAAACAGCCAGTAATGAAAAGATGACTTCAATTTTACAAAGTGACAAACAATTTGGAAGGCTGTAGTTAGTAGATTTTCAGAAGGAAACTGTTCTGCTCTTTTGGAAACAGGAAGAGGCATTTGAAAAAGAAAAGTTATTCAGAAGCCCCTAAACCTGTCTGAGAGTTTGGACTTATGATTTCAGCTCCGCAGAGGCAAGGTTCATCCCCAAAAAAGCCATCAGCAGCACTCAGCCACATCGACGTGCAAGTACTGCCAGTACACACAGCTTTGCTGTCCTTGGATCTACAAGCACAAGAAAACCAGAATCACATAAACCTCGATCCATTTGCTGCGACCACAAACTCAGACCCTGGTTCTCTGACACCTCTGCAAGCGTTTCAAGGCAACGCAACACAACTTGGTTTCACCCCAATATTTCTGTGTTTCAGCACAGCAGGTTTGAAGCAAACAGCCTCTTGCGCGTACTTACCCTGGGTTCTCCAGTTTTCCTTCTGCATGCTTTTTCAAGGTTCAGAAGTGCATATTTTGCTTTCAAACACAAATCCCACAGACTATGATCTCAACATGACTGCTTGGGGAAGGGAGGGAGGAGAGTCCTACCAGGCTGTTTTTCATGGCCGACTGAATAAAAATCTACTGAGGGAGAGATGAAGGCCCCCTTGGAGAACATCTCTCCAGGTAGACAGCAGGTAGTTGATCCTGTGAACAACATCTTGTCATTTCTCAAACACTCAAAGGAAATAAGGTTAATACCTTGGGTGCCAGGAGTCTGAAGAATAAGCAAAATTGCTCAGGTGGGATATGAGAGGCGGCTCTCGTCCCTCTACATCCAGCTGGCAAAATACTGCAATGAAGAGACCCAGAGGAGATGCAATGGTGCTGAAGCAGTGGAGAATTAG
The DNA here is from genome assembly GCF_036370855.1 of Dromaius novaehollandiae. Taxonomy (NCBI): domain Eukaryota; kingdom Metazoa; phylum Chordata; class Aves; order Casuariiformes; family Dromaiidae; genus Dromaius; species Dromaius novaehollandiae. The sequence goes on from NC_088114.1 coordinate 4,858,729, forward strand.
GTGCCCTTTGCATCTATTGCTGTATTTCAGCAAAGTCTAAAAAAAGTAATGAGAAGACTTTGCAGACCCCTAAACTTGCATAGAATCATTCCAGTGGCCTCTGGTCATTGCACATGACCTCCAGGCAGATCCCGAAGCAGCCTGGCAATACGTCTCAAAGCCAAGCAACTCTCACCGTGAAAGACAGCACGCACCAAACTAGCCACAGGGCAAAGCCCACGGTGTCCCCATCAAAACGAGGGGGACTTTAAACATTGCCTTGCTCTCTTCTTTCTTGATGACAGAGTAGCATCTCCTCCAACAAAGCAGGTATCTCAAACACATCAAACCACAAATGATTTTAAGGTAGGTCAAGTCTTCGGCACAAACCACTCAGCAGTGCCTTAGCTCACGCAGCAGATGTAGCATACAAAATTAAGCAGGTTTGCTCGAAGCCTGCGTTTGTAGGTGAACCAAATGGACCCAAGCAGACGGGTAACAGAACACAGCAAGGCGGTTAAATAGGACTTAAAAGCTTTTGAAATTGCAAACAGTGGAATGAACTGGGGCATGAAATTAATTTTAACTGTACTGAACAGGAGACAGGCCATAAAACTCCATGAAAATAAGAGACTCTGGTAACATTTTAGGAAGAGTAGAAATTCTCCCTGTAACTTCCTTGCCAGCTCTATTAGCATAAGTGACTCATCCCAATTGAAAAGCAAAGCAAACAAGCAGGAAGAATTAAACTAGTGTTGCAGCACAAAGAATATCACTGTAGAGAAATCGAGGAATCACGGCTTTTGTGATATCCCCATGCCGTCCCCCTGACACTTGCAAATGTGCAACTGAAAAAAAAATCTGTCCCAGGAAAAGTGTAAAAAAAAAAAAAAAATCGAATAGAAACAGCCTGAACATCCTTCCATGCCCAGGTACGAGGCACCTAATCAACTCCACGTGGTATGATTTTATCTTTAGCACAACAGAGCCATCTTACAATGAGATCTCGTGGACAGAATCACAGGCTAGATTATTTTTCAGCAGCGTGCCAAAAGTGTTATTCACTATAGCTAAATTTGCTTATGCTTAAGTCGTTCAGAAGAATCTGCATTCAATTACAGCTCAGCAGAATATAACCTGTGGTGTCCTGGTAGCTGTCCGTCCAGTGCTTTAATGCATCCAGCTGATCCCTCCAAGCACCCAGCTCATTTACTTCATCTCCTACTGAAAGTGCCATCTCCAGGCTAGAGAGTGGAAGCTGCTTGTCTACCGTAGGACAGCACAAACATTTTAAGAGTGAGGAAAGAAGAAAAAATATCTTCAAATGCAGCCAGAGGAAAAGTTGTGGGTACGATCTGAACATCCATGATTTGGTCAAAATGCAGACGTTTAATACCTTTTCCTCTCGGAGAAAGCACCCTGAAATACTTGCTTCCAAGAGTCACTGAAGTCTTGCTTTTAATATCTGCCTCCCAGCCACCCAAATATCCTGTAATGTGCAGCAGGACACAGGGGATGGGAGAACAGATCACACCAACTTCTTCACACGGTCATCAACAGGTAGCAAAGCAAAATTCAGACTCCAGGACCTCTGGGACAGGCCCTCGGTCAAAGGAAGAAAGCATCTGGAACCCAGATAGCTCAAGGGCCTTTCGCTGACCCAGATCTGCGAATGCACTTGGCTGGCATCAATAACAGCTGAAGACAGCTAATTGCAAGGTTTCTGGAAGGAGGAGATGGAGGCTTTTTATTAAAACGTGTGGTTTCCTCTCCATATTTCTGCAGCATTAATCACAGTGAACATTAACCCTGAGACTGCCTGCTCCAACCTCTCCGCAGTTCATCACCACCACCGCTACAGCCACAAGGGAGGAGGGCCCACTGTGGGCTTAAACAACCCCACAGAGGCCTGAAAGTGAAGGTCTGGAGAGCAACACCTGCTCTAAAGGCCCTAGAAGCTGCTTTTGACAGCACTTCACGTTTCATTAGCAGCTTCACTCCTGCCCTGCGCAGTCGGTTCCCTCGTGTTTGTGCCTGTCTGTCACACAGCAACAAAGGACAGGAAATCATTTAAATCACAGGAAAATGTGATCACGAAACCACAAATATTGGCAGGGGAATGGAGAGTGGGTGAAGGATCTGGAACTACTTTTAACTCCTAACTAGCTTTTAACTAGCTAACAGCTTGCAATTGCCACCTTCAGCGCCCGGCTTGCACCGGCCAGGGAGCGTTTCCGGAGAAGAGGGGGAGCGGGAGAGATGGTGGCCCCCACACGTCCCTGCTGCCAGGGTAAGTCACGTGCAACGTGCCCTCCTCGGGCCAGCACGCAGTTCTGTGCAGGATCGTGTCTCCATCCTTGGCCCTCTGAACTGACACCAAAACGTGCCCAAAGTGGGCTGCGAGGCTCTCCCAGGGAGCACCGGCCCTCCGCCAGGCATTAGGGCTCTTCCCAAGAGCAGGATCGTCATCTGCACCGGGTGGAATCGGTAAGGTGGAGTGGGTTGCTCTGGTTTGGTTTGCTTTTTTAATTGCGTGCACCTATGACCTCCCTGCACCCAGAGCTGCCTTCGCGGCATTGCGTCCATCGAAGGCAATAGCCAGAGAGCTTAAAAAACAGCAGGCCCGAGCCAAAGCCCATGAACGTCAAACTCCCGGGGTGGCCCTGCCTGAGGCCTCCGGCAAGGTCTGCCAAGCTTGAGCAATCCGAGGTGCGGGCACTGCCAAGGGCAGGTCTGCTGGCGTCCCCGGAGCCGCGGGCTGCCCGGTCCCTCGGGACGGGCTGCTGGTGACAGGTGATGCCCTAATCCCTTTCTAAAACTGAAATCCTGGAACGAGAAGGTCAGAAACGGGGCTGTATGGAGGAGGGAAGAGGGAGCCCTAGCATGCCGACCGCATGAGCTGAAAGGGGAAGACGCAAAGGAAGTGTCTGGAAGCTGAGAGCCACCGAGAGGTCTCCGAAGCAGGAAAAGAAACCGCTTCCCGTGAATTCCTCCATCTGCTTTCCCTCCCCGCGCCAACGCTCTCCGTCCCTCTGACCCTCCGAAAGGGGAAGATGCCTCCCCACGCTGCGGGAGCGTGCGGGCCCTGGCCGCTCGCAGCACGCGGGGACGACGCACGCGGCCATCGCGTTCAGCACGCGGCCCCAGCCCTGCCCAGGTACCGAAAGGCTCGCCACGACGCCGGGTTTGAGCGTTTCACCAGACCCTCCTCCTCCTCCCCGAGTGCCCTGGGGACGGGCAGCGTTAGCCACCAGCAGCACCCAACGCAACGCACCTCCCGAGCCCCGGCAGCGGGACGGGAGAGCAGGGAACGCTAACCCCATCACTGCGGCCCCCCGGCGTCAATTAACACCCTGCCGAAAGCAAAAGGTTATTAACTTTTGTCGATGGATTATTCAAGACGATTATCATCAGCGGACCGAGCCCTGCCATGACAGCAGCGAGCAGCCCGGCTAGAGCAGTCAGCCGTGCATTCGAGCCAGATACAAGTTTCAGATCTGGTTTGATTATTTAAAATTTCCAACAATAATCACAATTATCACTGTTCTCATTATCTATTACATTTCTGCTACGTCAGGAAGTCACTGTAGTTATTAAATACAAGTTGATGATTAAATCGTGTATTGAGATGATAAGTCATAAATTACACAATTGCTAAGTCTAAGTGTCTTTGACATCACCAGTGGTTCTTAGGCATTCAAGAGGTGCTTCACGAAAACCTAGCTGTAATTGCAGCTTTTAATTTCGCCCTACCTTTCCTGCACGCACGCACACACACAAGCTGGCAGTTGATTTTGTACTTCAGTACGTGCAAAATAAACAAAAAGAAAAGCGCCTCACATTTCATTTCCTTCCAAAATACCCGTGGGCATGAGCATCGCTCGGAAGCAAGCACAGGGGCCCGCGCCGTGCTGGCCCCTCTCCCGAAAGCCCGGCTCCCGTCCTTCCTCGGCTCAGATACGTGCTCCCGCACGCAAAAGCGCGCTCCAAACTTGCGCCGAACCCGCTCAACTAAGGCAAAGGCGCTCTGCCAGCGCAGCCAGGACCCGCTCCCCCGCGAGAAATCAAAGCGCACCTTTGGCATCCCGCGAGCGCCCCGGCTCCCGGGGACGCTGGGCTGCTCCAGGCACCAGCAGCAGCTCTGAACGGGTACGTGCTGCTTCTTGGCAGCCTTAATAGGAAACAGGGGCCGGGCGCACGCTAGCATCCCTCCCGCTCCAGCCTAATGTACAACCTGACATTTAAAATAGCCTTTACTGCCACATACTTACATTTTAATGTTTTCATGGTACTGCCTGGTGTCGGAAGGCTGGTTGTATAATGGCTGAAATAAATAAGAAAAATGAAGGCATAAATGGTACGGTCTGACATTTAGAAACTTCAACCCGTCAGAAGCGCGTGGGCTCCCGCCTGCCCGCGAGCCGCCGCGGCCCCGGCACCCGTCCCCGCGGCTCCCGGCCCACCGCCCCCCGGCCCCGCTCCGCTCCTCCGCGTGAGTCCGGGCGGGCGCCGCTGGAGTCACGGAGCATCCCGGCTCAGCCCGTGGGAGGGCAGGCAGCGCTCGAGCGAGCTGCCTCCGAACAAGCAATTTGCTGCGTAATACACATAAACACGGCGCGGCGGCGCGCGGGGCTGTTAGGGCTTATGGAAAACGCGCCGCGCTTCGGAACATATGACACGGGGGAGGCGAGGGGAAAGGGGGGCTCGGGAGCGGCAGGAGCCGGGCTGCGTGCTGCAAATTGTTATGTCTGCTCGAGGAAAGCCTGCCGGAGCGAGCCAAACGCTGAGAGCCGCCGGGCAGACGAGCCCTCGCCCCTGCGGTTCCCAGCAACTCCAGGGCGGGTCGGTCCCGGGGGATCGCTGCGGCCCCCGCGCATCTCGCAACGCCCGGACAGCGATGCTCTTGGCGCCGTCCCTCAGCAAGGGTCTGGCAGCCCAAGAGTTTCGTCCGAGGTCACCCAAAATGCCTGTGACGGAGCCCCGGGAGCCTGGCTGTCTCCAGGTCCAGGCGGGAGCATCCACTGCGGGGCTGCTCTCCTCCCTGGACCCGCAGCCTCCTCCCGCCACGGCCTGCCGCTCCACCAGCTCAGGACAAGCGCCGGGCCGGACCCGAGCGCCAGGACATGCTGTCAGCTTCTCCCCAGGCCTCCGGCAGCTCCTGCGCACAGGCACCGCCTGCACCACCGCTCCCAGCACCGCCCCGTCACCCCTTGCGGCACCTGCTTTCAGCCCAGGTTTCTGCTCTGACACAAACAGCCATAAGCAACCGTCGTGCCTCGCTCACCTGGCTGCGCAAGGCACGGTCCCGGCTACCCCCGCCAGAAAGGAAGAAGTCAGAGCAGCTCTGGCACAGGGGACGTGTTTTTTTTAATCATAAGTCAATCCAAAGTTCTGCGTAGTTTTAGCTGGTGCCAGGCCAGGCTAAAGCCAAAGGCAACGTGGGATCGCTCGTGGAGCAGAGGCACGGCACGCACCACGTCACCGGCTGCGTCCCCACAAGCAGGCTGCAAGGGCCTTCAGGGCCTTCAGGACGAATCCCACACAGGCTTTTTGGGTTACCAGCTAAGCAGGCACGAACGTGTCTGCGTTAGTAAAAGCCTGCACGGCCCAACCATCAACAGCAACTGGTCTCCTAATGAACGCAGCTCCTGTCTAACCACAGAGACACCGTCCAGCTTTTCCGTCAGTTCATCTGTAGGCTTTCACTGAACCAGCTGCGAGCGATTTAACATCTGCGGCCAAACACAGGCGGGGGAACGCGTGACGGCTGGTTCCTGGCTGAAGGTACTATCCTGGACACGGCTGCACACGAACCAGCACATCCCACCGCAATCATACGGCTGAGGCCGCACTGGGGGTCCACTCGCCTTCACTGCAGATTAAACTTATGAAAAGGGCAAAACATCTGCTGAACAGAGGCTGTCCTAGCCTTTGTGCCCTGCATCTGCATCCCGTCATCTTCTAACAACAGAGCTGGAGAGGACAGGACCTGGAAGCACAGGTGGGTCCCCTTCTCTTCCATTTTGGAGAAGGTGTCATGCTCACCTCCTCCACGGGCTTTCCTCGTCACTGCCACCAGCGCTTGGCACAGGAGCTTGCTTTTTAACACGGACGGCCCGTCGCTATGGCCCTGTAAAGAAACACACTGCCGCTCCTCTCCCCTGCCATGCACCAGGACAGCAACTGCAGCCCAGCCGGTGCGGGATTCGCACAGAAAGCGGATCAGGTGCAGCTCTACTACTCCTCTGCAGCCCCTCATCGCTGTATCTTGGCACTATGGTGTCAACAGGACCTTGCTCTGGCTGCCCTTGGACTCGTGTCACGCTTTCCTTGGGACAGCGCAAGCAAGCTTGTGTGAAACAGGAGTGCGGACAAGCGTAGGCAGACAGACCTGGCGAGATGAACTGCTGCCTCTCAGATGGGGCACTGGGGCCCCCGGCAGCGCTGAGGCATCTGCTGCCCTGCAAGGGGACAGTGAGCTGCCAGGAACGTCCCACCAGGCCATCACGGAGATACCTCACCACCCACGCTGGTGGTGCCAGGGCAGGCAACAGGGAACAAGTAAACAGTGTCTCTTCCCCGGAGGCTATTTCTATCATGAATCCTCTCGGATCTGCTGGTCCACCTCCAGGCTCAGAGCTGGCTGCACACTTCACGCTTGGAAAGCTCGGAGGAACACAGACATCCATCTCATCACGTAGCTCAAGAGGGACAGGTCTGCACCACGGAGAGAAGAAATCAAGCTGTGGCTTGGGAGCGTCACATCCACGATTACCCTGGCAAGACTCCACCAGAGGAGCTGCTGGGCTGCCTTGACTAGGGAGAAGCTCTCCGAAGAGGGCTGCAGGAGCTGCAAACGCTGATAAATGGAAGTGCCTTTCTTCCCTCTGTGCTCATAAAATCACAGCAAACAGGCCAGCGTGTGACGAGTCACACAGACACCTTACTCCCGCCGGCAGATGGGTGGAATGAACGTTCTGTTTTGTGTCTGGGTTACGAGATGCTCACGTGCACATGGGACATCACGCATGCCCTCAGCTCACCAAACGCTGCTGAATCGGTTCCACTGTTACTTATATAAGGTATCAACAGCTGCCTAAATTCTTAGTTAGGAGATCTAAGAGTTAATGGCAAACCACTGCACGCATCACTCTAGAAAAGCCCAGACATTCAGAAATAAGAAACTCTGGGACCCAAAACCAAGTCCTGCACCCCAGCAATGTCTCAACGAGATTTCTACCTCCACAGCAGTCTCATCCCTTGAACTCAGCACACAAGTGGAACAAGCACAAGAGAAAAGTTTCTACCTACCCCATAGAAAACACATCTCAACAGTGACTAAATCATAAAAGAAGCTATTCTCAACAGGGCAGGGATTTCACAAACACTGTCCTTCCTCAGAGCTGTCCACAATCTGCACAGAATTATGGCTTTCTAAATGAGTAAGCAAAAGTAAGCCTGATAGGGCAGATGGGTAAGGAGACACGTTCAAAACATTCGCAGCGTTTCTCCAGGGTAAGAGACACGTAATGCATTTGTCTGGGGGACGACGTGAGAAAAACAAAATCGTAATGCAAGCTATTACTGACAAAAACGTGGATTTAGTGAAGCCTCTTTAAAAGCAAAGCAGAATGGAAGCCCTCGATTGCTCCCTGGCCACTGCAGCGTTCAGGCTGCAAACCTCAATGAAACTTCTGCCGGAGGAAAACAGCGGGTCACCTTAAAATGGTCCCACCACACTGCAGGGATAAAACAAGGGGAGTTATTAAGCTATTAAGTCACAACCTCCCCTGCACCAACCCCCTGATCCGGAGGGGAGCACAGCCTCGGGGACCTGCCGCAGCAGGACACCTCGGTGTCTGCCTAGCTTTGCTAGGCCCCCGCAATCAGTGAGAGTCAAACCTATGCTTAACAGCTTCACCCACTTGAATGGCAAACTGCTCTGTTGCAACAGAACGGGAAAATTCCTGCCAAAGACATACCCTGGGGTTTAACACGAGGAAAAGGTCCTAGAAGAGCCCTCAGATTAGTACTAACGTGATGACTCACTTAAGCAACGTACTGGATCCAACCTTGGCTGCTCCAGCGCTGCAGCACTTGCATCCGTGCCGGGCTCAGCGCCGGTGGGTGCTGGGATCCCTTTGCAGGGGCGGCTGATTTTTGCTGCTCGGAGAGGGAGCAAGTGGAGGGCAGCGTAACTGCAACCGCGCAGGCGACCAGGACGTCCTGCAGCAGCTGGTGCTGATGTGGGGGGCATGGGGAAGAGGTATAGGGCCCCCCCAAAACCCCACCAGAAAGGTTGAAATAGGATTTGGGTACAAATCTGCACGTTTAAAGCCACAGAGACACAAAACCAAGCATCCTCCAGCAAAGAGAATCAGTGTCCTTCAAAATGTCTACAAAAACGATGCAGGGTCAGATCAGTGAGAACCAGGCAACAGGCAATCGATGCCGGCTGCTTCCTTAAGACGCGCAGCTCCCGAGGACTCCGATTTCAGCAGAGAGCTTGGGAGCCCAAAAGCTCCGAGCGAGCTGCTTAGGAGGAGGTCAGCAGTCAGGATTTCTACCAGGTCTGGGCCATCTTGCAACAACTAGAACTGGAGGGGGAATCAGTGACAGACCCAAAACTTCCTGGTAAGTCCTTATTTATACTGCATTGTGGCTCGCTCTTAACATCTCAAACATCTTCTATCTAAAGCTATCAATAAGCCAATCGATGTGCGCAGGTGGGAAGGTCTCTCCTTCCGCCGAAACACAACCCCCTCCGAGCAACCTGCCGCCACCGCAGCAGCCCCCCGCATAGCCCCTCGGCCCCCTTTCTCCAGCCAGGCTCGGACCCGCCGTGGCCCCGCGGGCTCTCAGCTTCCCGCTCGGCACGAAACGCCGGCGGCAGGGGAGGCAGTCCCGACTCCGTGCTGCCATAAACACTGAAAGCCTTGTAGCACCTCACCCCGATCGCAGGCTGCGGTTTGCTAGCGCTGCTATAACCTCCTGCCTCTCTCAGCAGTGACTAACCAATTTCCACGGTGACCTCTCGCCTCGCGCAATCAGCAGCTGGCAAGCCGCCCCTGCTATCGAGCCGACGCGTATCTGTCACCGTTTCCGTCCGCATGCAGTAACCCGGGCTCTCTGCAACAAATAGAAGTGAGACATCCGCAGCCCGAGCGCAGCCGAGCGCACTCCGCCAACCTGCACTTCAGCAACAGCCACCAGCGCTTCTGCAGAGGGTTCGCGTGGGACTGGCTCCAGGTCACCCGTCTCCCTGCAAGACGCTCCCGGGCCACGGCTGGCGCAGGGCTGCCGCGCGGCACCGAGTGCTGCTGCACGCCGCCGCGGGGGCACACGCAACGCCCGCCCGCCCGGCACAGCACGCAAAGCTCTGCTCTCCTCCCTGGAGCAACTTCCAGCTCGGAACAAGATCCTGGCTCCCGGCAGCGCTCGGAGGGCCGTTGGCAGGTCCAGGGTGTCGTCCTGCCAAATACAACGTGGGCAGGGGCTGGGCAACAGGGAGCCTCGCTCCGGGCAGACAGACCAGCAGCGTGCGAGATGCACGTAGGCAGAGCAGGACCAGGCTCGGCAGCCCGTGTCCTCCGCAGAGATTTCTCCCTCCCTCCGCGAAGGGGGACGGGGCGGCAGAGGGAGGGTTTGCACCGGGCAGCGACGCTGGCTCCCAACCTGCTCCAGGGCTCTGGAGCTCCAGCACCCGAGGCAAGGCCTCGGCTATGCTTTTATTATTATTATTAAAGAAAAAAACAAAACAAAACAAAACAAGGAAATGAAAATCTCTGGGATGAGGAAGGCCCAAACGCAGGCGCTGCCGATCTGAGGAGCAGAAAGAGACGGAAGGGCCTGGCCCTGGTGACCCCGAGGGGAAACAAGGAGCCCTGCTCCCCAAAACGAGGAAGCGGGCTTGACTCAGCGCGGTGACCACTAACTGCCCCGTGACCTCTCCCGGCAGCACTCGGGGAAGACAGCGATTAGCACCACGCTCCACGAGGCGAGTCCGAATCACAGCCGCCAAGGACAGCCGGGGATGTGCGTTCCCGTGCGGCAGGAAAGCTCCCTCTCCATCCCACCCCCCCGCCAGTGCCGGCGGTGCGAGGCGGGAGATGCTCGGCCGGGCACTGCGGTCCCCCAGCGCACGAGGCCAGCAGCAGCCCCGGCCGGGACCGTGCCGCTACGCAGGGGCGGGTTTTGCCGGAGCCGTCGGTGCCATGCTGCGAAAGCAGACGACGGGTTAAGGCTCCGCGGAGGCGTGCGCGCCCGTGCACGTGTGCGTGCACACGCACGCGTCTCGTCTCGGTGCTCGGCTCGGGCGCCGTGCTTCCTGCCCCGGCACGGAGCCGGCGGGCGGCCTGGCCCGGCCCGCAGCGCGCTTCCTTCCCGCGGCGCGGCCGCCCGCGCGCAGCCGGGTCGCCTCCGGCCCCCGCGGCGAGAGCGCGCACTCACCAGCTCCACCTGCGGCCCCAGTCCCTCCAGGATGCGGTGGGCAGCCTCGGCTTTCTTCTGCGGGAGGAGGGGAGAGAAAAGTTATTTCTGCCACCGATCACGGACCCGGCAACCTACTTGCGCCAAAAAACCCCTTTCCAAACCTCCCGCAAATCCCGTCCCCACTGCAGGCAGGGCCGAGCCCGGCCTCGGGGCCGCGCTGCGGCGAAGGGCACCGGCAGCCCCAGCTTGTCGCGAGCCGGCCGCGTCACCCGCCCGCGCCCCCGCGCGCTCTTTCGCTTTCGGAGCCGCTGGCTCCGCGCGCGGGCGGGCGATGCCCTCGCTGGGGTTCAGCGATCCCACGCTGCCCACGATCACCCCGCCGCGGCCCAGCCCTCCCCTGCCCCAGCCAAACCACCGCGCGCTTATTAACAACAAACAGACGACCAAAAAGAAACAGGAGCACGTGTCGCGGTGTGTGCGGCGGCTGCTAATTAAACAGGCCTGGAAAACAGAAGAAAAGACGGGGGTTCGCTGCAGCGGGTTCTCAATAAAAGATGACATTTTCGGTAAACAGCCCTCCTCGCACAGCCCGGCTTTCCAATTACCGTTACAAACGGCCCGATAAATCCAGATGGGTTTAGGCTGCCGCCGAGACACGGTGCTGATCCAATAAAGGCAAATACCTGTCAGCAAAGGGGACTGAGGAGATGGATTTTCAGGGGCATTTGCTCAATAAAACAGGTAATTTCACTGGGGGGGGGGGCAGGAGCAGTGCAGGCAGAGCCGAGCTGCCGCAGGATTTAAGCACCGGGAAGGTGGGGGAAAAGCTTTTTTGAAGCACGTTCAGAAGTTTAACCCAACGAGCACGAAAGCCCAGCTGGAGCTGAAGAGCAGGAGCCAAATCCCAGCGTTTGGAGCTGGGGAAATCGCCCTGACGGCTCGCCTCGGGGATCCCCTGCTGGACCCCAACCTTGGGGGGGTCCCGAGAGCCGGGTCCACCCGCCCCCGGCCTGCCGGGGCTCAGCCGCAGCAGCGCGGGGGCAGGCGGCAGGGGTGCAGGTTCCTCCTCGGGGCTGTGCACACCCACCCACACACGGGCTGATCTGCAAGCATGCACTTTTGCAGGCTTGGCCCGGGGAGCTGCTGCATGAGTCACTGCGCCCGCAGCCAAGCTGCAGAGCCTCACTAAGAGCCTTGGCCCCGCTGCAAAACCCACGCCAGGTGCCTCACCAGGACAAGGGGAAGCAGGACAAGTTTGCACCTCCTCCCTTTGCTCCACGCTCGTGAGGATGCAGAGCTTGTTGCAGTGCAGAAGTACCTTCAAGAACGCAGAGCTAACCGAAAACTGTGCTGCTCTGGCACCTACACACACGCAGGGTGCGAGCAGCAGCTGCACTATTCATTTGTCTTTGCCTTGTTCTTCCACACACGAAGCGGGATATAAGGCTGCCCCGGCTTTCGCAGGCTCCACGGCGGAGAGGTGGGAGCGAGCGCGGAGCGGCGGTGCCTGCGGCGGACGGGGCAGCCACCCAGCGGCCCGCTCCCGCATTACGAGCGCCCGGCGCAGGGCCGCGCTGCGCCTCTGCCCAGCCCCGGCCGCCGGCCCGCAGCGGTCGCGGGGAGATGCGCGGTGGCTCCCACGCCCGAGCTGGGCTTTGGGGAGCAGCGCGTGCCCCAGCACACGGCCAGCTGGGCAGCCGCACGCGGGGAGAAGCCATTTGCTCAGTCATTTCTGAGTGCAGCGTGCGTGGGCTGAAGGTCTCCCGCTCTAATCCTGGCCAGCCTCCTCCCCAGCGGCAGGGAGGCTTCCCTCGGGAGGAAGGGGCGATGCTGGTGGCATCCAAGAGCCCCTCTAGCTCGTGGCTTCTCCAGCTCTCCCTGCATCTTAGGAAAGCGAGCGCTCGACACACGCGTGCCTCCGCCCCGCGCGCTCCTTCTGCGGGACACCCCCAGGCTAACACCGACCTCCGCCTCCGCACCAAGCAAAAGCACCCTGTTAAACCTCCGCAACCGTTACGTGGTGGCTGGGAAGCAGCGACCAGCCCCACCTGACCAGAGGAAAGCAACCCACAGTGCCAGGACCGACCTGCAAAACAGGAGCACTCACAAAGCTTCGGACCAACGGGTTGCAACATGCGGCCCGGACGGTACGAAACACGTAAAACAGGCCGTCTGCTGAAGAGCGCTCTTCCGCGCAGCATCCCTTCCTCCAGGGACCAGCGCCCGTGCCGTAGGTGTCCTGACGGATCCCCCAAGAGCGAGCTCCAGCAGCTGCACCAGAGCACAGGTCTCCTCGGAAGCGCCCCTACACCCTCGCTGCTGCCGGACGCAAGCGCTCATGAAAACGCACTGCAGCCACGTTGAGCCCCTGCAGGAGACCTTCAAATGGGGCATCGCAGACCCCAGCCGAACACGGCACTCTAGCCAAAACCACTTCTAACGATGACAGAGGATTTTAGGTGCAACTCAAGTTCAGATACTAAATTATCACCGATTTTCTTTAAGTCTTCATCTTTAGTCACAAAATTAGCAAGGCTTGTGTGCAAGACTAAAGGCTAATTTATGCCTGAACTATTAATATCAATAAGTAATGACATTTGATTTCACATGAGGAAATACAGGGAACTCGAAAGGCTCAATTCTGCAGCAAACACAACCCAGGCAAGAAATGCAGCCAGAGCCTGCCGAAGGCGCTGCGGAACCAGCCACCCGGCTCAGCGACCCACCTGAGAAAAGGCTGCTCAGCGTTCAACGTTTCCACTGCTGTGCATCTAACTCCTTTAATGGGAACAAGCTAAGTCTGCCCGGGGACTTGCCAATTTGAAATATTCATAATGCTACAGAGCTCTGAATTTTCAGTTAGATCTTAATATTTAGGTCTCGGAGAGCTATAAAATATGCTGACCTTGGAGAACATCCGCGTGGCGGCATTAGGAAGTCTCGAACAATTAAAACCAGGGTGTCAGACTTTCGGGGGAGTTAGGTTAGCTGTCTGTTCAGAGCACCTCGAGGACGAACAAATAAAAGCGACTACAAAACGCTCGGCATCCTGTGCCAAGAGGCTATTTGGCCAGCTGCACTTCTAGGCCACCACTTCCTCCCGAGGGTGAGCTATCAGCCTGCCAGAATTTTTTCCGGTACATACTTGGGCAAAATTATCACCTTAATTTATTGCAGGGACAAATAATTGCAGGTACGAGATTGCAGCCACAGAGCTGGCGGCAGCCTTTGCCACCAGAGGCCCCTCTTCGGGCACCAGTGCTGGTGAGAGATGCTCTGGCACGCTCGGATCCCACAGTTACGAACTGACGATGCTGAAGGCCTCTACGTACAATGCGATTAACTTCAGAAAAAAAGCGGAATACGTTCAGCTGCTGCATTTGCCATGTTTAGACAACTTAATGAGACGACCCAGAGGCAAATCACCATAGGCAGAACATGTGGCGAATCAAGAAGAATGACATAATTTGTCTTGCATTAACTGACTGTAATGTACACGTCTCCAGAACGAAAGATCAGGAGGGAAAGCTATTCCGAGCACATCGTATCTTTGTACATACACAAAGAAATGCCTCTATCATGAAAGCTGCCCAATTAACACTTGACACATACCGTAATTGCTGATGCTCCTTGCTGCATTTATCAGATCATAACCGAACTGTAATGAGCTGTCTAAAAGGCCGCACAGACCGACGCGGGAGCTGCGTGGCAGAATTGGGAATGACACATTATACCTATTAGGGGGTTCCCATCACACGAAGGCTCGTGCTGAAGGACAGACAGCCGCAGAAAAACACGCTCCCACCTGATGGTCCAGCTATTCAGAGCCCGGTTTTGGAATTTAGGCAAACCTAACGTCACCCAGGCACAAGGGTAGACGGCAGCTCCTCCTGCATCCGCAGGACCTCTGCAGAAGGCTGCGGGCAGCCCGGCTGCGTCCACTCCCCTCCGCGAGGCACGACCACTTTGGGCTCAGTTCTACTATTGATTGCATTAGGAGCACGCTCACTGATCGACCCTACAGAAGTAAGCCAGAGGGTTCATCCTACATTTGCTGAACAACCCCCGTCGGCGATGCATCTGTGTCTGCAAGCCCTGTTATTTAATGGAGAGAAATGTATCAAGAAGCAAATCCAGCCATCGCTTCTAGTGAGATGCATGAAGATCCCCATCGGTTTTATAGTCCCTCCACTGTTCCACAGCAAGCAGCTAATGACCCCTTTTCCGGATTCGGCACAGATTCCTGAAATATTGCTACAGCACTCAGAGCAGAGGCGTTCGCAGCAGAGCTCAAGCCCTGAGGCTGCGTTTTGCTCCCATTTATATCAGAGTCCCTTTGCTCCGGCAGAGAGGCTCAGGGCTTCACAGCAGCACAGGCACGGCCGAACCACAGACACCTCCTCGGGGGGAGCATCTCCTTGGGAGCGTATTTAGGACCAATTCCCATCGACAGGCGACGTCTGTCACGCACTGCTTCTCCATACACGTCTGCCTACGACGCAAACCTCCCTGTGGACTACAAAAATCTCCATTCGCGCCTAAAGTGCATTTGGTTTCCAAAGCAAACTCCAGTGCCGTTCCCCCCTCCCCTTTTTTTCTCATCTTCCTTTTGAGAAAACTTAACGCACGAGTGGGACGGGGCAGCGGACGGGAGAGCAGCTCCCCGGCCACGCGAGCTCCCGCGGGGATGACGGCCCGACCCCGTGAGGCCGACGCAGAGCGGGGCGAGGCTGGGCTTTCACGTGGGCTCCTCGGAACAAAAAGTTTAAAAATGGAAGATAAGGAAACACAAAGTTATTTTGAGAAAGCGGATCTGAAATTAGGAGGCGGCGTTTTCTTGGAGCGACTCCAGCCATCCCTCCCGCAAGCTCCAAGCTGCTGCCGCTGAACTGTGCTCCCGGGGTTATTTATAGTCCGTTGTAGGCAGCCGGCAGAGCTGGCCACGTCGGGAATGCAAGCGTTTCTATTTGGGATCAGGCATGTCCTGCTCGGAGATAAGCAAACCCCCCGAAGACCCAGGAGTGCTGCACATGGGGCGGCGCTGGGAAAAAACCCAGCCACCACGGCCACCACCTCCGCCGGCCAGGCGGACCACGAAGTCCTCAGGGCAGGCTGAGCTGCAGGACTTGTGTGTCAAGGACGTGGGCCGGAGCTGGATTTTGTTTGAAACAAAATTCAGAAATTCAGGAGAAATGTCACTGAGGTCAATAGAAATTATGACGAACCTTGGACGAGACCTCACGTCCCCCACACCCTACGAAAGGCAGAAAGCCAAACAGTTTGGGGGGATTTAAAAATAAGCATCTTTCTTATGCGCTGCCTCTGTGTCAAGACTGCTGGGACCAGACCTGGCAGTGCTGGTTTCGCCTGGAAAGGTTTTCTTCCCTGGGCCCAAGAATACCGATTTTTTCCCTTTTCATCTCGACACTCTCCATCCCGGAGCCAAACCACCGCAGCAGTTTGCTGCGCTCCCGGAGGCCAGGAGCAATGAGCCCAGCCGCTGCGCGGGGAAAAGCCCGGGCTCCATCGAATGGGCTGGGAAGCTCCACATCGTTCGTCCCTCCAGGCATCAGTGGCAGAAGTCGCTCCACAGCAGCCCCAAGGGCCGCTGACGCCGGCGCTCCCAAGCCCTGCACCACGCTCCAAACTCTCCGCGAGCCCCCGCGTCCCTGATGCATCCGTGCAGGCTGTGCGCCAGCCTCAGTGACATCTCCTAGCTCAGCCAACGTGAGAAAAAGCCCCAGGTGCTTCCACCTTCGAGCTGCTGGGAAGGTCCCTCTCTAACCTGGTCGAGTAGAAGACATTTTTCCAGCGTGCCCACGGGACCCTAGGTGCAGCCACCCTCACGCTGGGCTGGAGCAACCCTCCCACCACGAAGGTGCTAACGGAGACCCACCTCGGGGGCACTCCTCGCTGCAGGCCCGAGGATGCAGGCAACTAAGGCTACAGAAGACTAATCACAAATAGAAAGAAAACTGGGGAAACGAGTCATGCTGGCGCTCGGCGCTAATAACAATCGCCAGGTTTCCTGCGCAGAGCGTGACAAGCTGACTCACCCCGGCTGCTCTTGGTCTCCATCTCTGGCTCATCACCCTCAGCGAGTTTCTGTGGTCAGCCGTCTCGTACGCTATGCACAGCTGAGGGGTGAAACCCACGTTATATCTGCTGCGTTCCTATACACACACACACACACACACACGCGCAGATCTAGTATCCTGCCCTGTCATCTCCAAGGTCGTGGTGCCAAAGTTGCATTAAGTTCAAAGCTAACGTGCTACAGAGGCAAGGCAGAGCCTGCTGAAATTTTGCCATTGCACAGAAGTCTTCTGGAAATCGGAGCACTGAGGCGGTTATGGGAAAACTTTGGTCACTCAACCCACGGAGCAGGAACCATGCAATAAAGTTTATGTTCCTCTCTCCCGGCTTCCTTGCAGCCACTGCAGCTCTCGCCTCTGCTCCCAGGACCTGCGAGCGCAGGACGCAGCACCACCGGGTCAGGATTCGCCTCAGACAAAAACTAATCCAATACACTTACCGGGAACTTCAGACTCCAGAGCAGACGTTTCAAATAGACATTGGGACAAAAAAAACCCTCTTAAAATATGAGGAAAAATTAAAGGATTCTGAGTCACTCAGTGTTTTTAGCTGTTTGAATTCTATCTTTCTGCAACCTTTTGCTATGATGCAGGAATGTTAATAGTATCTAACCTATGACCTTTCCAGTTTTTCCTCCAGACTCCTTGAAAGCAAATCCTGCATTATTAAGCCAGGATGAGACAATCCCAAAGTAAAAGTTATTAGAAACAAAAGCAAAAGTAATGAGGCCCATTCGGCAGCCAAATGAGAAATGCCCTCCACCCTCCCTGCCCCCCAGGCTACTACACAAACCAGAACTTGAAAAATCCTGCAGCTTCAGTGCTCAAAAAGGGGTTTCACTGCTAAGGATTTTTTTAATGCACCAGTTATGCTGATATTGCAGGCCCAATCCTTTCCTTCCTGATGTAAATGAGGAGTCCACAGAAAATCGGTTACACAGACATAAAATCACCATGGGATCTGAGTCACGCTCCGTGCCTTCGAGTAGTTAACAGCCAGATTATACTTTGCAATGCTAAAAGCGTTCATTTATTTGTTCCCTTATTTATGGATGGGGCATTAATGCTTTATGAACACACTCGATGAGGGTAAATGGATAGCCGAGGAATACGCTCGGCACAGACACAACAGCAGCGGGGGGTGGAAGAAGTTCAGAGCAACCCTTTGAATCCCAATTTCACAGCATAATGCTGAATTCATAGATAGATAGCTGTGCCCTTTGGAAGGAACAAGCGCCGAGACAGAAAGCGAATTAAAATTTAATCTTATTGATTTCCACCAGCTCAGTCCCAAGAGCAAGACAGACATTGCTGCCCGCTTCCCCTGGCTGCGCCGCATCAAATTCAGTTTTTCGGGGGCTGGCAGCGAAGCAGGGAAGGGCGTGCGCCGTGCACCCCGCCCCAGCCCGGCAGCGGGGGCTCGCCCCAGCCGAGAAAAGCATCACACAGACTCAAAGCACAGCTTGCTCCTTCTAATCCCGCTAAGTGCAATGCTCTACCCTCCTCCCGGGAACAGACGCTGTGGATTTTTATCAGGCATCAGTGGAAACAAGAGGGAGATCTAGGCAATTTGCTCCTCAGTCTGCAGGAACCCTCGAGCTGGAGGTGGCTCCATCTCCGGGATGAGGGTCAGCGAGAAGGTGCAAGTGCCTCCGCATGCAGCGGCTGAGGGCAAATTCGGGCACGAAGGGGACTTTGCAGAAAGGGAACCTAGCAGAGGCACGCACCGGCAGCGCGGGGAGGCACTGCCACCGCCACCGCCGAGCCTCCCGGGGCGCTCGGACAGGCGAGACCCGAGCAAACGCGGCTCCACGCAGCAGAGCCGAAGAGCGACGCAGAGCCCCGGCGACGCTGCCCTCCTCCGTGTGCCGAACAGCGACCTGGAAACGCTGATTTAAAGCACCAAAACTTACTCAAGCCCAGGTATGTTAAACCAACTTCAGGGAAGGATGGATGTAAGGAATCGCATGAAGAGCCTGGTGGAATAAAACCATTACGAAAAATATAGAGAAGCTGCCCTGATTATGAGAATTTGACGTGGAAAGATGCTAAATTTGCTGGATAAAGTAACACATCCCAGAGGAGCAAACTGAAGCCCATGAGGAGCCCGTGCGACACAGCTACCGCCTCAAAGGTGTCAGACCCTGCAGACAGCACCTCTCCCAGTGGGGAGAGGCCAAGGATCACCCGCACAGTTTAATTTAAGAAACCACCAACTTTTGCACCGCTGACAACCTCCAGCAGCAACCGAGGCAGCCGTCACAATCCCATTCCTCCAGGCAGCTCGGCGCCAGCTTCCTAAGGGACTAAAGCCACTTTTGAAAATAGGACTCAGTTGCTTTTGAAGATGCTGCCCACTGCTTATTCTTATTTTAGTCTACGAATAACACCAAAAGCGTTAAGTTGCTTTCTCGGACATCCTTCTCGAAACGGATGTCCTCTTGCTACGCACCCCAGGTTGCGCTCCCAGCTGACATTCTGGCATGGAGGTGGGGATGCGTTTTCCTCTGTTATATCTGCAAACGCACTCAGAAAAAGGTACTTGTTCGGGTGCAATTTCACAGCTCATCTGGAAGCCAAGAAGAGTGCGTGGTCAGCACAAGCCCGCAGGCAGGAGGTCATCTTTTTCTTTCTGGAAACCAATTACTTGTCCAGCGGAGTGCAGCAAGAGGGAATTACAGGTCACATTTTCCAGAATGACTCTCTCCGGTGCTGGGGAACTTTTCAAATGATACATGTTAAGTAGGTCGCAGGAGGGAAAAGCAGTGTGATGGAATTTAGTACCAGAGGAGAACCTGAACTTTAGGGAAAACAGACATAGGCCAATGCCAACCTGCATCCCAACCTCTCATCCATAACCCAGCACAGTGGTGAGAAAAGATAGAGACTTCCCTGATGAACCACGGGCTAAAATTAGAAACCATTCACCCCTGAAAAGCCACAGCTATCGCCAAAAGGAAAGTAGGTCACAGAATGACTGGCTAACTTGATTTTCCGGAGTTTCTAGCTGCTCTGTCCTCACATAACCTCCTCTCTCCCAGGGGCCGTTTTTGATATCTCCTTTGTTGGCAGTACAACCGCACGCAGTGTACAAGGCCGGCGCAGGGCTGGCAGGAGCGGTGGGAACGGGGACGGCGACACCCGTGCGCTCGGTGAAGCACAGACCCACGGTTCATGGGGAATTAAACCAGCGCCAGACAACCGCCCCTCCACGAACCGCACCGCCTCCCACCTGCTCTGGGGTCCACACAAGCACCCGCTTTCTCCCCCTTGCACAATACCACCCTTTACAAATCACTTCTGGCTTTGCCAGCTCTTCTGGGGCGCTTTGCTGTCCTGCCTCTTCCCAAGGCCTGAATATCTTCCTTTTATTTGTATTTTTTACAACACGCTGCTTCCCTCAAGCAAGTCACAAGCTGAATAACGCGAGTAAATCAAGCTCTTCCTCCCTTTGTGCGCTGCCTTGGAGGATAAAACCCCGCTCCGGCGGCAGGCGTGCCTGGGCTACAGCCATCGCAGCAGGTTTTCTCCTGCCTCCAGACCTCGAGGCATCCAAATCCATTGTTCTTCTGCAACGCACAAGAGGCAGAAAGGCTTTAAAAGAGCACAGATTTGGCTCAGTGACCTTTCCTACTCTTGATCAATACGTCTCTGTTTAGCTCGCAGCCCTTTGCTTCTATCAACTTACCTTTCAATTAAGTGTTAAGCTGCAACTAACCCCCAGTCAATGCAAGAGCAACCAGGGTACCTGCCCACATTCAGCAGACCGTTGGGTGCATCACAGATGGTCTGCTGCCATCAAAACCACCCAAGACACCTGATGTCCTATCTTCAGCTACTTTCTATTCAAGATCTTATTCAACAGTGCTACCATGCCTTTTTCGCTTCACAGCATGGCAGTTTTCTCATCCTCCTGCTGGCTCCAAGGCGTCTTGGGCAAAGGGGAAGAATAAGGATCATAAGAAGTCAAATCTGCTGCCAATGGCAGGGAAAATCAGGGTCCTACCACTTTTGAACATGATTAGCAGAGGTGACTGGCTGAAAGCTGAGCCTGGGGATGCCCTTTGGAAGGACAATTATATTCTGAATCCCACCTTAGTATTAGAGCAACGACATGCAACATGGCCTATGGTTCTCAGCACACCTCTCCTCTTATGACCTGCAATTTGGCATCTCTGTGAGCTGATACTTGAAAGGGTGTTTTCATCACTGAACTTCAGCCATTACGCTTGGCCAGCAAGTCTCTTAGACTCTCTCTACAGTCCATGAATAGGTCATGTCTTCCTCAAAGGAGGAACTTAACTCTAGTCTACTATGGTTGCTATCAAGCAAAAGGGAAGGATTGCTTGGTCAGAGTCTTCTACCCACAGACAAGCTTGCTTACACGCTATTCTCCATGGGACTTTAGCAGAACAGAGGGAAAAATTGTCATTTACACATCCCAGGGATCACACAGATTTGAACACAGAGCCAAATATGAAATTATACAGACATGTGGTGTCAGATGTGACCTTTGCTTGCTGGGCACCCACCTGGAATGAGTGCGCCCTATTGTGAAGGTTAATAGCAAAAACGCTCCTGGTTAAAACCTGGCTTTGAAAATCAGTGCAACTTGGAACAAAATCAAGAACATTGACACATTGATGCCACCAACTCTGAGCACTGCATACGATGACTTCCCAGTTACTATGACCACTCACTTTCAAGGAGAAATGTAAAACCCCTCTAGCCTGTTCTCCATGCTCATCAACATAACCCATGGGACAAAGCAGCAACCCTGAGGGACTGGCTCGAGCAGTAGCTTCAAGAGCAAATTACGCCTGCCAAAGGGGAGGCAACGGGAGATTCAGGGAGAGGGGAGGGAAAGGGTGACCCTACCACGGAGGAAGGGCAGACAGAGACAGGAGGTGACACAGAGGGACAAGGAGCCAGCAGGACACTCAGCCCTGAGCAAGGTCCTGCTCATGGAGACTGCTACAACACCGAAGACCTTCCCCCCGCTCTGCCTCAGAGCAATCACCCTTTTCTTCCCCACACAATGTGCTTCGGTCCAAGAACATGGGAATGTCTGGTGGGAGGATGAAGCTCAAGGGAATAGAAATAAAAATATCTGAGATCTCCTTTTCTGAACCTAACCCTTGCCAGGAGGTGTAAAGCATTTAGCCCAAGACTCCTGGAAAGGCCACTCGGCAGCCCCAAAAGGGAGAACTAGCTTTGAGAAACACTCAGCACCTGCCTCCTAAGCCCAGTGTCTGTAAAGCTATTACCAGCTGGCACTTGCTAATGCTTTAAACACGTACGACCTCAGTCTTCATCCACTTGCACAACAGTCTGTGCCACTGCTGGGTTTCCTATTGCTAAGGGAGAGACGCAGATGGAAAAAATAAAAGCAGAAAAATTGTGCTGCCTGTGAGCACAGGGTATGCGATTCTTCGGAGTCAGGCACCTGGATTTCTGCAGCTCCCAGTGAAATCGCAGACTTCGCAATTCAAAATAATTAGCGACCAGTAGTTTTCCTTTTATGCAAAATCATCCTTTTTATCCAACACCTAAATGAAAATGAATGTGCTTGATTATCTACCAAAGGGCCCAATTTTCTAACGTCACTCCGAAGCACACAGCAAAATTCACATCTCCTCAGGCTGCTATTACAAGCAACGGCTGAGCGCAACAAATGAGCGGTCAAGGCAGCGATCCAGAGCCAACGATGCCAGTGTGACCTTTGCTAATGCTGTTTTCAGCATCAAATATCCACAAATCCAGCCACGGCTGAATCCAGGCTCTTTCTGCTCCGGCCCCACGGCTCAGGGGCAGCCAGGAGAGCTCGTAGCTGGCCTGCCGCTACTGGAGGTGCCTCCAAGGTCGCCCTCAAATCCACGCAGCCCACTCCACCGAGCCAAAGCCCATCTTCTCAGGGCAACTTTGACCCGGTTCACTCCGGAAGGAACAGACAGAACGAGCTGTTTAACGGACAGGGCTCTGAAGCAGCTCCTAAATGCTTCCAGTCTAACATTTATCACAGCAAACCCCAACATCTGAGCCCTCACGCAGCTCAGAGAGGAGACATTTGAGCTTAATGCACACAGCAGAGCGCGCATCTCACGGCTGAGCCCTCTGTCACCACCCTTCCCAAGGGGCCTCCGTCTATCACGACCTCCCACATTCTCCCCACGGCAATCGCCCATCTACCTCTACCAAATCCCCCCTCTCCCTGGGCACCCCCAGCCCGGTATGACAGAGCACATTCACACATTTCTATTTCCACCGTTTCCAGACTCACCCGGTTCTCGTCGTAGATGATCTGCACCAAGCTGCGATGCTTGGACTCGATAGGAGGGGGGGAGATGGGTTTTTCAGGCTCTGGTGGTTTGGCTGCTTCTTCCTCCAACTGTTGCTGCGGAATGAAAGGGGGGAGGAAGAGAGTGAGTCACAGCGAGAGAAACACAGCCGTCCCCGGCCACACGAGACTCTCCGCGGTGCCGTGACCAATACAGAAACCGCCATCCCGGAATGCTTCCCGCGAGACGTCGGCGGGTTCAGGCCCGAAGAGGGAGCAGAGCTGCGCGAGACCCCCGCGGGCAGGAGCGCGATGCTGTCTACCCCAGATGGCCTGTCCCCGTGCGAGCGGGGTGACGCTTTTCAGGCATGGACAAGAGGACAAGGACCTGTCTCGAACAGGCATGCTAGAGAGAGAACAAGGCGAGAAATAATGATCTTACTGGAAATCCTTAAGGGGAACTACCCAGCGTGGTTCTCCGCTGCCGCCCTGCCCGGCGCTGAGGGGAAGTGATGGAGGAGCGAGGGGGCGAGCAGCCGGGCTGCTCTCTGCCTTCGGTTTTATCTTTCGGTGCTGCGGTCGGCGGAGACGCCCCGGATGACTGTTCTCAATGAACTGACTTGTGCACCTCGGCTGTGCTCGGAGCAGGTGACAGCCGCCCCTGTGCCGTGCAGGCAGATGAGCAGCAAGTACGGCAGAGGAGGCAATAACACCACGAAAGCAGAAGTCTCTGGTCGGAGCCTGCCCAACCTGACGTAGGGCAGCCCTCACGGCCAACGCGAGAGACGCAGAAGGGTGTAAGAGCGAAAGCAACAGCTACAGGCTGCCTAGGAAGGGCAGCATGGGAGCCAGACATGGGCCACCAAAATATCCTTTGCCCTTACTGAACGTTTGTGAAGAGCTCAAGGACTGCACACTGAACAGCTGGCTCCCAGGGGAGGCTGCATGGCCCCATGCCACCTGCAAACGCCTGCAACACAAGTACTTCATGCAGCTCTGGTCAACGCAGCAGGCACAGGAGGACCTGCCGAGGGCATCGGCACCCAGCATTAACCGCCTTCCAGCCACATGCCACCACGCTCTCTCAGGAAGGTGCTCCGGGACTCATTCCTCTTTCATGCAGAACAAGACGCTGAGCAGAAACCACCACGTAAATCCAACTCCGGCTAGGGAAAACTCAGTAGGAGCAGGTGGCCGTCGTGCGCACGTCCTGCCCTCAGAGACACAGCAGTGCCGAGCAGTGCATGCTGTTGGCTCCTCTGCTTTTAACTGTCTTTATTGCATTACCACAGCTCCATATTTCATGGTATTTGGGCTTAGAGGTCCAGCAGCTGTGTACTAAAATACACAGGGCCACCTCCCTCCAGCACCACGTTTCTGCCTGTGCCAGGACCCCAGGCAACCAGAGGCCATCGCCTGGCTCTCAGCCAAAGCTTGGCTTCAGCTTAGAGCATGAACACTCAGGACCCCACGTGCTGCGTGCCGTGTTCGTGTCCATCGTCTCCCCTGCCACACAGACCCAGTAAAACATGCCGGGCCCCAAAACTGGCTCGAATGCAAACAACTCCCTCGCAAGATGAAAAGCAGAAGGGAGCTTGCAGGAACTCACCATACACCTCCCCACCTTCAGGGACGGGCAGAGGGGACCTGTGTGCCAGCTTTGGACATGCATGCCCATGTAAGCATGCTGGGGGAACCACTAATCTTCTACTGTGTTCCTACCCACTGTGCTCGCTTCCCAGGCCATGGCAAACACAAATTATAAATCACCGTGTTTAAGAGTACTTGAGAACGTCACCGCCATCTGCAGACACGTTTCATGTAAAACCTGCGTTCCCAGTTCTCCCAACTGGTGCAAGACAAGAGAAACATCTGAGCCCTTTTAGTAAATTTGAGGAACTGCCCAGATGAAAGAGGAAATAACAGATTCCTCCAAGCTCCTCTGTGGCAAGTGGCTCCATGGTGAGGACACGGGGTGCCTGCTGCCCACAGTAGCTGCAAAACAACTGATTCTCTCACTAGTAACAAAAACCCACTTGTGAAAAGGCACCTGGGCTGACAGCAATCTGCTTTCACCAGAGCTGAGCGCACCACCTTGTCTCGCGCTCTGAGGAGAAGGGGGCACCGATTAGCTCTTCAGATCGTCTCCGTTCCCTTTGATGACTTGCCCTAACAACACTTTGGCTTAGGATGCAGTCCAAGAAAACACTTAAGCACCTAGATAGGTCTACTGGCTAGCCTGAGATAATTTGCACCCTTAAAATTAAGTGTATTTAAATGGGTTAAGCAGCCCAGTGCTGCGGATCCCACTCACACTGCAGCTTCCCACATTGCTGGGGAGCATCTTGCCCCACGTGGGGAAAGACAGCAGCACAGGGAGCTCCACGACGCTACCGAGGCCACAGGAACGCCAGCATCACCGCCAGATCACAGGCCCTCCCTCAGCTTGAAGCCACCCTGAAGGCGGACGGCCCATGCTGACATGCCGGGGTGGGAACGGGTGCAGCTAAGCGCGGTCCGGCTGGGAGCACGCTCCGGCAGACGGCAGGACAGGCTCCGCACACGCGCGCTTCTGTGCACCCGCGTCAGGGTCCAAAACCAGGGGTTAGTCCAGCCACAGATGACTGCAGCCAGGCAGACCCCAGTTGAGCCATCTGGATCCGACATCCCCACCTGGACCAGGGGATAATCCTTCCCCTAGGCACCGCGGGGATTCATTTGTCCATGGCCACGAAGAGCCATACAAACCCGACACACTGAGGGCTCTAACTGCATGATAAAATGACCAAAAAAGCTGCTCTCCTTTCAACCACGACTGTTTCTCAGGTGCCCCAGGATCACAGCACCACAAACGGAACCACAGTTCTTCAAGAAGCCACGGCTTAAAGCACAGGCTGCAAAACAGATATAAGCAAACGGCATCAGTCCCCCTGGGGAAGCAATTGGCAAAGAGTGCTGGACTGAACTAGCCTTTGCCGGGGATTAAAACGCTTCTCAGAGGCTCTGTCCAACTGGATCCTCTCCAGAGCAACCCACCTCCAACCTGCAGTAGAGTCCTCACAAAGCCCCACACATCCACGTCCTTCCTCAGGCTTCCAGGCACCTCTCGGCTCTTGCAGAGGCAGTTCAGAGCCGTGCTGCTCTCAGGTTCGCAAAGGTACCGCCCGACACGCACCGCCGCTCCCAAATTATAAACTCCAAAAACTCAGAAGAGCGAACCACAGAGGCATCTGTCAATCCTCTGCTTCTCTTGGGGAAAATATTTGGGTAAAAATGTCAGAAACTTGGCTACATTGCTCTGGAAACCCACAAAAATTTTGCAAAGTGGTCGGGTCTGTTCTAATTGATTTCAGACAAGAGGATTTGATGGCATATCAGGAAATGAAAGTTTGCCAGTAAGTGGAGGCTCATTAAAAGCAGCTCGTTAAAAGAAAAAAAAAATACAAATCTAATTATAGCTGAAATACAGTAGAGAATTAGACTCTGCTCTCCATGGCGTAACACCGTGCATTTATTAAGGGGCCAGATGCTGCAGGCCCGGGACCCGGGCAGACGCCGCGGGCTCTGGAGCACGGGGCCGGCACACCCGCCCTCCGCAGGTACAGCCCGCAACGGGATCCGCAACGGGATCCGCGGGAAACGGCAAGGCAAAAGAGGTCAAGGTTCTCAGACGCGACCAGAAGGGATTTCTTAAAGGTCTGCCACCCCAGCGAGGCCGCGACTGTGACCTTTACCGCCGGGTCCCCGGGACGCTTCCGCGCCCTGCCCGCAGAACGGAGGGTGTCCAGCCGCTTCTGGAAACCGCTCCCAAAGAAACGGAGGAAGAACAGAGGGGAATTCAGCCAGGAGGTGGAGGGGGAAGCCCAGAGCTCCTTAGTCCAGCGGGACGCGGCGGGCCACCGCGGCCCCCCCTCCGTCACCAGGCGGGAGTGCTGTGCTCCCGGAAAGCCCTTCGGAGAGCTCTCCCATCCAGGCAGCCTCAGACACAACCGCAAAGAAAAGCCCAGCAGTTTATTTCTCGTTAAGATTCCTGGTACCGGTGCCAGGAATAAATGCATAAAGATTATCCTTCCTTGTCAGAACGACGGGGAGAAGGAACTCAGTGAGAGCCTTAAGCACATATGGCACATGAATGAAGCGGGGGACGGTGGATCAAAGCAGCCTTCTGCCAGGGGTGCGCGGGATTTGGGGAAGGTTTCTCAGCTTGCTGAGGACTTTGCTTTTTGCAAACCCTCCTGCCAGCAAAGCCCAGGCAGAGCCGCCTTTGCCATTTTTGGAACAACCAGAGAGAGAGAGAGAGAGAGAGAGAGAGAGGGAGAGATTTTTTTTTTTTTTTTTTTTTTTTTTTTTGCACAGCCTTTCCATACAAATGTATTTAATTACCCTGAGAAGGCCTCCCAAAGACAGAGGGGAAAAGCATTAGGATATTACGGCTGCGTGCAATTTCTCCCCTGCTCGCTCCAGGAGGAGCGGTATCTGTTTCGGGCTGATTGTTTCCCCCGCTCGCCTTTCTCCCGCGCTGACGGCTCAGATGCACAGATGGACAAAACGTCCTCCGAGCCCTGCAGGCAGGAACTCCCCCCGCGGACGCTTCCTCTCGCTGGCCCAGATGTGAGAACTTTCCTGGAGGACCAGGCCGGGGAGGGAGGAGAGGAATCCTGTCCGAGGGGAAGGGAGGCCGTGGCACGCGGGGGATCTGCTGTGGGTGGACCAACTGACACAGCTATCAAAAATGAAAAAAGAAAAGAAAAAAATAAAAGAGGAGGGGAGGGGAGGGGATGATTTAACTGCCAACAACCACTTTCACGATTCTTCCTCCCCACAAAAATGCTCTGATTAGTTGGAAGAAGGTTAAATTTGTTCAGAAGGAAGAAATAAACCAACCAAGCAGCCAACAATAAAAGAACCATTTCCTTGTGGAAGGAGAGCTTGGTTTTAATGGCCCAGGCACATGCTGCTCCCGTTAACTCCAATAGCCGGTCCTCGCCAGCTCTGAAAAAGTCAGCTCAGCTATCGGTATTCTTGGCTACCACGAGCTGAACCTTTGTCCCCGCGCCAGGCGCACGTCCCTCTCTGGAAGCCCCTCTCCTCACCTGTGGTGGGAAACTACTGGTTTTCGCACTTCCTTCTTCAAATGTGAGTTGAAAATATGGACCGCTGCCCTCTGTGAAAGGAGTGGGACCGGCAGGTGTGAGAGGATACCAGCGTTTCATCTGAGATTCCTAGGGAGGGAGAGGGGAAGGGGCTTCGCCCAGCTCCCCCCAACAGAATAAGAGGATCCCCTGCGGTTTCCATTGCTCCAGACGTCCCTGCTGTCTCTTAACCCTGTTGGCTCCCTTTCCCTAAGCACTCTGATACCTCTGGGGATAAAAAGCAACACAAAAGAGCTCTTTCATATTAATTAAACCATGTAGTTTGAAAATAACATGAAAACATCCTGCTTTGTCTTGCAGGGAGGAATGGGCATAGTATCTGCTAAGCAAAAGCGTAAACCCAAAAATGAAAGGAGATTTGGGATATCTTGAATTCAAAAGATGCTAGGCAGCCAGCCACAGGACAGGAGCTGAACTACAGGTAGGGGTTTGTGTCTGGGAAATGCAAGAAGCCTCTTGAGCAACCTTACTGCACTTATTTTTCTCTTCCTGCTCCATTTTTGCAGATGGTGAGGAAGGTCAACCGCATGCTGGTCCTCCAGGAGCACCGGCTTAGCCCTGATTTCGCGCGCAGAATGACGGCCCAGTTACACAGCTCCCTTCATTCGGAAATCCCAGACGCGCGTGCCTCCGGAGGGACCGCTCCCCTCGCGGGCGGGCTGGGATTAGCAGCCATCAGGGAGAGTTCGGAAACTTGCCCCAAGCACAGGAAAAAACAACCAGTAAGATGGAGACAGAGAGAAGTGATTTCCTTCAGGCAGCGAAAGCCCTTAAGGAAAAAGCCACAGACTGCCCCAAGGTTTTGTCATACTAATCTCTTACTGGGTTTATGGCAATTGTGTACACGGCAACAGCAAGGTGGGCAACTCTTCTGCCGGGCAGTCGCTCTTGTGAAGCACTGCCGAGAAGATCAGACCCACATTCCTGTTCAGCCACATTTCTGACCGCAGCAGTTTGACCGGGCGCTGCCGACGGCTGCAGAGCTGCAAAGACCCTGAGACGGGGTGGGTGCACGGGAAGGTTCAAGCGCGCAGCACCATCAGGCTCAGGACGCAGCAGCAATGCTTCAAACAGCCCAGTACTACAACAGCAGCAGCAACAGCACTAGGGAAAGACAACTGCTGGAAAGGAAAGAGAAAAGATGTTGGGACAACGCTGTGCTGTGCAGACTGTGCTGGGCAACCCTGACTGTGTTTGCAGCTCTGCCACTGACTGCTTTGCAGGACCACGGGCAAATCACTGAGGACAGATTTTTTTCTTCTCTCTTTTAGGTATTCTGACATGCCAGAGAGCTCACACACAAGGTTTCCAAAGCTCCCTCATCCTGCCACCCGCAGCCGGGGCCTGCCGGCACAGCAGCAGTCTCCCAATGTCACAACAGGCGCAGGCACAGACCGTC
The DNA here is from genome assembly GCF_036370855.1 of Dromaius novaehollandiae. Lineage (NCBI taxonomy): Eukaryota > Metazoa > Chordata > Aves > Casuariiformes > Dromaiidae > Dromaius > Dromaius novaehollandiae. The sequence continues at coordinate 4,888,063 of NC_088114.1, forward strand.
GCTGGTGGCACCAGGCACTGCCACTTCCCCTCTGGGGACATGCACGGGCAAGGACTGGGCGTCAGCCAGCACGCAGAAGTGAGGACACGCGCTCCCCTCCAGACCCCGGCCTCTTACCTGCTTCTTCTTCAGCTTGGAGATCTGCTGCTCCACCATGGTGATCTCGCGGTCCACGCGATCCATGTTCTGAATGAGCTCCTCCTTCGAGAGCCGGGCTGGCAGCAGGTCCAGCTCGGAGTCGGGGTGAGCAGGGCTGACCGGAGACACGGGCTCCAGTTTGCCAGGCAGGCCACGGTCCTGGGGAGCACAAAACAACCACATGAGCTCTTTCCCAGGAGACTTCGGATCCTCCTCTCCTCCTCCCACGCAAGCCTGCTCCCAGCCCGCTAACACACACACACCCCCCCCCATAAAACCTGCTAGACTAAGCGGGACCAGCTGCCAGATCACATCACCGCCGTGCACTGCAACCTTCAGCGTCTCCGCAGAGAGCACCAGGTTCGTCTCCCGGGGGCACGACAGCAGCTTCTCCTCCTGCCAAAGCCTCTTGGAGGCTCCCACCACCGTTGGCACTAGCTGCATCCCTACAGGAACAACAAACCCATCGACAGCCGGGGCCAAGCTCATGGCCACACCATCCCCAGCCAGCTCAAGGCTGCCTCTTCTCGTCAAAAATGAGGTAGCCACAGAGTCGCCGCCCTTGGACACAAACACGGCCAGGCTGGCGAGAAGAGCAGAGTTAACACACACACACACACACACACACACACACACACACACACACGCACCGGGAACGAGCTACGAGGTCCCCGGGGAGGAGGGTGGGATCCCACCTCCTGCAGGGTCTCCTCCATCTCTAGGTCTGGGGGAGCTCTCAGCGACGGAGGCCAAACACGTCTTCTCGGAAGAGGGAGACGATAGGGACACGTGAGGTCAGATTAGATGAAAACAGACTGACAACAAACAGCTTTTTGCAAATTCAAGGTAAAAAGCTCTCGGTTCAACAAGACCCTTCAAATCAGAGGTCGGCTGGATGAGCGTGACCTCTGCGACCATCACGGAGAACAGCTCTAATTACCACGAGCCGGGGGCAGAGGGAAAACACATCCAAACGCTCAACTCCTTTGATTTCTCCAGCAGAGCACTAACTTGGCTATTAGCAACGAGCCTCGAGCATCCGGGAGCAACAACGCCTCTCCGGCACGCCAGCTCTCGCCTCTCAAAGCCGTAGGAAGCCCATCGCCCGGACGGGAGCCTCGAGCCTCGCTGGCTTCACCCGGCGCCGAAAGGGGGGTGCACGTGGGACGACACAGCTGGACAGCAACGGGCGGTGCAAAGGGAGGTGAACATCCCCTCCTCCTGCCTCTCCAGGGAACTGCCGGCGCGGGGCACTCGCGCAGCTATGAGCGGGGCCGCTGGCGCGCGCAGCCCGGAGCAGGAAACACGAAGCAGCGAGCTGTCGGAGCCCGAGGGACTGCCACAGGTACTTCTGCTTTCACGGTCGCCGAGGGATGTGCAACGACGGGTCTGGATTCGGCGTTATGCAAAGCAAAGCCCAACTTCCCCAAACGCCCGGCCGGGCCCGGCTGCCGCGGCCGTACGCGCCGGCCCCAGCCCCACGGCGAGGCGCGGGGGCATCGGGGCCCGCCGACGGCCTGCCCCGACCCGAGGCGCTGCACGCTCACCTGGCAGCTACCCAACCTCTTAATTAAAAGTTTATCTATTCACTCGCTTAGGGAGGGGATGGATTTCTTTTCCTGGAGGGGGCAGGAAGCGGGGAAGAGGAGCCGCGGCTCGGTTTGTAACCTTAAACCGCTGCCAAGCGCGGCGGCAAACGCCCTGCAGCTGCTCCGGAGGGGAGGGCAAGGGGGGAGCAAAAAGTAAACAAGTGAAGAAGTTCACACAACTCCGCTACCTTAATTACGGCCGTCCCGCGCCCGGGGACAAAGGCGACGTTGTTCTGCCCCAGCCGCGCCGGCCCGGCTCACTGGGGCTGGAGGGCGGCCAGCCCCGCCGTCGCGTCCCACGGCAGCTGGGCCGGTCGTGGCCGCGGGGGCGAGGGTGGCGCGACGGGCACCGGGGCAGCCGGGCCCCCCCGCGCTCCGAGGGAGGGGAGCGGGACGGCCACGCCGTTCCTCGTGCCAACGGCTCGTGGCGATGGAGGGGACGCCAGCTCCGCAGCGCTCAAGTCCGGCATCTCACTGGCATCCGCCCAGCGGGAAGGAGAGCCGCCGGGGCGAGCTCTGCACCATTCCCCCATAAGAGATGGGCAACACCACTCATGTCAAAGCCAGAACAAGAGGCAGCAAGAGCAGAAAATTCCCAAAGTGGCCATGCCCTAGTCCACCGGGACCTAGGACACCAGCCTCCTTCACTAGCACCTCTTTCCTCTTCCTCTCACCTACTAAATGCTCTTCGAAATGGAGGAGACCTCAAGCCAGCCAGCGGGGAACCAGTGCTTGAAGCATGTCTGGATGCATTAACACCCTACCCACTGCTGCCATCAAGCGAGAGAAAGCAAAGGAGCAACCCGGGATCCCTCCCTCGCCCTCCTCCGAGGGGCTCATCCAGCCCCGGGGTGGTAACCTGGTAACCAGGTAAACCTGGTTGTTTCCAGCATCCATCCAGAAGGGAAACCAGAAGATTATCAAAGCCTTCTGGAGACTCCTAAAGAGCAGATTCTGTCTTGTTAGGCTTCCCTAGGATGAGACACCAAAAACCGTCAACCAGGGGCAGGGCCATGGCTTCGTGTTCTCCACAACACCAAGATAAAGCCCAATGCCTTTCCCATAGAGATGCATTTTTAAAGCCAAGAGGAGCAGGACAACCACAAGAAGCAAAAGATAAATTAGGTGCCCATAAAATCTAGTTCAGATTAAGGAAGAGGAAGAGAAAACGACAGTGGTTTGTAGGAGGAGACATTTTTATAAAGGAAAGAAAGCCATCTTCTGTCAAAAACGCAGGAGAAAAAGAGAAAGATGTCTTGCTGTAGATGGGAAACAAAGATACGATCTCATGTCTCCCAGCATGCAAGACAGGGCGTCTTTAAACCTCTACTTGGCATCGAACCATTTGGAAACCCTGTTTCTGATATATTTTTACCTTTTTAACTTTGCAGAATCTGAAGCAAAATAGCAGCAAAGCTGAGTAAGGGGAATGGCTGCAAATTACAGCCCATAAAAACCATCATCATCTTGTATTATGAGACGATTACAGCAATAGAGAGAGGCAATGTCCCTAGACCTCAAATAACAGGTCACTGGCATTTCACAAGCATCTCTCTAGATAAAGGAAGTGACAAGCAGAAAGAGGGAGAACAAACAAAATCAAAGACAAAAAAAAATCTTGCTCATGCAATTTTGAGGTCCAAAAAGCAGAGCTCCTGGATTCACACAAGGCACAAAAAAACCCTTCTTATAAATCGCAAAACCCAGTCAGTTTGAAAAGACGTTTGCAAGGACCAGACTCTGCTCAAACGCTGGACTTTGAAAGCAGGTCAAGTCCCAGCAAGCTGCCGGTGTTTCAACCACACTCCGGCCACAGGCGTCCTCCTGGGAAGGGCACCTGCCTGCCTCCCAGAGCAGAGCGGGGCCGCGGATTACGAATTAAACATCTGGCTTTTGGGATGAGCCAGCTGAGCTGCAAGGATTGCGCTGTGGCAGGCTGCAGCCCAGGCCATGGGGAGCACTGAGAGGCCCCAGGACTGTCAGCAGATGCAACTGCTTCCAGCCTCTGGCAGCGTTCACTGCTGAGCCCTCGGGGCACCAGCTCTCAAGGGTAAGCGCACGCTGCGGGCCCACGGCATCGCTGTGCAGTGCATCTCAGCAGCACCAAGAAAGGAGCTTTCTTTAAGCCAAAAAAGAGGAGAGCCCACCCAGCACTCTGAAGAAGCCGTTCAAAACATGCTCCAGCTAATGCCAGCGGTTCAGAGGGTCTCGCATCCAGGCTCTGAACAAGCTTCGTGCGAAATGCAAAATTCTTATTAATGTGAAGTCACAGACTTAGAAACCAGCATGAAGCCGGGAGAGCTGGAATAAATCTGCTGGAGGGAAGAAAACAATTACTGCATTACTCAAGTTGATATTTTCTCAGTAATTACACTGTTTCCATGTGATTTGTTTTTATACATGGCTAACAGCTACTGTAGTTCCTGTTTATCCCTGGCCTTATTATTATGTGATCTGTATGACAACAAGGGTGGACGAGTTGGGGGGAGGAACAGCGTAAACCTTCCTGCAGAAAGGAGAGATGCTGGCATTAAGAAAAACAATTACTACTAAGGAGACTACCAAAGAGCAAGGCCAGTCTTGTTTTTTTTCCTCTTCTATACGCTTTTATTCCTAACATAGGTAACTTCAATGGGGTTGGAGCACGCCTGTTGCATGCTGTTAGGCAGTGGCCTGGAAGACATGTGCAGTTGATGGGGAGGAGAGAGCTTAAAATCAGGAACCAAAGCCAATCCCAACTCCCAAAATAACTGTTCTCTCTTCTGCCAGACACATCAGCTCCGTTGTCCTCGGCCTGTCTCACCGAGCCCCGACAGCCTCTGCCTGCTGACGACCCGGAAGAGAAAAGCGCCAAAGAAGAGGCGCAACCACGGCAGAGCAAGTCCCTGCCTTCGGACACGTCTGCACCCACCTCCGCAGGAGAGGAAAGACCAAGGCACCTCCGGCCCCATCCCAGCCGGGCGGGAACCTGCCCCAGGCCACCGCCTTGTCCTCCAACACAACAAAACTCCCCAAGCGCGGTCAGGGCGAAGCCGCGCTCCGAGGCAGAGACCACAGCTTGTCCTCCCCGTCCACTTCCAAGTGCGTGCGGCATTGCACAATTCGGCAGAATTCGAGCAGTTCCTGAAACCAGGGGGAACCGGGTGGCGACTTCAGTGGAAGGGCAGAAAGGGGAACGAGGGCTTTCATTAAGCCTCCGGTACCATTCTCGGGATGAAAACCAAGCAGCAAAGCTGCAGAAGATCAGCAGGAGCACCAGCACCCCCACCACTCTCCCATCCACTGGGTTTTAAGGCAAAAACAAGTGTATAGAAGTCTTAACAAAGAGGCCAAGTAAATAAAGCCAGTGGAAACTTCTTCCCCCCCCCCCCCTTTTTTTTTGGAAAAGAGTCAAATAAACATTCCTGCCGGCATATCAGCAACCCAAACATGACAGCACTGCACTAATGCTGACAGGGGGGAAAGAAAAAAAAGAATAATCAAAGGAGCTGAAAACTAACATCTCATTTCCCGAGAGAGAAGTGTGAGAACAAAGTCAGAGAGCCCAAATAGTGAAAAAGTACATCACGTTATTACAATCCTTTTGTTTATAACCATCTGCTGCGTTAATGGCTCCTTCAGCAACCCAGTTTTTTAAACGGAGTTTTAATTCTTAAATACGCCTGGCTTTCAGCTCGCCGCGTCCCTGCGGCGACTCGCGAAGCTGTCCAAGGGGGATGCAGATGTGCGCGGTGCCGCAAGCGGAGCAAGTCCTGGGAGCGCTCACGGTGCCGCTCGCCAAAAGCCATCGGCCACCGCCCAGAGGGGACATCACCCCGTCCCCGCCGGTGGCAGAAGGCCCTTGCAGAAGGGAGCTGCGGCCGCAAGGCAATGAACACCAACCCATCGGCAGGACGCGCCGAGGCTGCCGAGCGAGCCGAAGGAGAGCGGCCGAGCACCGCGGGACCCGGGCCGCCCGCGCTCCCCTCCGTTCCCACGCGCAGCGGCGGGCGCAGACGGAGGCAGAGGGGACGACCAAAAAAAGAATCACTTTCGCTGGACGCAGCCCAGCGCCGGCTCCCGTGGGAATTCATGGAGCTGGAGACATAGAGCTGTCTGAAGACAGGGTTGGCTTTTTTTTTTTTTTTTTTTTTTTTTTAAATATGTGACTTTATGAGAAGGCCTACGAAATTCCATTCCCCTGTAACCCAGCCGAATTCCACAGAGCCAGGGCAGAAAATATCCCAACAATTTTGCAGCTTGCACGAAAGTAGGTCAAAAAACTTCCCCAATGTTTCGACAGCTTGAAGCAATTTAATTGCAAAACCAGTAACAAATGCTGACCCTCCCTCCCCACCCCCCCAGCAGATTTATGAGGGTGGTAAAACCTTTGCAGTTAGTGTTACGGTTAAATGCACTAACCAAAGCATAGTATCTGCTCTTGCAAAACTTGCTTGTGCTCAGAGAAGTCATTCCACACTATTATACTTAACAGATGCTGCCTCTGGACCTTAAGATTGCAGGATATCACAGAAGCAGCAGCAAATGCAGCTTATATGCTGAAAAGTAGCTTAGAATAACGGGTCAAATCTGGAAAATCTTACTCAGACAAACTCCCACCGACGCCTAAGGCATTATACTGACAAATGGATGTTGTGCCTTTCATTACCTTCTTGCATTTCCCCATTACTGGATAATAATTGCATTGAACTCGCGCGTTCCCTACTGACTTCACACGAGTGATGAATTCTCACCCACCCATCCACTCGTTATAAATAGGAGCTAATAGCTCCACCTCTCATTAAACATTGCCCAACACTCCCTATCCTAAAACGCTGGATTTTCGGTTGACTCTAAATTTGCTAAAACTTTAACTGTCTGAACTGAAATTTTCCATGCTGAATATTTACTTCAAGTATTTTTTTAAAAAAATACTAAATTTCAGCTAAGACAACTCAGCCGTTTCCAAGAAAAAGTTTAGAGGAAAATATGCCTTTCTGCAACGTTAAGAAAAATTCTGGAAACCTTGACTTCGAGCATCCTCAGCAGCCCCAAGCTACGGAGCGGCGTCGATACATCTGCCAGAGCGCTCTGTGCCAGCCACGTGCCTTTCGCTAGCTCCAAAAATCTGTCCAAGTCCACAAAAATAAATAAATAAATAAAAATCACATTGATGCCCACCTAGGGGAAACGATTGTGCCCCGTTCGATCCTCGCCGCTCAGCCAGCTCTCCGTCTCTCGAAGGGAGATCGGAGCCCTCCTTCCCGCGCCCCGGCCACGCCGGCGGCTGGAGAAGACGTTACTGGCACGCGGGGAGCACTCCAGTCCAACAGCAACAAGGGCCATAAAAGGGCTGTGAAGAAATGCAGGACTCGGGGTTTGGGCAGTAAATAGAGCCCGAGACCACCCACCAAACAAGAAGGATAAAGTAAAATAGCAACGTACCTGCTCACTCAGAGAAAGGCCATCCCGTGCACTCGACAGAGCGGGGAAGGAAGCCCGGGGTCATACAGAGCAAAGACTGCGTTATGATGTTTTCAGCAAATAAAGGGGGGGGGAAATTAAGTTTGTCCGTGTAACCTGCATGGTAGCAAGTTCTTCAACTCTTCCATTTGCAACTTTAATGTTCTTTCAGTACGGTGTGCCCGGAGCACCGTTTCACCTGCGCTGAAGGTGCACCAAATGCAGCATTTGGGAGAGCATCCTTGTCCTTGCAACAGCCCTAAATCCTGATCTCCCCTTCGCAAAGCCAAAACCACTTGTTCCATGAGCAGGGCTTCTGCCCCCGATGAGGTGATCGGTTAGAGCAGCACTTTCATACGCTCCATCCGCACACGTAGGGGCCGGCGGCGACGGGAGCCCATCGCTTCTTTGGGAAGCACCAGCTTGCAGTGATTTAAGTGACCACAGAATTACAGCATCGGGGGAGGCAAAGATTTGCATGAGAAAGGGCCCAGATATGTAACTGATTGGTCTTAACAGCAGGTCAAACTCCTGCACCAGGATATTCAAAACCAGGACCTGAGTGATTAATACATCCTGGGGCTGACAGAGGCCAAACGGAGGGGGCTGCCCCAACTCACCATCAAACCGCTGCGGCTCGGAGGCGGGGAAACGCACGCTTGGTTTGATGTCTCTTAAAAAGGAGCAAACTGTGAAAATGTCTCCAATTACACTTAGTGTGAATCCAGGGAGACAAATTTTTAATTACCCACTTTGGAAGGCGGCCAGGGCAGCGGGGGGGTAGCACCTCGGGGGGGACGGGCTCCCCAGCGACGGCGGCGTGGAGGCAGCGGGCAAGCTCGAGCTGCCGCCCAGGAGCCCACGCAGGGGTTTTGAAGGCAATCAGAGCTGGTCGGCGAGCATCCGTTTGTTCCTCCCAGCATGGGAACACGCAGTCCTGTTTTCTAAGAAATCACCACCCAGCGCAGTGACCCCTCTCCCTCCCTCTGCACACGCTTCCAGCCGCACTTGGCACATCAAACAGAAAGCCCTCATGCAAAATACGCCGTCAGTTCAAGGCAAATCCTCGCAGCCACCAACACGGTGGGGCCAGGCGGCCACCCGGGTTCATTAAGATGTCACTTACATTTGAAAGCCCCTGATTCCCACGGCGGGCTCCCCTCCTCCCTCCCTAAAGCTGCTCCCTCTTGCAATTAAGGCCCAGCTACAGCGGTTCTGACTTACCGGGCTGTCTACAAACAAGTGCCAGGAGTAGCTGGAAGAACACACGCGGGTTTACTGAGAGGTTAAGAAAAAAGTCAGCCAGCAGAGCTGTCTCACGGCTCTCTGCCGGGGCTCGCATGCGACGGCCACGGTCGCCAGGCTCCGAATCGCGCTTGCTTTCTTTGGAAGCGGCCGGCTCCTGGCAGCTCTCGGAGGAACCTCTGAAGAATCGTCACAGGCTTCCACGGAAACGCAGGACGCGGCCCCCACGCTCGCCGCCCCCCCAGTGCCTCTTCTCGAGGGAGTTTCTTTAAGCAAACCCACAGGGGACCAGGCGGGGGGACACGCGGTCGGGCCTGGAGGCTCCCCAGCACGAGGGGCTGCAGGAAGCCAGGTCCATCTCTAAGCCCCCCCCCCGAGCGGCTCCGGGACGCCAGTTGCCTATAACCAAGCTGAACAAACCGCAGAGGACTAACGCGGTTAACACATCCCAAAGGCCCACATCAGGCATCGCGGAGTGGGGTACAGCGGACAACCAGGGGAAGAAGCACTCCCAGCCATCAGACAGACATCCCCCGCTTTGAACTACAAAGGACTGGGAGGTCTAACTCCCTACGTGCCTCTGGAAACATGGGCCTCCCCCATTTTACTTTGCTTTTGAGACACCACCCATCCTCTTCCCATTGCCACGTGCAGTGAACCAAGATTGGAGTCTTCCCAGCACGCCAAGCAGGCAAAAACATAGCGCCACGGCCCCGCTGATCACAGCAGGCATGTTCCCCCTGATTAAGCATTTGAGGCTGCTAGAGCAGTTCCCCAGGAACCGGTCACGTCCGAATTGGTGCTCAAGAAACTAAAAAGACCTCAACCCACGGGTGCCGAGCTAACGGTACGCTAGGCCTTTCGTAAGAGGCCTCTGTAGAAGAAAATCTCCCCCTTTACCACACTGGCGTACAGCCCTCAACTCCCCAATACGCATGCCAGTACGCAAGTGCAGCAGTGCTCGTATTAGCGTGCTTCAGCCTCAGAGGAGGGAGAGCAAGGCAGCTGCATCCACTTACATCTGTCCTCCACTAGCATTGCATTAAAAATGTTTCATCCAACTGGCACAGTTACACCAGGCAAAGAGCTGGCAGGCAACAAGTCCGCACGACCAGAGCGAATGCAACGTCACGTGCTGCAAACCCTGGGCCAGATCCTGCGCCGGGCTCAGCACCTCCCACGCTCCCTGCTCTCCGGAGCAGCGGGGACCCGTCAGCCCCTGCTCAGCCGTTCGGGACGGCCTCTAAGAGCAGTGCATCGCTCCTGGGCTTGAAGATGCCCGTGTGGGGACATCCCGTGGTGAAGATGTCCCATGGAGGGAGCAAGCCCACCGGACTCTCCCTCCGCCGGCAGAAGCATTGCCACCCGTGCCAGCGGGGCCGAAGGGACGCTTTGTGCCTGGCCGGCTGCTCCCGAAGGCCACGCGTGCGAGGGAAGGCGGCGGGGAGACTCTGGCGCGGCCCCGAAGCCGCCAGCGGCTGAGCCCACCCCACCGGGGAGCAGGAAGCTCCAGCTAATTCAAAGCGTGATACCAGGTGCATCCTCCAGCCCATGGACAAGCACGGGGGAGGGAAAACCCACCATGCCGGCTTCTAAAAAACCTCACTTATTTAAAAATAAAAAATTGAGGGGAAATGAAAAGACAAAAGCCCTTCTCAGCCTGGTGTTATCAAGCAGAGGAAATGAGACTTCTAAAGCTCCCATTCAGAGAGGAGTTAGGGGGGGAGAGAAATCCCACTCCAGACGCACTGGAGTGAACAGCTTTTGAAATGGAAATGTGGCTCTTCAGAAACATTTAAATTTCTTCCTATTGCCAGGGAGGAGGAAGGACACAGAAGAGAGAGCAGGGACTCCTCAGCCATGCAAATTCAAATGCTGGTCCGTTCACAGCCAGACGGCCGTGCCGAGAGAGGATTTGTTGGGGAGTTAATCAGGACCCACACGCAGTATTAATACGGGGAAGTTGGCTGGAAGGGGCAGCAGATTTACAGGGAGCAGAAGGGAATGAATGAAGACAGCTCTATTTAATCAGTGCCGCAAATAAGACATACCTAAAGGCTGCCCTGCCTCAGCTCCTTCCCTCTGTTCTCCCCTGCGCGAGGACCGGGTGCAACAATTGCCCAAATTGTTTTTTTTCCCCCAAATCCAAGAGGCTGAGCTGCCTGCTGAGAAGGAGCTTGATGGATGGAGAAAGGAAACACAAGGAAGCTCTAGGGCAGTTTTAGCAGTGGCTGAACTGCGTTGCGGGACCAACCTGAGCCTCCTCTTACCTACCAGAGGTGTTTCACCAAGCCAGGACCACTATCGACTCCCTTGGAGACCCCGCCAGAGCACGGGGCAAGAACTGACGGGGTCACAGCACAAACTCCCTCCCGTTTCTAGGAGCTGCCGTTGAAATTTCATTGGTTCTTCAGGGAAAAACAGAAGATTTTGCTCCTACGCTAATCCACTGAGCTCCTCTTGCCAACCACACTCCACCATGTCACTGCTCCAGCACCTGTAGGGTCACTCAACGCATACGTCCAGCCTAGCCATGCTCTCCAGTACGTAAAGCACGACACTGAATCAGGAGAAACCTTGGATGTATTTCTGCTTCTGCCACTGACCTACCAAGTGCTCCTGGGAAAATCATTCGGCTCTCCCTGCACCTCTCATCTGTAAAAAACAGAAATTCCAGGATTGCAAGAAAAGTGGACTTCATAGAAATGCTCCAAAGATTTTTTTTTCCCCCAGAAAAAACTAGTCAGATCCCAAAGGTTTGATTTTTAGAGTCTTTTTATTTCTATTAGAGCAGCTCAGTACACATGCATGTCTTTTTAAGACTCCAACGTGCACAATGTGAGATCCGAACACAACAGCCTGGAACTGATAAGAGTCACTAGTGAATTTGACCCGTGAGCTTCACCAGGTGAAATAATAAGCAAAAAACAAGCAAGTTTTTCATCAGGAATCCAAGCTGATTTCACTTCCATTCGGAGGTGGCTGCACTGGAAAACATGTGAAGTGCGAGGCATAAGGCTTGCAGTCACTTAGATGCTTTTGAAGAAGTTTTAACCAACATGAATAGGCCCAGGGAAAAAGAAAAAAAAATCCCTTCTCTTGAAATAACTTACCAGGGCTTTTAACGAAGTGTTATCAGGAGCTTTTAGCGGCATTTTCTGTCCCGGACACACCAGCAGAGCCTCTTCGTGTAGCTCCTGGCTGTCCCTGGCATCGCCCCGTGGGGCGGGCGCTGGCCGGCGAACGAGTGCCCAGCACGTGCCGCGACGGTGCCAGGAGGGCCCGCTGCGACGGCACCCCGCGCCCCGGCCCGAAGCAGAGGGCAGGCGCCGGGAGCCCCGCGGCATCGCAGAGCGCTCGCCCCCACGTAACGCACGCCGGCACCGAGGGGCCGGGACGCTCGCCGACGGCGGAGCGCGGCGGGTGCAAAGCCCCTGCCAGCCGCGCTATCAATCACAGCCGGCGGCGGCTGTGCTCAGCGCTCGATTGTGCTGGTAATTGTGCGGACACGTGGAAGGGGGCCCCGACATCCGCTGTGTTTGAGTAGCCGCTTCCTTCGCTGACCCGCCTGCTCCGCGGGACCCCGCGCGGAGGACGGCAGCATCGAGGGCGGAGGAGGAACGGTGCTCCGGCACCAGCGCGGACGCAGAGAGCCCACCGCCGAGCCCCCTTGTCCAACCCCCCACCCTCCACCTCGAGGGGCCCACAAAAACGTGCAGAAAGCAAACTCACGTGACCCGAATGAACACAGTTTTGCTCCGTTCTCAACCCTGTCCTTGTGACCGCCTCCAAACCGTCCCCCGGGAGCAGCTCCAGCTCCGGGTACCGCGAGTCAGCCCCGGCCGTCGCGGAGGGAGCGCTCCTCGGAGCAGCAGCCGGACGCCGTGGCAGCTCCTCGTCCTCCAAACGCTGCAAGGCTCCGTGACTTGAACAAGTCAGCTAATGTCATCTGCTTCGAGGTTACCGCATTGCCCGAGCACCGAGAGGGCCCCATCCGTAAATCCTTCAGCAGACATTTTTGGATTTACTTGGACAAGGGTTTTTTGCCTTTCTTTTTCTCTCCCCGCCGGCAGGTATGGAAGGTCTCTGGTTTAGGAGCCCTCGTGGACGTCTCAAGCGTTACGCTCCTCAAGCATCAGGCTTAGCATTGCAATCAGAAAAAGGGTTATTTCACTGACCAGCAAAGGACCAAATACCGACAAGAGCCCCAGATAAAACAGCTCTTGAAGGCAAAGGGGAGAAGCCCCATTTCAGATGGTGAATGGCTGTAGGAGTCACTCAAACTGCAAACTTCTGGCTGGGCCATTTGTGCAGAAAGTGTGAAGCACCCCTGCCTTTCCAGGCCAGGATGTTTAAGGAAAAAAAACTAGTATATCAGGTCCCCTAGCAAGAATAAGCTTACAGTGAATTTGTTATTATCTGTTAGCAAAGCAGCAGCTTCCCACCAAGGCTGGAATTTCCATCTTGGTTTGGCAGGCACAGGGCTGTGAAATGATTACTGTGTTTACTTTTCCTTCGCTAACTATAAAATCCCATTCCACTGCCCTGCCAAGAATGACTGAAGCTAATAAAATTCAGGCATTTGGAAGAAAGCAATAATAAACCTCCCTTTTGGGGCCTTTATGATGAAATTTCCCCACTCCAATCAGAGATTATGCTGTATTCATGAACACCAGTGATGTCTCAAAGTGCACCCAGATTGCCTCAAATCAATATTTAGCTTTGCCGGAGACTGTGAGCCTTTCTTAGCGTGGCTGCTGAAGGCAGGATCATTGAACTGCGCAGCTATAAGCAGCCTTTGAAAATACAGCTTACAAGTACATAAGACAGCTTATATGCATGCGTATGTGTGTGTTTATGTGTGTGTATACATATATATATATATATATATGTGAAAATGCATGTTATTCAATTACTTAAAACAAAGTTTATACACACGAAATATTTATGGATGTATAATTTACAAATACCCCTCCAAATATATAGAGAGCCATATAGCACATGCCATATATCTACGTACACACATCTGCATATTCTTTAGTAGCTTTTAACGATCGAAAGACGATAACGACATGCCTGTGTTTGCATCTGCCACCTTCCCTGCTGCCGGGGCAGGAACACCCGAGCTGCTGGGGCTACCTATCTGTACGCCCTAACTGCAACTGCTGGCACACGAGACAATAGCGCAGACCTGGAAAACAGTCCAAAATAAAAGCCTGTGCTTGATTTGGCCACATGACCACCCGGGATGGCCTGATTTGCACTAGGCAGTGCTCCTTTGGCGAGCAGCGCTGGAAGAACCGCATCCAAAGCAGGGCTGGGAAGGCAGAACCTAGCAAAGCTCCTTCTCGGGGAACCGCACGGGGAAGAGAGAGGAGAAAACAAAAAAAAAAAAATCAGTCCTGTCCCTTGCCAGGGCAGCAGGCAGAGGAGGTCACTTGGAGGCAAACCTAGGACGTGTTATCGTGCAGGTGGAGGAGGTGGTAAAGGGTCACGGCGCAGCAGGCTCTGGACACTGCAAGCAGGGAGTTCAAGTCATTTTAAAAGACAAACTGTTCTCCAGTCTTCTGGACTAAGAAAAAACCCCAAACATCTAACAGGAGGAGCAGCCAAGGAGGACAGAGGAGAGCTCCCTACCACGCCGTTGCCGTCCTCGCACGCTCCCCCGCCGCCGCCTTGCCGCACCACGCAGGACCGGGGTCTGCGGTCGCTGCTCTGCGGTGCTCCACGGATGGCGGGCAGAGGGGTGCCACGCTGGGCAGCCCCCGATCTGGTGTCCACCCTCACCTTGACTCTCCTTTGGGAGCTGCCGGACAACACTGCTCTTTCCCCCTCCCCGCACCCAAAGGAAACATGCCCCATGTGGTGCCGGGCACAGGATTAAAGGAGCGGCTGTTCCAGGGCCAGGATGGATCAGGAACAGCAAACAAGCTGGACTGAACACTCGCCTAAACAGAAGATGCTCCATCAAGACGCTAGGACACTAAAAGCCCGCCTTGCTATTTGAACTGAGGCTTGAGGCATTGGCCACTTAGCTGAGATGACCGAGGAGAAGAATAACTAGATCTAGGTCAGGACTACGAGGAGGTGGAGCAGATCGTTTCATTCCCCATTGCTTCTCCCCATTGATTTCTGCTCTGGAGTCCCCGAACCACTCGGTAGGACAGAGCACGGTCCCCCTGCCCTCAACCAGCTCTGCTACGGGGGGAAAGCACCCGGCCGAGGCAGAGGGAGCAGAGTCCCCTGCGCGCCTGCTCTCCATCCTCTCGGAAAAGGTGCCAAGAACTAGTGTTACGTTTTTCGAGAGCAGCAGAACAAGCCAAAGGCCTGTCAGCCTGTCCTAAAACAACCCCGCTGCGCGCGGAGCCTGCAGCCAGCATTCCTGACGCACACAAGCGCCCGCCGCCCCCCGCTCCCTCCGCCACGCACTGCCGAGCTCCAGAGCATTTGCTCGCGGAGCAAGCCAGCAAACCCTCCAAATGCGCACTGCCTAAAACCCAGCCAAATAGTTTTCATGTTAAAAAAGCAGGTTTGGGTCCAAAAAGAAAGGAGGTTTTCAGAAAGCGATTGTAACTAGGCCCTTTGGCACACGACAGCTCCTCTCTCGTTATCAACGATGAGGGTGTCGTTAAGGGATGAGGCTCCGTGAAGCACCGAGGTGAAGTTTCCGAGCTTTAGCTAGGGACGTTGCCATGTTCAATATGTTATTACAGCTCCCATCACCACGGGCACAAAACGCAGCAGCTCCCCTCTGCCAAATCCATCTCTGAAATCGCTCCCCCACGCCATCCCCTCCAGCAAGAGCGGGCAAACAGCATCCACTGCTGCTGCATCTCCTCCGCCGCTTTCCACTCGGCGCCAGGATAGGATTCAACACGAAATGCCCTCCTCCTCCTCAAAACACAGCGCGCAAAGTTAACCGGATCAGTGCCACAACTCACCGGCTTTGGTTTTGTGAGCCAGGACTGTGGATCTACGGCATTTCATAACCATGGAAAACTGCGGCACCACGGATGTGCCAGGTGCTGCATGTTCCTGGAGGAGACACAGGAGCCGGCCCCCGCTCCCTCTCCAAAGCGGGAAGGCCCCTGGCAAGGAGAGGCACGCAGGATTGCCAGCCGAGCAGGGAGGCCAGGGGAGTCCAAGTACATCTGCGATAAGGCACATGTGCTTGCGGATTGCTAATCACCTCCCGCTGCTTCGTCATCTGCACCGACTGGTCGGATCACGTATAACTGGAAAGAATCACTTCCCCCGTCCCGGGGAGCAAGTGCATCTGGAGCGAGCCGGAGCAAAGCTCCACGTTTCACGGTGCAAAGCAACCCCCACCAAGAGATCAGGAGAAGTGAAGAACACCAGATCAGCCTGAAGCTGCAGCGGGGAAATAGCTAGGATGTCCCTGCCTCGGGTACCAGGACCAGCCTCTCTCTCCCCCAGAATTCACACCACACGGGGGTTTGACCATTACTTTCCACAAATGCTCACAACTGCCGTTTCTGATTGACCGTACGCAGCCACGGTGGTGGCTAGCACAGCCCTTTTCGCCCTGCGCCGGGCCCTGCGTTTTAATGCATCCGCAGGAGAGCAGTGCCAGCTCCTGAGACGCCAACTCCACCTCCAAGGACTGGCAGAGCCGAGTGGAGAACCAGCCTGTGATGGTTTGGGGAGACAACAGCAGGGCACACAGGAACCCTTGCCGTTAAAGACAATGCAGGCTTCAAAAGAGACATAAGAGACATACAAACAGTTTAAGGATATAAAAAAGAGACCACCATGAATCCATGCAGCATGCCCTGCTCGCCGTGCTGCCCTGTTGCAAGCAGAAAAACCAGCAATATTTCTTCCAATTACAGGCGTGAGGCATACAAAGTCAAGGGACTGTCTTTCCCCCAAGCAGATCAGGGGAGACGTTGCACTCTGCAGGCCTTATAATACTGACCGAATGGAACAGAAAAGTCCAATTACGTAAATGATGAAGCAGGTTCTGAAGCAGCAGCCAGCCCCACCGTGCCGTCCTTCTCCACGGCTACAGCTTGAAAGGCAATTTTAAAGGTTGTTTGGATGTCAGTCACCGCAAATGAGCAGAAGGAAGCGAGAAACAACGACCTGCATTCGAGGCATGACCAGTTCACCCCGAAGGCTCCCCGCGGCGCTAAGCCTGAGCCCTGCTCTCCGCCGCGCTGCGTCCATGGGAATGCTGCAGGCCGGGTGGCCGGAGGCAGGGAAGAGCAGGGCTGCAGCCAGCTCCGAGGAGGTCACGCGCAGGTTTGACACCCGGCTCCTCTGGACCTGCTTCCGCGGCCCGCGAGGGCTCTCGCTGCCGTGCCCAAGGCTCTGGGGCCACCGTTTTACCCTTCAGCCATGGAAACCGCAGCAGAACATCAAACAAAACGGGTCATCTTGCCAGCCGCGGTGCTCCTTCGCTTTAACCCCCCTGCCTCAAGCCTGCTAGAAGAGCCGAACGTCCTGCAAGGACCATGCGGTGCCTCCTGACGGGGTCTGGCTCTCAGGCGAGACCAGCGTGAGCCCGGGCACGGGACAGACCGTCCCACTGCAGATACAACATTCCTGCTGCTATTTCTGCTCCTCTTGCTTCCTGTCCCAAGCTGGTGCATGGGGCGGGCTGCTGACAAGCCCTTGCAGCTCACCAGACCCGGCCGCTCTGCAACGGGCAATGACACGCCTTCCTGTGCGTATCCTGGGCGTCAGAGGGCTCGCACAGGCCAGACGAGCCCTCCCGCGCGTGTTTGCTCACGCACAGGTGAGCAGGGGTTGACACGCACACGTGTGTCCTGCCTGCGATTTGGAAACTGCCTCCCGAGGAGGGAGGGAGGGAGGGAGGGGGAAAGCAGGGGAAGACACAAACCCAGCCAGCAGTGTTTGTACAGTGTGACAACACGAACAATGCAAATATTTCAGCCTTTAAGTATGTTTGGAATGACAGAAAATGCCAACATCGCTCTCTTTCCCAGAAATAGCTTTTAATCACAGCTGTCCTAACGCAGAGTCGTCCCCTCTCCTCCCCCACCCCGCGGAACATTTTATAATCAGATTTTTATCAGGCACGAGTCAACGGCATGAGCACACGCATGGCAGATGGGCGGATGTTCAACGCGTCGCCGGAGGATCCTCCCACAGCTGCTGAACTCTGCATCCCAGGGCCACTTTCTGCTGTTCAGTGCCCAGCGGCACCAACGGCCTCGGGACCACGAAGCACCAGAGAAGCCACAGAGGTAACTAGAAACGCTCTTCTCTGCAGGGGAGGGAGGACAAAAGTGGGGAAGATGGTAGTATGTTTGTACCCACTAAAATTCTTCATTTCACTGAGGTTAAAGCCACTTCCATAGAAGTCTGTTCCTCTGAGAAGCAGCTGGGAGGCCATGTGATGGACACAGGCTTTGCATCGAGGACACGGCCGTCCTTACGCACGTTCTGCGGCCCGCTTCGCTTCCAGGCTACCCAAGGGTGCTGGGAGCACCGGCAGCTCCTCCCCAGGCGCCCCAGCCTCGCGCCGGCTCCCCGGGGCCCTCCTGGTGCCGGCACCGGCGCTGCCCCGACGCCGGAGGAAGGGCTGCAGCCACCCGGGCACAAGCGCCCCGCGTCCCGTCGCGTCTGCGGGGCTGCCCGGCCGCTGCTCTCTCCCCGCTAGATCCAACGCGGCCAAGAGATGGGACGCGGTCGCAGCCACGTCGGCCAAGGGAAGTGCTCCCTCTCCGCAGGGAAGGCCCGTGGCTGGGCACGTGTTACCACCAGATACCCGCTTGCGGACATTCATCAAAAACCACAGCCAACAAGCCTGGGGCTATTCTTCCCGTGTGAAAAACAGCCTCGGGAGGGGACGGAGAGCCCAGCGGAGCTGCAGCGGCGGCCACAGGCTCCGAGGCAACGAGAGGACACGCACCAGGCACAGCCCATGTTCGCAGCTTCGTTTTATTGCCCAGCTACTTTGGGCTTTTGCTCCGTGGCCATAAATCACGGGGAGGTGCTGGAATTCAACGCCGGTTTCTGCGGGAGGGAGCCTGGGGGGTGGGAAGGGCCCGCGGCTCCCCGCACCAGCCGGCCACCACACTCTTCCTCGCTGGTCCAGGTGCAGAAGCCCCCGGCGCCCCGCTCCTCCGCCCCAGCGCCGCGGCTCGCCCCGCTCAAAGCCCGGCTGCGTCTCCGCCCCCGGCGCGCCCCTCCCGGCCCGGCATTACTCCATCCGAGATCATGCTTTTGCCAGTCACCTCCTAGCCAAGTGGGGCCTCCGCCAAGGTCAACACGAGCTCCAGCCAGTTTCATTAATAACCGCGAGACCAGCCCACTGGAAACTCTGAGAGGTTAATCCCAGCAACAGATCACTGTTCCCATAACAAAGCCACGCAGCAAACCGCAGGGCAGCGGCGCGGCGGCGATTTACCCGCCAGCCATCCCAGCTAGCGAGCAGCGCGCTCGCTTCCTCCCGATTGCACGACGGGCTTCAGCCAGCGCTGCCCCGCCGAGCGGCCTCCCCGGGCCCCCAACGGCCTCCCCGGGCCCCCGGCAGCCTCCCCGGGCCCCGTGGTGGGGCCAGAGCGAGGACCAACCCTCGCGGGCGGGCAGCGGCCGGGGGAGCCCCCCGCCCCGCGTCCCTCTCCATCCCCACCCAGCAAGGAAGGGAGCAGCGCCGGAGGAAGCCCCCCGGCACAGCCCTGCCGGCTCGCTGGGCGACGCGGGAGAAGCGGGCGGGAAACAACAGGAAACGGGACTCCCGGGGGGCCTTTAAACCGTCCCCCGCGCTCGGCCAGGCCGCGTTCGGGGCAGGAGCTGAGCGGCTCGCCAAGACCTTTTCCATCGCGCAGCCCGTTTTCCAGGAGTTTATTGTAAATCGGGCTCTGGAACGTGCAGTCAGTGTGGAATTTGGCATGTACGTCGTTGGCTTCAATGAATCATTAAAAATGTATTTTTAATGTGTTAATTCGTTCCTTTTTTAATTGCTTTTAAAGCTATATTAACATGCATCAAAGCAATCAGCCTCAGCTCTAATTTCCATTTCACCATATATATTTCTTAGCTTTGGTGCTATCTTTTACAAGAATCCCACCTTCTCTTTCTTTATTCCGGTTATTAGTTTATAACACAATAAAAACATTAATGCAGAAAGGCAAGCAATTAAAACCCTCCAAAAGTGTAAAGCAGAGTCCGAGTACTAACAACACATGGCTTTTTAATAGCCTTTTTTCATCAGAAGATGTCGACCAGTTGACAAAAGGCGGAAGTGGCATTATCCCTTTTACAGGGGGGAAATCTGAGAGACGGAAAGGGAAGGGACTTACCCAGCGAGCAGCAGCCTGCCAGGGGCGGATGGGAATAAGATTTGGGTTTCCTAAGTCTCCATCCAGCACCGTACCTGTGGGACCACACGGCTCGCCGGGAGCTTGCTCCCGCTGGAGCAGGAGGCCGTGCCTCGGCACGGGGACCAAACGCGGATCACCACTGACTCACGTCCTACAGGAAGGGCAGCAAACCACACAGGTGGTGGAAAAGCCGTCTCAGAAACGGGGAAAAGGACATGTGGAACATAACAGGAATAAGAAGGTATGAGAGGGAAAGAGGAAGGGTAGGAGTACGCTCCAGCCCTGGAGAGCAGTGAGCAGCTCCTGCAGGACCAGGGACACGATGCTCGCTGGCCCGATGGGGCAGGACGCACGCCCCAGCTGCAGCTCGCACGCCCACGCTCGGAGGCAGCGTCCCACCCGGACACGTCACCAGCCTGCTCCGGCGTGTCTGCGCTATTCCCATCCGCCGCTATGCAACGGGGGTCCGTGACTTTATCAGAAAGCAAGCAGAAACCACCAAGGGTCCTGGGAACCAGCTCTGCCGAGGGCAGACCGGTAAATCGGCATCATGGCAGTTCTTCCAGCGAATCTCATGTCCACACTTGCAATCGTGAAAAACACAGTTCTGCTTTAATTTTGCATGGTTATTCTCAGCCAGCTCAACGGAGCACCGTCCCGGAGACGGCATCAGCCACACTGGCACCTGGCGCAGGGAGACTCCCCTTCTGCCGCGGCAGACGTAAGCTCACCTGAGCCCTCCTAGCCCAAACCCAGCAGCAAGAGTGCAGGAACACGTGCACTGCATGGACACGACGGCAACCCCTCTCCAGGGAAAAAAGTGTTCAAGTAGGGAAAGCAGGCAAGAAAACAACCTTCTGTTCCCTGTCTTGAGAGGAAGTACTAGTGCTCAAGGATATGAGCAATGAGAGGTTTGTAAGGAAAGGTAATATGTTTTACTAGGCAAACTGAGATTTAGCTTTAAAGCTGCTGCTTTTGAAGGGCGCACTGCCCAAAAGCATGTCTGGTTTCTCCAGCTATAATGAGTTGATCTAATAGATATTACCCTCTCCTTACAAATTAAGCGTCACTTAGAAAATGTGACTGCAGTGACCTAAAATGGGGTAAAGAGGTCCAGCTCCCCCCCTGTTTGGGAGGGACAGATAAGGAAATGATTAAGAAAAATGAGAAGAGATCTAATTCTCTTCCAGTGGTATCAAAGGGAAAAACTCTGGAACCTATTACCAGGATTGGCTGTGTAAATCACTTTATCTCTGTTCACACCACAGATTAGGGCCCACAACAAAGGCACTGGAAATGTGCAGGAATGGTGTTTCTTCTCTTCCCTGGGCTGATAAAACTGGGTAACCCTGATGCAACCAGCAGTTTTCAGGGCCGTGCTAAACTCGCAATACCACAGACCTGATCCCACATCTTGCCTCCACGGTGCTCTGCAGCCAGCAGAATCCAGCAGGTACCTATCTGCTGGTTAAAAGCAACACTCCTTAGCTCTGTGTTACACTCATGTCGTTTGGGACAGTCAGGCTAGCACTCCGGTAGCGTAAAAGCAAACAACCATCATTTTTATTGTGGAGTTTGGGGAGCTCTTTACCATGCAAGAACTAGCCTAATCTGCAAAATCATCGTGAAGAGCAACTCTAGCACTTTGGTGACACGAGCTGAGCTCCTCACCAAGCAGCGCGACTGCAGCAGCATGCAACAGGGCAAGGGATAAGCGAACAGCCCCTGTGATACTCTGATTAAATAACCGCCCGTGTGTTTAGTAATACTTGGCTCACATGGTGCATTTCACCCGAAGAGCTCGACCAGTTTGCAGAGCTGCCCTAGATAAAGCACCGAACGACTCCGTCACGCACTGAGTCAGCAGCACAGACAGGAATAGCAGCTCGCTCGCGTTCGGCGCGCTCATCACGAGGCCGCGCTGCCTGCGACCGCGCTGCACCGCTGCCCTCCCGCCGACGGACGCGCAGCTCGCAGACACGCGCCGGAGCCCCCGGCCGCGCCACCGTCGCTCGCGCTGGCGGAGAGGGAGGAGAGCGCGCAGGGTAAGCTTTGAGAGCAGCGGGACGCGATGAGTAAGCATGAAAACCACGGTGTTGCTAGAGATGTGACGGCCAAGTGGCTGCGGGGATGGTGCTGCATGGGAATTAGCAACCAGGAAAAGATGGGTCTGGACGTGTCATTTCATGAGGTCACATCAGCCATGCAGAAGAGCTGACGACAGTCTCAGAGCTTTCTGCAGCTGCTCATTAGAAGGTCTTTATCAGCTATTCTAGATGGCGATTTACACCATCAGAACCGAATGCCAAATTCAGCTGCTGGGGGCTTAGCAGAGGCAAACCTGGTAGTTTTACACGTGTAAATGGCTCAAATACACAACTGTCCAGACCCTGGGGACAACAGACCAGTCAGTTCTCAACATTTCCTATGGACCATCACACCCAGAACAGGCCCTCTAATGAGCTGAGGTTCAGAGACGCACACATCAGCTGCCGGTGCTTTACCCTGACCTCAAGGCCCACAGCAGTTGACAGACTAGGTTGAGAACGACTGCTCAAGAACAAAGCCAAAAGAGACTGCTATTAATCCCATTCCCAAGGCTGCAAAGACAGATATACAACAGACCTCCTGACTGGAAGGATATCGGTACCATACCCCAGACATGCCTTCTGCTCCCACCACTAAAGAGCAATGAGACTGACCCACTCTCGCAGCCTGCTCCATCCGTCGCGCTCTGGGAACGGCCCCAGCTAGTTCCGAGCAACTAATTCTGGCTCCGCTCATGTTCCCACCAGTCAGGGACACCACATTTTTTTCTTCTTTCCAGACTCTGAAATCACAAATGGCTCCACTAAAAGCATAATCTTGTCCTGCTGAATGGTATCTCACAGCTTTCTCTCTCTCTTTCATTAACAAATACTTTAAGCCCCATAAAACGCATGTAATTCTTGGAAATGTGTCACAGACCAAGAAGCAAATGCAGCCCCTAACTCAGCAACTAATGCCTCAGGAGTGCCTTTGCCTATTGAAACAAATAGCCGAGACAATACAAGGTTTTCTGGAGAGAAGCAGAACAGGACTGCTGATGGAAATAATGTGCAGACAGAAAAGCTGTCCTGGTTTCCTCTCACTCTTGGGAGACAGGTTTTTCGTTTTGTCTGTGTTACATGGCCAACAGTTTATCTGCCCCATCAGCCTCCCAACCCAGGATCTCCCGGGCACACTCCTCTGGTTCGGAGTCACTGCAGTATATCTCATGGCATGGAAAGCAGGCTCCTGGCTGGTCGCAGTGTCACCTCATTAGGACGCGTCTTGGAGGGAGCAGCAAAGAACAGAACACGAATGGGCCACAGCACCTAGCAGGCATCTTTTTCAAGGCAACACACTACCAAGAGCTAAAGGTGAGAGCGCTGATACGTCTGCTGCATCTCTCATAGCCTGCAAGTTCAAGTTTGGCTCTTAGCAATGAGCTGCTCTATTCCTTCCCAGTACCAGCTCACTAATTACGCAAGCGCTGGCCACTCTCAATCTGCAGTCACTGCAGCCCTTTACTCCAGGAAATCCAGCCATGCTCACCTTGGAATCTGAATTACCCTTGTTTTATCCCACTTAAAGCTAAATATCCTTCTCGTTCAGGGCAGGTTAGCAGGATCTCATACAAGAACCACAAGGACCATTAGAATAGGAGAAGCTGGAACATCCTGGCGCTCCCAAGCAAGAGAACTTTCTTGCCTGTACGTTATTTCCAATCAGCTCCCACAGTGAGACAGCAAAACATCCCCATTGCCCCCGGGTAACGATGCCAACTCCCTGCTCATTTTACTGACAGCTACGAAATCTCCAAAGCCCAACCTGCAGCTGCGTTAACCCCCCGCGTTCACAGGCTGCTGCTCGCATCAGTGGCCCGGGCCAGCTGCCCCCAGCCTGTTTGCCCAGCAGGACTTTCCTGGCAACCAGGAATAATTCCAAACTCAAGGTAAAGCCATATATGATTTACCCCACAGAGCGTGAAACTAAATCCAAACATACAGGCAGGCAAGCAAGGGATTTCTCTTTGTAATATTTATTACATGTGAAGGGGGGACAATTGCAAGTAAACAATTTGCTTTAAGTAAGACTAAGACAAAGGAGGTTTTCTGGGGAAGATCGCACTAAAGAAGCACCAGCAGCAGCCAGCTTTCCAAGGAGGTCGCCTGTCTCAGTGGGTACCCTTCAACACCACAAAGCGCATCGTTCGACGCAGCGGGAACCACAACCAACACAGATTTCCTCACTGGTAGTTGGGATCCCAAAACGCGTGCCGCCTGGGCGGCTCCCCCTTACCTTTGAGAGGTCCTCCGTCCCGCCCTGCTGGCTCTGACTCAGGAGAGGCGAGTGCCGCATCAGCGGGTCCTGCAGCAGGTCCAGGCGCGGTCTCTTCGTTTCAATAAACTCCAAGTCCGACGGCTTGGCCAGGTCAGAGAGATAGGAGTGTGCCTCGGTCCGCAGGTGCAGCTCCTGCGATCTGAGCACAAAGAGAAAAGAGACTTTAAAAAAAACAACCTACCTCTGCTTTCCCCTGCACTAAGACTGCTCAAAACACTGCAAACCCTTCAAAGAGGACAGAGGTCTCAACTGCTGCCTGCTCCCCAGGAGGATGCACCAAGGGAACCTGCGCAGCCCCCAGACTCCAAGACATTTCCAGCCTTCACAGGCCCGGGAGCCACAGCTCCGGAGCTTGGCTGCCAGGCACTGCGCGTCTCCGGGAGCATTTGCTCCTTCGGGGCTCTCCGCGCTCACCGCAGAGCAGCCGTGCCTGCTGGGCCTGCTCTGCTCACGGGCAAAGCGGGACATTCTCCAGGAAGCAGCACGCAGCTGCAGCACCACAGCCACCCACCGAGGCCATGGAGCCAGCTTAGTCACTCCCAGTATGGCAGGCTGCCCCTTCCCAGCCCCTCAGCCCCAGGGAAAGGAGCAGAGCGAGGACGTTCAGTCCTGCTGACGCTGCTGAGAAGCTACGAGCCTGCCACGGCTGCCCAGAAAACATATGGTCTAACAGCAAAAAGTTGCATAATTAACATGAAACGTCTTCCCTGCTCCAGGCAGCAGGGGGGAAGTCATCGCGGGAACAGAGCGATCCCTTGCAAGAGCTCGGCAACCAGGAACAGCCAAGCAAAGCCATGGGCCGGGAAGAGGATTCACGCCGAGCCGCGTTCTCAGTGGCACTGCTGGAAATGCCAAGTAAACCGCGGATTTTGGATGTGCTCTCAGCAGAGCGCAAGAACCTGGCCTAGATCACTTCCCCTTCACGCTACCCATACCAAACCTCCTGAAAAATCCCTTCAGGCCACACTACTGTCGTCACCCTCCTCATCAGCAGCACCCGGAAAGCCCAGCTGCTCTCCCGCAAGCCACCTGCCCCAGCCACAGAGACAGGCCCTCGCCTTGTGCCCTGCCCACTTCCAGGTGCCCACGTTCAGGCTGGCCAGAACAAGCCCAAGCTCAAGAAGATCCCCACATCTGGCCCATCAGATCCCCCCATGGGCCCTAAGAGGGCGGGAAGCCCCGTTCTACCACTGTTTAGTCCAAGGTACCTGCCTCACTGCTTGTAATTAAAACCTCAATCATGAATACCAAGATTATATATTGAGGGAAAAAATGAAGAACCCTCTGCGGCAGAGAGCTGGGGTTTATCTTCACAAGATGGGGGAGGGAAGGAACTACCCCAGCCACCAGCCATCCCCCGGCCCTGACACAGACCCGGCGAGCGAGAGGGGCACCCGGCCCAGGGACCACAACTGGGCTCACTGTTCATCGGGCTCAAATATCTTTCACCTGCTAATATGATGCAGTTGATAATACCTGGAAATTGGGGGGGTTGTTTTTAAAAACAAGCATAAAACTTTTTTGTGGCTGTATTTGTCCTATCAGGATTCTCCTGAGGGAATCCTGTAAAGGGATCCTACAAAAACACACTAAACCTTTTACTATGCCCAAGCATCGAGCTTTGTGCAGCAGCTCCAAGGGCGTTTTTAGCGCTTCAGGCAGATGTACTCTTAAAAACACACGCACTCACGCACAGGAGATGCAAAGCTTGGAGAAAAGCATGGGTTTTTTCTTCCGCCCTTAACCAAGCTCGTCCAAGCCCTCCCAAGCGCGCGGTACAAGTACCTCCCCGGTTACCAAACTGAACCGAATCAGCCTTTGAACTGCTTGACGCGAGGAAGGGAGGGGAGGCACTGTGTCAAGAGCAGGCCTAAAAGACAGGGGGTCTCATACGTGGTTGGGCTCCATCCGCAAACTGTGATCGCCAGTGTTAATTTGCACCTAGCTCATTAAACAGCTGGGAGAGGATGGCAAAAAGGGAACGATCCAGAGCCCTCTGAAGGCGGTGGGAGCCTCTCCAGTGGCTGCAACGGCTCTGGAGCGTGTCCAAAGAGAGGAGGAACCCGGGTGAAAACAACGACCCCGGAGCAAAGCACACGGCCCGTGCTCTGCCGCACGCCGGCACGGCACGCTCCGCCGAGCCGCGGGAAGCGAGCTCCGGCCGCGGGAAGCGAGCTCCGGCTCGCCCGCTCCTGTCTCTGCCTCCTCACCACCAGCCACGGAGCGCGCGGAGGCCAAGCTCTGCTGCGGCGGGTCTGGCACGGGGGGACGGCGCTGGAATTCGGGCAGCCGCTGGCTGCTGACGCACGGAAACAGAGTCTGGCTTGTCCTCTCCGTCCTGCCAGCAGGAAGGGGCTGGGGGAGCGCGGCGGCCCTCGCTCACGGCTCCGCGCGGGGAGCACCCGAAGCGGAGGGTGAACGTGCAGCCGGCACGGCCAGCTTTCCGGAGCAGCACGGCTCTTCAACGCGGCTCCGAGACGCAGCTCGTTTCACCTGCAAACACTTTTGCACCAAACGACAGAGACCGTGCTCAGCGAGCCCAGCAAGACCTCGCGGCACCTCTCGGGTTTCCTGCTGGTTTGCCCCAGCCCCTGGTGCAAGCTCTGCCTGCTCGCAGCTGCGCTCCAACAGCCTGAGCTCTGCCGTAAAACCGAGTAACAATAAGCAACTGTTGAGCAGGGCAGGTGTTAAAATATTCCAACACCCAAGGCTGCACTGTACCAAGGCAATTAAAAATCTGATGTATTTTTTTCACTTTTTTTTTCTTTTCTTAAGTCTGTATTACCAAGAAGCTGCTAATTGACACAGGACAGCTCTGAGACCTCCGTAGTTGTCACAAACGCAACCCGAGCCGCTGTGCAGACATGACCGCTACACTCAAAAACCCTGTACTAAGATAAGAGCAACACTCAGCTTTGTAAAGGCAGTTACAGCGAGCCAGGGGCCATGCTGAGGAAAGCAGCTGCTACATTATAGGGTGCTATTTTATTTCCATTTCCACGTCCATTGGAGCTTCTATTAAATTTATCCACTGGAATTTCCAGTCGCTCCCGAGATTACTTTGCCCAATACAACCCGCTCAGCCTGTCTTGGCTGCAAATAAAAACACTCTTACTTGAAGCCTTCACACCTTCACTCTTTACGTCCACACCTGCAGCGAGCTCTTTACAACAGGCTTTTATAGAGCAATGACATTTAAAAATTACTCTGCCTAAAAAAAAATTCTGTTACATTCAGCTTGGGGTTTTGCCGCATTTTCTAAATAGTTCCCACCTGTTTGTTTTATTCCAGAGATTCCTGCCCCAATGCCTTGGGCTGTTGAAGCTGCAAGCCCAGGGTTTGCCCTGGCATCTAGCTGTGCCATCTGCTCCCTGCTCTGTCTTGGCCAGGTCCGAGTCCAGAAGATGATGACGACCCAAGATTAGACCTCTGATTTATAGCTAGTCTGAAAAGTCAATCGCACGTCACTACCTGCAAAGCTGCGTTACTAATGCACCACAGTCACCTCCTCGGTGGACTGGGGCTGGACGAGCTGCTCAGATGGCACACGAGGAGCAGAGTGCTTCCACCTCCTGCATCCAGAGGTGCTCATCACGCAGTGGGACACGGACCTGGGAAACGTCTTCTGCCACGTTATACCTTCGCCTGAATTATCTGAGCACAAAACGGGCAAAAAAGGGGTAATTGCTAGGTAGGTATAAGGGAAGTCAAGAACGTGCATCTCCTGGGGGACAGGATCTACTGAAGTGACCTGAGCAGCAGCTTTTCTGCGACACATGGGGAGGAGACCCAGCCTGGCCAACACGGCAAAACCCCCTTCTCCCCTTTGGGACCGAGGGCTCAACACCCCGGCAGCGCCTCTCAGCAGGCGCCCAGTAACTGCCCAGCGAGGGGATATTTTGTCCAAATTCTGCTCCCATCCACAAATAGCGTTCCCTGCAACACGGGGCCAAGCACGACACTTAGGGTGGAAAACTGGCTTTCTGTTTCTTGGAACCAGAACCAAGGTAAACTATCGCCTTAGTGCAACTGTTTATTTCCTCTGGCTGAGATGGTTTGGTGGTAAATTGTCTCCAAAAATAAGTTCAAAAAAAAAAAAAAAGTATCCTCCAGCCCCCACAGGTACAGACAGACAATAAAATGCTTTGGAGAGCAAGTACTACAGTAAAACACTGACGTTGAAGTGAATTATTTATAGCCAGTGCTAAGATTTGTCTGAGGTTTCAGCAACCCCTTTACGTGATATCCAGAGGAGACGACCGGGCAACTGAGACCTGTTAAAGACAGAAAGCAGAGGGTTTTGCAGGAGCAAACCTGTCACCAGGCAGCTAGAAAAACACGTACGGGGAGCAGCTGATATATTCCCTCCGTCATCCCGTTGGCGAGGGAGAAAAACAACACGACTTAACAACCGGGGCCGCGGCAGGAGCGGCCAGGCGCAGGGAGGGAGCGCGCCCGGCCCCGCGGAGCAGCTGTCAGCGGGAGCGTTCGGTCTGCGCGAGCCGCGGGCACAGGGCAGCCTCGTGCGGGATGCCTTCCTCCAAGCCAGTTCCAATTTAGACGAGAGCAGATGCTTTATTTAAAACCTGCATATTCAAGAGCCCAAGACGCAGGGTCTGAATTATTCATGGCCAGGACCACCAGAAGCTTTAAAACCTGTGCCACAGGACAGCGCCGGCTCACTCAGGAGAAGGAGAACAAGCACTGGTGGGTCTGGGAGCCCCCACCTTATGCAGGCACCCAAAATCCAGAGCCTTGCTGGAAAACCCTTGCGACAGTTGTGGGCCCCTGGAGCCCCCTCCCCGTTTCAGCAGGCCCGTTGCGTACACCACGAGATCACCTCTCCTCCCCGAAACAGACTGCGGCCCAAGGTTACGCAGGGCAAAGCTGCCTCAAGAGCTTTCATCGCTCCATCACAAGCAAGGCAAAGCCGAGCTCTCCCCTCACACCCTTCCACCACGGCACACGAGCCCGTCCCACCAAGCGCAGCGTCTCCAGCTCCGCTCTGCAGAGCCCCGTCCGCTCTCTGCGTCCATCCGTGGGTGGGCCCGTAGCTCACGCTGGCACAGAGGGCACTTGTCGGACAAGACGCGACGCTGGCACCGAACCACCGCGCATCAGCAACCGCCCTTTCCAGGCATTGTTTTCCCACGCTCCGTTCAGGGGTGGGAAAAAAAAATCCAACTCCCAGAACATAATTTTAAATGTGAAAAGACGCAGAGGGCGATGCTTGCAGCGGATTTCAGCTGCACTGCCGCTCGCTCCTGAGAAAAGGATCACCTTTAAAAATGGAAACTTAATTAAAGGCCATAAATAAAATGCGATTGGCCGCGCTGTTAACTCTGGAACAGTGGGTGCCATTTGGCCCAGCACCGATTAAGACTTAAAACTGCACGTTATATCCAACAGCCATACACGCCACACTGGCTTTCCGCACGCTCCGAACTCCCACAACTCCCTGGGCTCCTTAGTCAGAAGGATTAATCACGTTCAATAAGCACAGTAATTGGGCGTGCTCTCATGCTATATTGCACATGGCTATCTCGGACGGCTGCAGAAACACAGCAGCTGGTTAATATATCCCAAATATCATACTTTGGAGCAACACTGGGTGAACTCTTCAAACTCTTAATGACTTCGAAGCAGACGGACTCCAGGAAAGAGCATGGTCTCATGAACTGGTAAAATAATCTCCTATGAAAATAGTGACTCATCTTATTCTGGAAGAAGGCAGAATATGCTATGTTAACATGCATACCACTTATTACAGCCACATTTTCTGCCAGGGCAACCATTATCCACCCAGCATTCTTGGATCAGTAAGTAATCTCGCTCTAAAACCATCGCAGATATGAAAGAGTCGAGAAACATCTCTGTCTGATTTTCAGAAACTCCATCCCACTGGCACCTACCATTTAACACTCAACCCAGTTATTCTCATTTCTTCTGCAGATCAAAATATACATAGAAGAGAGAAAACCCTAATCCTTGTCACCTTGCCAGGACATTCCTCTGCAAGCATTCATGGTACGACTTGTACCAACAGCAGATCCTGAAATACTTCTCTTTGCTCCTGCAGTCCAGTTGGCACAGCCAACTGAACAAGCTATGGGGAAGTCTGTGGATCCTTCCAAGAAAAAGGCTGCTACCAAAAAAGCCATCAAGGAAAGCAGCACTTCCCTGCAGAGAAACACAGGGCCAAGTCTCCCTATAGCAACAGAGTGCGGTGGTTCAAGCTTTCCTTCCTTCTTTCAAGCCAGAATCACGGCAGAGTGAAGTCAAGTCTTCATCCACTCCCCAAGGGGTGGTGAGGGCTCTTGAGGTTTATTTACCCAGGGAAGGGTGGGCTGCAGCTCCACGAGCATCGCCCGTAGGACTGGGCCGCCCTGGGTGGGAAGCAGGAGAAGCAGGAGGCCTGTCCCCCGAGGGAGGAGCGCCCAGGCTGGAGGCAACGCTTCACGGGCTGTTTCTCCCCCTCCCGCCTGACCCACCGGGCACGACTATGGGGAAGTCCAGCTGCCTGAACACGGCGCTCAAAGAGCCGCTTGCTCAGGGAGATCCCAATTTTACGACCACCTCAGAGCCCCCTCCCTTCCAGCACATCGCCACTCGCGACGGCAGCAGCTTTTTGCCACTGACACCCGAAACACCGACCCCACGGTGAAAGGCTCCACTGCTAATTCCCTTTCCACTGGGCTATTTGCTAGGCTGCAACAGAACAGCAGCCAGAGAGGAGGAGAGACCGCAGAACTAAAGCTGCCTCCACAGGAGGATGGTCAAAGCAAGCCCAAGTGACTTCCATGGGATTTATAGCGTCCACAGGCCTCAAACGCCTTGTGCAAAGACGGCACGCGGAGGCTTCCGAGACGTGCCCAAGGCGAAGGCAAAACCAAACCGGGATGTCCTCCCCAAGAAACAGCGGAGGGGAAGGTAAACCCGCGCAGCTCCCCGGAGAGGAGCGTGAGCAGCACGCAAAGCACCGCTGCAGCCGGGCCGACAGCCTCGGAGCAGCCAGGTCCCGGGGCCGCGCTGCCTTCTCCGGCCGGAGCAACCGCTCCGGATCCGCTGCAAGGTGCAGCATGGCCGGGCCGGCCGCCTGGGCTGGCTCTGCTCGGGGAACGGGCGCAGGCCTCAGCCTCCGGAGCTGTGGGTCTGGCACCTTCTGCTTGCACCAGACTCACAAATTTATTTCTTCGAGGGGGCGGGAGGGGGGAAACGATTCTGGAAGAGCGTCAGACGCTGCAACCAGCACCAGACAGACTGCTGCCTTTCTGAATCCCCGAAGCAAAGGGGAATTGGCAGGGCTTCCCCCCACCCCAGGCTTGCTTTAAGGGGAGAGGGAGAAGGGAAGGAAAGGCAGCCTGGAAATCCATGAACCACCGCCTGACACCCACCTCTGCTGTGTGCCAGGAAGGGTCCTGCAAAGCTGAACGCAGGACGAGCCGCTTCCTTTCAGACACAGCACACCCCCGTGCTTCCCTCGGTTTATTCCCCCGTCCCTGCTTTGCAGACACTGTTTGTTTGCCATGGGTTGCTCCCTGCTCCGCTGCCCCGCACGCCGAGAGCCAGCTGCCTCGGCTTGAAAACCATCGACCGGAGCCCAGGAACAAAGCCAAGGTGCTTACAGACGCGCCCGGCGCGAACCTGCCACGGGGACTCGGCTGCAGTCTCCTGCTTTCGCCGCCCTCCCTCGTCCGGGCTCTGCTTCGGCACCGGGCAGAACCCGAGCTGTTGGCTGGGGCAGACCTCAGCGCCAGCCCGGCCCGCTCCAGCGGCTCGGCCCTCGAGCACGCAGCAAACTCCGCGGTGAGCAACCGAGTGCCCAAAGGGCTCTGTCTGGAGATGGTTTCACCAGGCACGAGTGCAGAGCAGATTCTCGTACCATGAAAAGGAGAAAGCGCAGCCTCCACGGGACAGTTTTCAAAATCTGGTACTGAAAGCTGCAGGAAAACAGTAGCTGTATTTGCGAGAGACCCCAACACCTCCCTGACCCCAACTCAACCTAGTTTGAATGGCTTTAGTAATTACCCTGGGCTGAAAATGTCTAGAGACACTCCCCATGCTGCATGCCCAGATGCCCAACTACTTCTATATTTTTTTTTAATAGAGCTATACCCTAGTATGCTAATTGAGCTATAAACTTAATGGTATTTTTAGCCTTACTACTGAGTATAATTTTTGCAAAAGTTCAGTTCTTCAGATGCTGCAGGGAAAAAAGTGTGAAATGGAAAGTTGGGTCTGTTTTAAAAAAGTTTCATTTTATAGCATGCCTAAATTTAAGCACTCTAGTTGAAAGTGCTGAAATACTCAAGACAACCACTTGGATGTGTATCTAGACACGGTAACCCCAGCTAGCTCCCACCCGCATTCAAGTGATCAGCAACACAAATATAACCAGTGCTTGGAGGGTTTGAACCATGGTAAGCTGAAGTGAGATGCTTGGATGACCACGCCAGACTAAGTGTGTAGTACGGCATACACCAAGGTTTGTAAGCTGGTTTTTAGTTATATGGAGGAACTAAGATACATTTTTAAAATAGCACATTCAGACCGTGAAACCTTAATTTTACTGGAGAGCAGAACTGGTTCTCCATTTTGGAAACCATAATTAGTGTGTTTACGGCTCTGAAAAACAAAAGCAGCAGGGACCACGCTGCCAGGTTCCCTGTACCCACCTCCCCCAAATTAAGCTGACTTCAGACAAATGGTTCCGGTTTGATTCACTTCCAACTTAGTTCTGTTGCGCTGCACTAGGGAGAAGTTACCACTGAGAAATCAAAGCAATATATCAGGCAGCGATGGGTTATTGGTCATTAGAAATGATACTACCCCTGTGTAAACGTGAGCGCCGAGGGCCGTGCACGAGAGCATCCAGGAGGCAGATGCCCAGCTCACTCTGGAGTCTGTTCTGCCCCCAAATTCCCACCGTGCTGTCCCTGCTCAGCATTAAGTGGGGTCCATCACGCTAGAAAAAGAGGGTGCCGTCTGTGCTTCTAGCAAAACACCGGGTCCACCGCTGCCTTATGCGTCCAGGGCCCTAAGAGGTCTTTCTCCTCTCCCCTAACAATCATGATTTTAGAGAAACAGACTCATCTCACTAGCCATAAGCGACAGCCCAGCGGCTCTGCCCTGCTTTTATTCTTAGCCTGACCAGGGAGGGAGCATCAAAAAGCGCTTTGCATAAATCTACTGTTCTAAGGTTCTTATTTCACTTCCAGGCTATTTTTTTTTTCCAAAACCACTAAGTGTCAAATGCAGAAGAGAAACTGTGAAACGGAGAGAGCAGTGTTTTGTGACGAAACAGAGAGCGAGAGTGATGGCCTTTAAAGCAGCTCAGCTCCTGTGGTTAATGCAGCTACAGCATTTCTAGCCACACGGCACTTGCCCGAGTCGCGCACAAAGCATTAACAGTCTCACATGGGAGAGTACGAAAGCAATCAGCGACGGAGGGAGATTCGCAAGAGGATCAGACGGGGGGAAAAAAACACCCAGAGAAAGCCGCAAGAGGAATGCAGAAAGAGAAACAAAAACAATGAAAACAAGGAGGAAGAGAGCAACAAAAGAGGAAGTGGAGATGAATAATGGAAATGCGCTATTCTCACTCCTCCCTTCAAGCCTAGGGAGCTACAGGCCAAAACCAACAGCACAGCTTCATTTTCCACGCTGAAGAAAGCCAATGCAGCCAGTTACGGCCGTGTGCAGCCTCATGGAAGACTTGGGGGGCGGGAGAGGGGAGTTAAGACATCTTTAAAGCGATAGACGATCTATGGGAAGAGGCCAGATGGCAAAGGTGTCGCTTGCGTTAGCGCTGCTAAGCTAAGACAGGCCCAGACACGGAGCGCAGCCTGTAGCAATAACGTAACACGACGCAGCAGCGGTGTCCCAGAGCCCTCCTCGGCGTTACAGCGCTGTGCCAACGCTTGCTACAACGGCAAGAGGAGGCCCAAAGGCACGCGGGGACCCTGGGGACGGCGCCCGTTACCTCTCGTTGCCCGGCTGGAACTCGGAGAGCAGGGACGGCCTCCTCCGCTGCGGCTGCATGATGGACCCCGGCGGGAGGTGGGACGCGTAATCCCTGGAATGATGCTGGTACTCTAAGAGCGCAACATCCTGCGGGAAGAAACACAGGAGACCTTGTTATGCTGGTGGTGACTTTCATGAAAGCGGTGAACCCTGATGCCTCAGAAGCAGCTGTATTAATACTCCTCCTTTGAAGCACGGGGTGCTGGACCGCACGGGGTGCTGGACCACACGGTCCACCCAGCTCAGTGCCTCCCCCCAGAAGGTCCCCAGCAACCCCCAATCCCGCACCACGCTAAGACGGTGGCTCGGCCCCCCTGGTCCGGAGGGCTCTGGCCCGTTGCTCAGGCTGCTCGCGGGGCTGGCTCCTGGGATGCAGCACCAACAAGCTCAGCCCTGCCGCTCAGCAAGCACGCAGCACCTCTTGGCATCCGAGTAGTGATGCCTTCAAACCCGAGAATAAGCACATGTAAAAAGAAAAATAAGTCAAGGGATACTTTCAGCTTCAATAATCTACATGGTGGCTTAGAATAAAAAAGGGGGAGAAGAGAAATCACAGTGTTATCTTGACAGTGTCCCTTTAAACACAGCTCCCCTGGGCTGAGCTAAAGAGGTTTGAAAGGATAGTTTGCTACTTATTATGTGTATGTCCCTTTTGTTCCTTGACCCTTGGAGAGTACAGTACAGTATGTTCCCGGTTTAATTAAATAAGAAGCCCTCCTGCTCTGTGGCACAGACTGATTCCAGCAGCAGTATTTCAGCAGCTACATTTCAATTGCTATTTTTTATTTGCAGATAGATACTTGACCAGAAAAGAAGACTAATCATCTAATTAACTAAGACCTTCGGCAATGGCATAGAAAGCCCTGCCACGGAATATCCCTGGTAACACTGACAGATATTTATGTTACAAAGAACCAGTCCCACCCAGGAGTCTATTCTGAACCGTTCTCACCTGGAACCATAAAGCTCCAACTCCCTTTAAAAAAAAATCCAGAGACTAAAATCAGTAAATAAAATAAGTACATGCAGTTGGGGTAGAGGGATCTTAGCCATAAGAGCTGCAACAGAAATTATTTGATCAGATGTAATGAAGACTGATATGCTCCAATACTACAGAGTAATTGAAGAAGTACCGAAGCAAGGTGAATTTGGCAGGCAAAGAAAGGAGCTTGGGAGCTTAAATTACAACAATCTTCACCTCCAGACCCCTCTCCCAAGCTGTAAACGAGCAGAACACCCCCTCCAGCACCGGATCCCACGTTCTCCTTCAGCTGCGGCTGCAGATTAAGAGGAAACATCAGGAGGTATCAAAGCTCCACATCTTTGGCTATCAGAGGGTAGAACAACATGTTTGCATAGTAGCTTTCTGGAAAGCCAGGAAGAAAAATAGAAATTCTAAGCACTCAGCCCAGGGGAGCCAAGAAAAACAGATCCCCTACCCCAAGTTCAGCCTCTCTTGCACAAAAGCTGAAAAGAGCCAAATAGCGAAAGGAGGAAGAAGGGGAATGGTGGTGTCTGCCGGCTGCTATTTCCCAGTGTACCCGGAATAGCGCAGGATATTAATTCTTGGAATCAGGCTCATTTCTCCTCAGCACTAAGCAAGAGAGCAGTGCTATTCTTCTGACTGAACTTGGGCAACTGCAGGAATCGGGGGCCTCTGCCAGCCCCCAGGCTCTACCTCCAGGCCTGCCGGCTCAGACCTCAGCCGTTAAAGCGAGTCGTGTCTTCAGAAAGGCTGCAAGGGCGTAAGGGGGACGCTGCGGGACACCACCTCTCCCCAGCTTCATGGAGACGGTCCACTTCTGCTGCGAGCCCTGTCACCAAGCGAGGAAGCTCCCCCGTGCTGCAGCTTTTGCTTCGTCTCTATAATCCAGCCATGCCCGAGGCCCCGCGGGGCTGCAGGTCGGATTATCCGCAGTCAGTGCAACCACAGACGGGGGTAACCATAAACATCCGAAGTGAAGGAACCTGTTGGCTCGTACAGTCCAGCTCCAGCCAAAGCAGAATCGCTGCCCACAACAGGCTTCCCAGTGTTTGCACCCATCTGGGTTTTAAAAGAACCGAGCAACGCAGCTCTATACCAAACACGCACACATAAAGGCTGGGAAGATGCACCAATAGGCCCACAACTTGGACCGTCACCTCCCGTGGGCGTAGAAACTAGAATTACCCGTCTGGGAGGCTCGAAGGCTGTGCCCTTGAAAAAAGGCTCCTGCATGTCCTGAGAACCATGTTTTTCTCTTTTTCCCCTGCCCACACTTGGTTGCGTCTTGCCTTTTCCTTTTCTACCCCCTTTCAGAAACCTCCCGCCGGAGCTCGGAGCCTCCTCACGCAGCCGGCAGCGACGGGGAAGCTCGCTGCGCGGTGCCACCACCCCGGGGTTAAGACCTCCGAGACGTGCTTGTCCAGCGTCGGCACTACGCGCAAGGTTGACAAGCACCACCTCCGGCTTTTCCCATCATCGCCCAACACTCTGCCTGACCTGCTCCGCTTTGCTCACATCAGCCTTCAGTTTTGCCAGAAGAAAACACAACGTGAAAAATTAGTGAGGGGGATTAAAAAAGAAAAAAACAACAAATCTCTGTGCCCTGTGATGAACTGTCAAAGGCACTGCGGGAGACCTGGCAGAACGTAGGTGGACTAATTGCTCAGAAAGTTACTACAGTGAACCGCACTGCGAGCTGTGCCCGTGTTTTTCAAACGCGCGTGCTGGGGAGCTTCACGAGCAGCCTTCCAAGGGGGCCTCGGTTCGGCTCAGCAGCGCTTTAAAGCCTCGTGCTGGGAGGCAGCCTGCTGCCAGCCAAGCTGCGCCCTCCCCGCACCGGCGGCAGCCAGGGACCGGCGGCCGACGCACGGATCGCCCCGACAGCGACGCACGCCGCAGCAGCGTGATTCAGTCCGCAGCCTTGACCCAGAAGTCCCAGCAGCGCTGGCACCTGCTCCAGGGCAGCTGTAAGACACCTGAAATACAGCGACTATAAACCCTGCAGCCCCAAGCTACATGTTGCTCCTTTCTCTTTCCATTGCTTTCCTGGTTTTTGCCCAATTCTGCTATTTGCTCATCCTTTCTTTACGTCTCTTCCCGTTCTTTGCAGCCCGCCCGTCTGCTGCCTGTTGCTGTGTCGGAGCACCTTCCCCAGGGCTCTCCGCTCCCTTTCCCCATTGCCTCCTGGTGGGACTTCACTCCTTTTCAACCAACCTTTCCTGTGCTCCTGGTGGTTCAGCTCCTACGCAGAAGTGCTGTGACTTCCGGAAATCCTACAGAATTTCCTGAATTCAGTAAATGTCGTGAAATAAAAATTAAAGAAAGAAGAACGAGCACAGGATGAAATGAATGGCTTTTTGTCACTTGCTGACAGAAACTGACCTGCTCTGCGCAACTGCAGCAGGGGGAATATTTCCAAAACAAAACCAAAGCAAAACAACAACAACAAAATCACTTCGGGAGTCTAAATTCCAAGCCCTTATCGTCCTCATGATAAAAGAGCAGCTTCCCAAAAAACAACCCCGAGCAGAAGGAACTGTGTCAGCTCTAACAGCGAGCGCAGAGCATAAACAGAGAGGCACCGGGCCAGAGCCTCCCTTCTGCGAGGACCGGCCCGTGCAGAGGCTCGGAAGGCTCGAGAACGCGCAAGGTGATGCCAAGGGTCAGCTTCCAGGCGCAGGGGTTGCATTCTTCCGCCCCGCACCGCCGCGGCTCCATGGCAGATCCCGGGCAGCGACTCTCCGCTGGCCCCGAGAACAAAGCTCCATTCAGGCCGGGCCCCGGGCACCCATCCTCTCCTCTCCTCTCCTCGCCGGTGGAAACGGAAGCTGGTCCACGTGACGCCGAGGGAGCAGTCCACGAGCGGTCAGAAAGCCTCTTGGGCTGAACTGGACAGCACGGCCCAAACACAGCCAGCACAGCGGCCCCCCGAGAACCGCACCAACGTCCTTACGGCAGAGCGCAGGTGGGGGCCTCCCCCAGCGCTCCCCCCAGCAGCTCTGCACGGCAGCCCCGGCACACGCGTCCTCGCTCATCTTCCTCTCTGCTTCTGCCACAGCCCACAGCCACCCCAGACTTGCCCCAGGGCACCGGCACCGTGCCAGCAGGGCCAGGCCAGGAGCAGACTTGGGGAAGCTTGGAAGTCACCCAGCCAGGAGAGGACGGTCAGATCCCCGCGGCTGGGAGCAGCTTGACATCCAAGTGCAGCGAAGAGGCTGCGTCCTCTCCATCTTCCCGGCCCAGAAACACATCGCTCTCTTTGTCCTTCCAAAGCCACCTGGCATTACACCGTGCTGGATCCCTGCCCTGGCCAAGGGTGACGAGAAAATAAAGGCCAGTCTTGCATGCAAGGAGCAGACACCTCAAAGCCAGCAAGCCATATCTCTGCAGCTTGGGGTGGAGCCAGCTAAGTGAAACTGGGAAAATGACACGGAAAATCTACGTTATTCAGCATCAGACTACGCACCTGCGCTAGCTCCTGAATAAGCCACGTGAATGAAAGCAGGGCACAAGCCTTCAGGGCTCGGGGAGTTCAGCCTCGCATCGCACTGCCCCACACCCAAGTGACTACGCTTAAAAGGGGTGGCACGTTCCTGTAAGTAGAAGGGACACGTAGCAGTGACGTGGGACTGTGCGGCAGGGGAGCGGGCGCACAGGTACACAGCATCTGCTAGCGTCACACCACCGCCAGAACCGCAGCTCCTCGTACAAGCAGGTTTTGGGGTGCTCGCAGCACGGCATCTGCTGCGATTCAGCAGCCCAGCTGGAGCCACGAGGGCCCACGGGCAGACCTCAGCGTCCCACGCCAAGGCAGAAGAGGCTGCTGCAAAGCCACCTTACACGGGTGGTATTGAAGACAACAGACCCTACTGTCGCTGCGTGCTAGAGCATCCTGGCAGGGAAGGGTCTGGCAGGGAAGGCGAGTGAAGTGCAGCCTTTTGGCCCCTAACCAGAGCCAGAAACCTGCCCTGGAGGAGCTCACCTCGGCGGGGCCGTTCGAGCAGGCCCTGGCCCCGCACCACAAAAGCCGCTGCTTTAGGCTGAAGCAGCAGCAACAGCAGCATCTGTGAAGGTGGACGGACACACTGTGCCCACAGCGCCATAAATCACCAGGACAGCAACACAGCACAAGGCCAACATTTGGATAAAAAAAATGCTAAAGAGCCAGAAACAGCCTCATTAAAACGCCCTTCTTCACGCAGCAGACGGCAAAGGTACTTTGGCCTAGCCAGACTTCCAGAAAGCCGTCCTTGGCTGCCAGGGAGGCGAGGGGGGCGGGAGGCATCGGCGCTTCCCTGCCCGGCGGCGCGGGGGGGGGGAGCTGATGAAAGCACTCACAGTCTCAAGGTCTTTTTGTGTTATTACTTGATTCTGGAGCGCTGAGCGCGCCGTCTCCCTCCCCTTCCTTGTAAACCCTCTGACCCTAAATAACCCGAGACTATCAGGCTCATTTAGATACAATAATCAAACTGTCTAAAGCCAGGAGACTGAAGTCAATATTGCAGAAAAGCCCTCGGCAGCGCAAGTATGCAGAGGGCCCCATGGAGGAAGAGAAAAAAAAGGCTTTTTTTTTTTTAATTTTTGAAAGCTTTCTGCCTGCTGCCTTACTTACCCTAAGGTCTCTGACGAAACCCTCTGTGCTCTCCCCTGACCTCAGGGTAACCTGCACGCTACACTAATAGCTGCGTGCAGCCGTGCAGCCTCTCGGCCTCTCTCGCTTTCTGTTTTGAGCATGTGCACTCGCTGGTGCGCTCCATCTCCCTCCCTGCACCCCGCCTGCAGCAGCCCGGCCTCCGGGCAGGAGAAGAAAGGGCGGTTTGGAGGCGATGCTGGAAGCACCCCGGGATGCACGGTGCTCGCTCCGAAGCCCACCAGCCCCGCGCTGCAGCCCCGACCCGGCGCTCCCGGCTCCAGGAGCGCAGCGTGGCCGTGGGCAACGCATCCGCCGCCCGCCCCGTGCGGACGGTGCTCCCGCGGCTGCTACGGTCAGCCCCGAAGACCCCGGAGGAGCCAGGCCTGAGGGAAGCAGAGTTTTGCAACGAAACGCTAACTGTTCCTCCTCTCTTCCTCCCACCGACAGAAAAACAAGTGCCAACGCCCAGGGCTTGTTGCTCCCTTGGAAAAGGAGCCCGCGGAGAGCCCGGGCACAGCCCGGCGAGCACCTGCAGCGCCGCGGCCGCGTCCCCGCCGCTTACCGCGTCCCGGCCGAGCCAGCGCCGGGGCACTCCCCGGCGGCGCGCAGCGCAAAATAAGGCAGCGGCGCTGGAAACCACCGCTCTTGTTTTGCACCGACGCCGAGCAGGAGCGCTCCCGGGGTCAGCCGCCACATCCGCCAGCTGAGCCGGCTCCCCGGCGCGGGGTGGCACCCGCGCGAGAGCCGCCTCTCCCGTCTCGGCTTCCGGCAGCGGCGGCAGATGCCGGCGCCCCGAGGAAGCGCCCGCCCGGGCCACGCTCACCTGCGGGTGCCCGCGTGCAGCCTCGGCCCCCCGGCCACCCCCGGGCCTTCACCACGACGGCCCCGCCGGCTCCCCGTGTCCCCCCAGCAAGATCCCAGCAGCTCTCCTCCTCCCCGGCCCCCCTGCTCCAGCCAGCGTCGGTCCCGGTGTCCCCCACCCCGGCCAGGGTCCCCCTCGTGTCCGCTGCCACGTACCGAGCGCAGAGCGGCTGCAGGCTGGCGCCGAGCAGGCCGCACGCTCCGCACCTGCCCTCCTCCTCCCGGTTTTCCGCTGTTTCTCCAGGCCTCCGGCACCTCCAGCTATTCCCCGGACATCGAGGGCGATGCGCAAGCCCGAGCGGCGGGGAGGCGACGGCAGAGCCGTCCCCGGGCTCCCGGGAACCGAGCGCGGCAGGTCGAGCAGGCTGCGCCGAGCCTCCCACGCCCACGGCCGCCAGCGCCGAGCGGTGTATCCCGACCTGGAACCTGTGCCCAGCCGGCAATTAATTCGCCTGCTAAACTGCTCTTTGAGTGGCTTTACGTAACCCCGGGCCGGCGATCGGAGCGCCAGCTGGGCGCTGAGCCTGGGGGGGTACCGGCTCCCGGGGGCTGCAGTCTCCCTCGCTGAGCCAGCGCGGAGGGCCACCGCTCCGGCGGCTTTGCAGGGGACAGGAGGGGACACCCCCCGCCCAGCCTGGTACGTGCAGGACTTTGGAAAGGTTGCTTTAAATCTCAGGTCACACTCGCTGCTTGTGTCAAGTTTCAGCAACGCAAGGAAGAACCCCGGTGCCCGCACAGCCCTTGGCGCTGGCGGCACATCCGTTACTCGTCAGACGGGGAAACGCACTTTTTCGCCTTTGCCCACAGAAAACAGTTTTTTCCGAGGACGGTTCAGGCAGGAGGAAGGGGAGATGTGGGAGGACCGGTGGCAGCAGCACCGTCGCTGGCAGGCAGCTGCCGAGCTCCAGAGACGCCGCGCAAGCCCAAGCACGCGGGCAGCCGCCAACGCAGCCCCTCTGCGTCCCGCCCGGCAGCGCGGAGCCCAACGCTGAGCGCAGCCCGTCGCCCTGACCCTCCCCGGGAGGGGGGAGCCGCGAGGGCAACGTACGCAGACGTACGGATCCCATCACCGAGACAAGCTGTAACTGTCATCTCAGTGATGGACATCTCAGCCCTTTGCTATGATCACGAAGTCATGGAAGTCCCATCACTGCTCCTGGAGACACAGACTGGAGGCAACAGCTACAGCCCAGCAAGGAGAGGAAGCCTGAGGACCAAGACACAATTCCTCCCAACTCCTGAACACCTGTATCTTCTAAATAACACTACTGCAGAGTAAGTCCTTCTCAGCCCTTGCTGTAAAAACAGCAGTCTACATCAGACATCAACCAGCTTAAATGCTCCTCAGCTTCTCGTAAGCTTCTGCCACGGGCAGACACCCAGACAGCTACTGCACCCAGACAGCTACTGCACCCAGACGTTTCCCACACGAAACAAGCTCTCGGCACAGCCAGCCTGGGACATGTGCTGCGTTGGGAGGGTGGAGGAGCAGAAGAGGGAACCAAAAGCATGCCACAACACGAAACAACAGGAAGATCTGGCCTTAAAATAAACCACTCCGCTCGTGTGCCATGGCAGACTTCTCACCTTCTCCCTTCTGGCTTTCCCCATGAAGTCAGGGACAGCCCTGACATCTGGCTGCAGGTGTTCTCCCGTGCTGAACTGGGGGTGGGTCGTCGGCAGGAGAAACGCAGCTGGGGCTGGAGTTGTGCTATGGCGAGACTTGACTGGTTTTTTCCAGAATGATTCTCCACTTTGGGGAGAGAGAGAAAACCTCTGCAAATTGTCACTGCTGAAGTTAAAAGGAGGCCTGGTCCGAACAGGGTCTCTCCAAGCACACTGCTGTCTATCCCACATCCTCACAAAAACCCACGGAGACGCTCGCTGCACATTTAAATAAAACAAAACAATCGACAACACCGCCACAATCAGTTATACTGTTGGAGATAAGGTCAGTAATAAAAACCTGGCTGAATACATGCATTTTTATCTTGCCTACGGGGACGCAACATGTGCTGAAAGGACAAACGACCGCATTGTTCTGACCCAGTCTCTTTGCCATCAATCTCTGGGCACTGCTGACTTGGCCTTTTGTTTCAGGAGGTGACCACAGCGCACGTGGCCTCTTCTTGGAAGGCATCGATTGCGGCTGCCGTCCCTGCACCGAGGCCACGGCTGCCGCCAGCACCGCCGGGGTCTGCACCAGCTGCGCGGTAATGCATCCTTCCCGACGCCTTCTCCCCCTCCCTCTCCAGCCAAGCGTGGCCGTCAGCGGCGTTTAGCTGTCCCGGCTGAATACGCCATTCACGGGACAGCAGGCGCGCGGCGGTGGGGGCAGCCCCCCGCTATCCTGACTTCCCAGTCATCTGACCAGCGGCTGGTGCCGGAGGCAGCGGGGAGCCCTTTCGCGGGTGGCCAGCGGTGCACGTGCGACAGCAGCACGCGCGTCGCAGCGCTGCTTTTGGATGGCTCTCTGTCACGGGACTTTTGGCCCGTTCCTTTGTCCCAGCTGCATCCAGGCGCCTTCGAGCGAGGCCCCCCCGCCTCGACGTGCGCAGCCTGCCTCTCTGCCTCCGAGGGCTACGCGGGGGCCCATTTCAAGAGCACTGCCCACGGACGCTCGCAGAGGGTGAGCGATACTCCTTTCGCACAATAAACCCAAATCCTCTGCCCTAAAAGCACTGGGTCATTGTGCTCCTTATTGCACCTCTTCTGCGTGGCCGTCCCCCACCGCCACGGATCAACCCCCACACAACACGCACCACCTCTCTGCGGGCACTGCACCACGCGGGGCCCTGCTGCCTTTCAGCGTCCCCCTTCCCGCTCCTTCCTACTCTTCCTTAGGCCTCCGCAGCGAGAGCTTTAGGTCAAAGAATTTGCTTTCCTCCGTATTTTGAATACATGTGATCACAGGGATGACCAGCAAAAGCTCCCAGCCTTGAAGGAGGTGTTTAGCTGCAGCG
This sequence comes from Dromaius novaehollandiae, assembly GCF_036370855.1. Taxonomy (NCBI): domain Eukaryota; kingdom Metazoa; phylum Chordata; class Aves; order Casuariiformes; family Dromaiidae; genus Dromaius; species Dromaius novaehollandiae. Next base: position 4,931,622 of record NC_088114.1, read on the forward strand.
TCTGCAGGGGCTGCTCTGGGCGACGCGCTCGGAGCCAGGCTGGCAGGGCAGGCCACCGCTTCACATCTCCAAAAGCGGTATTAGTGGGTCTCTACCATTGCCAAACCACGTGTGCAGCAAACTTTTTCTTCTTCTGTGGATTTACAACATTGAGATCAACCAAAAGCAAAGCAGAACCCCCTACATCAAATCACGTCCAAAAAGCAACCGTAGAAATTTGTAGTAGCTTGAAGAAATAAAACTGTTTTGGATAAATACTGTATCCTAAGGAAAATGAACTGTAAACACCAACTGCTCTAAGTCAACTCGTTCTTGGCAGAAAGGGAGAGACCCCAGGGCAGGGAATTCGGTGCCCTGTTACTCCGCTTCCATGCTCTCCCGATCCCAGAGCAGAAAGCAAATATCCCCCAAACCACCGCTGAACGGCTCAGATCGCACGCGATACTTCACTGGAAATTTCAGGGTACTTCTCAAGAGAGGTCACTTGAGTTCCTGCGACAGAGACCTGATCAGAGTCGGTGTCCCAAGGTATGGCTCTCATTTACAAGTCTTTCCTTGAAACATTAACTGGAGCCCGGCAGAAACGATTCAACAAGCAAATCTCTGGCACGAATTGCCCCCAGCTCAGCTACGCAGCTGGTAGCAAGACTGACTCTCACTTTTGGAGGTGGCTGGAGAAGGCTCTGTGCAGCCTGGGGGATTTTAGGATTTGGCACCGTAAATTCTTCCGTTCGAGTTCCTGGAGCGCTGACACAAACTGGCACTTTGCTTCCAGCAGATAAAACCCTGAACAGCCACTCCAAGAAAAATCAAAACAAGCAGCAAGGGCACCTCGGGGTCGCAAGGCAAAGCGCTACCTCTCTGCAGGCCTACCTGACGCTGCATTTCCACGCCCATCGCTTCACCCCGAAGACGAGCTGGCTCCTGCCGTCTCGGGAACACCCACCTCCTCACAGCACCCTTCAGGGTGGGACACGCGGTTTAACTTGCCCTACGCAACCTCCTGGGGGGAGTTTCGGCAGGGAAGGTGCACAGTCCCCCCAGGCCACCAAATCGGCCACAACACACAAGTTTGTACCAACCTGGTTGTCTCTGTCGTACAGAGACAAGGAAGCATTTATCATCGGCCAAAAACCGAGCAATCATCCTGGGACGCTCCTGCACAACTAGTGTTTTGCAAAAGTGGAGCCGTAATGAAGAAAGCACAGAGGGTTAGAGGGAGCTGCTCCCAGGCAGGAGAGGTGGCATGGGAGGAAGCACGAAGGTCTTTGAAAGCCAGAGCTCAGGGTTTAAGGAGGGGGAAAGCTCAAGTTTCCATCTCCATGGAAGCAACCTGGGGGGAACGGGGCCGCACAGCACGCAGGAGGCTTGCAGAGCACCAGCGGCTCTCGGTGGGTCTCAGATGATGCAGGAGCACCAAGTTCATATGCACATGCATGCACCACCACCACCACCCCCAAAAAACCCTAATCCCACCAGCCCACGAAACCTGTTCAACATCTCTAGTAGCTAAAACTCTAAAAGCACCCCAAAAGCTGTTTCAGCAAAGGGGCCCCTGCCCTAGGACGCCTTGTGTCCCCCCAGCCCTGGCACCACCTCCTGGCAACCCAAAGGCTCCAGCAGCGAAGAAGCACCAGGGCACAAACAGGGCAACCAGGAGGGCACAGCAAGCAGCTGGATATGCAGGAGGAGAAAGAGGAGAGGCCTCCTGTGCCCAGGGAATACTGATCACCAAGAGGCTTCAAAGGGAAGGAGCGATGTGCGCTGCGCAAGGAAATCAGTCTGTTTGCAGAAAATATCTCCAGGTTGCCTGAAAATGAATATCCTTCATGCCAAGGTTTCCTTTGAGAGAGCATGAACTTCGGACACATTAGAAGGTTAATGAGTATAAGTAATGTGTTTTTTCACCTTTAGCATTCAACAAAATTCACAGAGCATTCAACAAAATTCCTCTCTTCCCAGACTGCACATGACAAATCATCTAAAAACCCCAAAACTACAGCTAATTATTCTGGAAAACCAAAATGCTTCCCCTTTAGTTCAATCAACAATCATGTAATGCTCTTAAAAAAAAACCTGTTTGTTCCTGGTGGATTTTAATTTTATCTAAAAAACATCAAGCAAACCAGAACCCTTTTCAACAACCATCCTTCTTCCCTTCCCAATGTATGTATGCATATATACTTTGCAAAGTTTTTTAAGTTGTTTTTTTAATACCTATGAGATGGAATCAAATAGCGGGTCACTCTAAAATACCAGAATTGAGGGCCTGCCCCTCTGACAGCTGCGGGTACCAGATGCAGGTCAGCGTGGGGGACGACACCCCGACACGTGGACTGGCCCACCCCACGGAAGAGCCTGCTCTCAGCTCCACCCGGCCCAGCTCCAGTTTGCATCAGACCCACCTGCTCCCATCCCTCCCCCAAACTTAGGCACCAAATACCTACAAATAAAGCTTGACCTACTGGTCCTGGATATTCCCCGCCACCTCTGAGCTCCACAGGAACAGCTAGGACTCACTGCTGGGGGACAGGGACTGTATGCACAAAGCATATTTCTCTCTGTTCCTTTGAAACCATCTTCTTCCCATTTTGTTGGCTGCTCCCTCAGGTTTTGTACGACAGGAGAAGAAAAATGCCCAGGCTGCCTCCGCTGCGCTCTGCCCCTTCGCCACGTCCACCCTCATTTGCCTCATCCGTGAAATCCAACAGCTGCAGTCCTTGAAATCACTTTTCATAAAGAAGCGTCTCTGAGCCTAAAATAATGTCACGGCTCATTTCTGAGCTCAGTGTTCCGGCAGCGCCGCATTTCCCTGGGTGCAGCCGTCAAAGGTGAACTATCATCACTTTTCATATTGCAACAGCATTCACAGCTCCGCTGCGCTCAGCCCTGGACGTGCACCCAGGAAGAGAGACCCAGGGGATTTCTGCAGCGGGAATTCCTGCAGCCAGGGTAAGGCTCCCAGGGCTGATAAATTCCCAGTTCTTCCTGTGAAAGGATGTCACGGAACGCAGCAAACCAGAGCCCAAATCAAATTAGATGCAAGACATGTTTGTGTTGGGTAGGTTTTGGCCTCTATTGCTTTCTTCCAAACAAGCTCTCACTGTGCAAACACACCCCATGACAAAAGTGACCTGGCCAAGCCATGCAAGCAAATACCACTTTAATATTAAACAGCACAGCAACTTCAAAGCAGTTGGGCTCTCCCAAACAATCCCACCAGAGATCAGCTCCATCCGCGGAGCCATGGCCGCGTTCCAGCTGACGGCTCCGCCAAGCGAGAGACGTACGTTTGCAAACAGCTGAGCGTGGCAGGGCAGATCACGCAGGGACACGCTTCCAAGAAATGCTCCGTCTACCCTCTCGAGCGGCGGCAAGGTGCATCGGAGTTGTGTGGGGCTGGCACACGTTTATGGGGCAGGAGAGAGGATCCCTTTGGCGTTCCATCTCACATCTCAACTTAGACCTCTCCTGCATCCAACCACCTAAAAGGTATCACATAACTCTGGAAGATTACATGCGGCTGTAAAAATAGCTTCTAGGAGCAAATGCCAGCAACTTCTTCCAACATTAATACAGCAGAATAAAAACAGTATTCACTCTAGCCAGAGCGCAGGACAGGCTGGAGACACCCAGAGCTCACGGTCTGACTTGCAATCAGCTGGCCCGTCCAGCTCCGTTTGCTGCTGTCGTGACACCGAGGGGATCAATGTGGGTTAGCAAGACACAAGGACTCAACCCCGAGGCTAGGAGCCATTTGCACACTTCCAAAATCCCTCTCTGCATCGGGTTTTGAGGGGTTTGGGCTTTGTTTTTAAATGAGGACTCTGCAACAACTGCGGATCTGGCTCAGCTGGTCACATCCTGTTCGAGTTTCTGATAAAGAGAACTGAGATTTTCCTGTTGAGGAAAATGCTCTCGTGCCACCCCACCTCCCAAATAAACACGCTCGCACTGATGGAAGCAAGACTCCCGTAAACTGAATCAGGTCAGCATGTCTCCTATCCTGGATGAAAAGCTTCTTTGTGCAGAAGCATGTAGGCCCCAAGCAACCTACATGAGCCAGGCGACGCAGCCAAAAGCCAGTCCAGCGCCTGCCTTGCGTTTCTATTTCAAAGCCTTTCCGAACGCCGGCTCTGCTCCACGTGCCGCTCTGCTGAAGCCCAGCAGAGTGGGCAGGCTGGAAGTTCAGCCCTTCGCTGCATTTCCTGGATGTCCAGGCTTTCGAGTCAAACCCCAACATCAACGCAACAGGGATTCTGCAGTCCAATAGGCTTCACTGCCAGAAACGTACCCTGAGACCAGGCCGCCTCACCCCCCTGCCCTAACACACATTACAAACACCTCGGGGCTGCGGTCACCTTGCTACAACTCACCAAGAAGTTGGCTCCAAAGAGCAGCCTTACAAGCATGTGCCACACTCCAGCACCTAATAAGATTCATTTAAGCAGCTTGAGCTGACTAAAGCTGTTCCACTAAGGAGAGTTTTTTCCGTTAAGGGCTTAAACCTCAATCATTCAAGCATCCAGGATGAGCAAGCACAGACATGAGTGACAGATACAGAAGGGAGAGGCAGGACCTGGGTGAATTAACCCCTGCAAGCTCCAATGCATTCAACAAAAACGCTGCCTCACGTGCCATTTGGGCAGCAGTTTCACCCACAAGCTTCACTAAGAAAGCATAACTGGTTCCCGTGGAAATTGCTTTTACAAGACGCTGTTCCCATGTCCACCAAGTGATCTAGCCCATCCCTCTGTCCACAGCATGTGTCCTAGAGACGTCCCCTGTTCTGTCGGGTAGTTCCTGGAGGGCCCGAGTGAAAAAGCCATGCTCTCTAGCAGTTACATCTATACGATGTGCTCAAAAAAAATTATTATTATTATTTTTAAAGAACAACCCTCATCTCAGTTTATGCCTTGATCCAACAGGAGACAAGACTACAGGTCAAAGAGGAAAACATGGGGAAGGAAGAAATGGAGAAAACCCAGCTGCTCAATTTTCTTCTCACTCATGAGGACCACCACCATCAGCCAAGGGACGGGGCTTGCTGGGACCCGACGAGCCCACACCCGGGAGAGGCGGCCAGGCAGCCCCTGATTCGGCACGAAGGCACGGCCGAGCCGAGGAGGGACAGAGGAGCGCGCTTGAGCTCCACGCGTGCGGTTAACCACACTTCCCCTTCTCTCCCAACGCTCGCTCTTGCTGCATCTGCCCAACCGTGTTCCCTCTGGGAAAAGCCCATGGCCCCCGTGCTCGGAAACGGCACGACGGCGTCTACCAGCAGCGCCGTGGCAAGCGGCCCGGAGGGGCTGCGGGGGGGAAAGGCTGTGAGCACTGCAGGGAGAAAAGGAGGAGGATCACATGGGAGAGGAACGACGAAATCCCACATCGCAAACACGGAAACGCTCTGATTTTCGTTAACAGCCACATCAGAGGCCAACGCAGCTGAACCACTGCCCCGGCGACGGGGACAGGCCGCGCGGCTCCCACCCCGCGAGCGGGCCGCCCAGGAGAGCACCTCGTGCCTTACCGCATGCGGTCGAGCGATCTGGACCGGATAGGACATGGCGTGAGGGGGATAGCGCGGCTCAGCGGCACGCCAGCTCTGTGTCACGGGCTGGGTAGATCCGGACATGTCGAACGAGCAGACGTGGCGTTCGCTGCTTCCAAATCACCGGCCCGAAGGATTAGGAGAGGCGAGAGCTCCTCTTCATCGTGCGTGTGCTCTCCACGTCACGCCACAACTGCAAGCAAACAGGAAAGCAGCAGATTAAAACTCAGTCGACCACGGGCCTGCGAAGCACCCAAACGCGGAGCCTCAGAAAATGAGCAAAACCCAACCACCTTCCACGTTCTCAAACGGTCCTATTTTCCGTTTGGTAAATACCACTGCCAAATTTTTATTAGAGAATACTCCTGTGGCAGGAAAGCCCAAACATAAAGTTATTCCAAATCCACCCCAGCTGACCGCAGCGTTGTGCAACGCGGCATCGCCCTGGGGAGCGCTCCCCGACCGCGAGCTGCCGGCGGCTTGGTCGGGCCCCGCGGGCTGCCGTCCGCATGCACCAAGGCCACCGGCACCAAGCCCCCCAGAGATGGGTGTTTCTGGGGGGTGACCCAGCTCCCAACAACGCCAACTGGGGTTTTGGTGCTTCAAAATGGGCACAAAGCCCAAACGCACAAGCGGAGTGAAGGGAAAGAAAAGAAGAGCAATGTTTAAGCCGAGTCCAGCATTTATCCAGCCATTTCAAGCTCAAGGAACAGCAGCACTAGAGAGGGAGCAAGCCTGGAACAAATGCTCCAGCAAGGAGCTCAAGACTGCCATTTCCACCCCAAAATCCTCCTCGCTGGCAGCTCTCTCACCCCTCATTCGAGCCTAGCGGTCCCGGCTGAGCAGCCCGGCCCCTGCTCTGCCACCGCCTTGTTCAGCAGTTCACACCGGGAGCTTTGCCTGCTGCGACAAGTCTGCTTGCCTCGTCAGGCGCTATCACAAGTTCTCCCTCCTCTGCCACCTTTCCCTGTCTGCACCCTTGCACTCATCCGCGCAGGCGCTTCCCTTTCAGCGTCCTCCTTTCCAAGCCGCGGCAGTTTTTGCATCCCTCCGACGCGAGCCCTGCTCCGTGCCTGGGGGCAATGCTGTGCGCCGAGCCCCAGCCGTCGCACCACCCGCGGGACTTCGCGGTCGCTCAGGGCCTCCTCCCAAGCGTGTCACCAGCCTCCAGTGCCATGGAAATACTAACTCAACGGCAGGCCCTTCTGATTAGGATCAGGCACCACGGAAAACACCTTGCCCAGAGAGCATTTCCACAAATGCCCCCGTCGCCCACATCTCTAATGCTTTTCGCGTGCTGCGATTCGTGCCGCCGCTGCAACGAGACGAGGAAGCCCAGCAAAGCGGGAGCGTTCCCCCTCGCCCCGCGGAGAGACTCACACGTGGCTGATTTTTATAGATCCTTCCAGTAGTTGGTTTGGAGAGGAATTTAAGCCTCCACTTTGTCAGGACTTCAGCTAAAAGTAACCAATGTTTACATGCTGTCCTTCATTGCTGCCAGTTTAAGAGGCATTACCCATTATTCCCATATTGATGGTGAATTATGCAAAGCATAAATTTCCACCGCTGCCGGGATTTGAAGGACGTTGCCACAACTGATCTCGCACAAGGAGAACTGCAGCTCCTCTGGTTCCCGCAAACACAACTGCAGCTAGTCCGACCTCTCTCGCCGCACGATCTCCTTCCTATCGCAGGCAAAGCCGTACGCGCACGCCTCTTCCCCAGCCTAGGTACTTATTAGGTACAGATTTGTGCAGGCTTTGCAGTGATATCAACATCTTCCATCAGCACACGAGGAGCAGCAGAAAAAGCTCGCAGCGCTGTAAGCTACCCGCGGCCTCGTCTCACGTTCCCGCGGCCACTGCTACGAGACGAGCACGGCGAGTCCCCGCGAGCGCAACTTCAACTGAAACAGCAGTTGGCGTGCACAAAAACCAAAAAGGGGGTGGGAAAGGAAAAAGAGGAAGGTGTTTTTTTTTTTTTCTCTTGAGACCACAGATCAGCCCTTGCTGATAAACCACTCGCTATCTGCTAGGAGCAGACGTGAGCCCGCCTCGCTGGTCTGCCTGCAGCCACGCGCTGCTCGCCAGGCAAAAACAAAATCAAAACAGAGCAACGGTCCCCAGCACGCCGGACGCTGCAGTCGGGCGACGAGCGGCCGGAGAGAGCCGCTCCCCCTCTTATAAAGCGGTTCGTTTCCATAAAAAGGAATTGGCAGCAAATTCCCGTTACGGGCTAAGGATGACAGAAACGCGCAGATATCTGCAGGCTTCACCCAAGGGTCAGCCAAGCTTCACGGGCAGCGGGTGTTTTGCAGAGCTGCACACTGGAAGTCGCAGAGCGAGGTCTGACGGCCTCCCCGCGCGGAGCTCGCGTGCGGCACCCGGCCCCGGCGCCTTACCTGCTTCGCCGTCCCGCAAAGGCGACCGCACGCGGCCCGACCCCCGGCAGAGGGGCACGGCCTCCCCGCACGGCGGCATCCACCCCCGGGCAGGAAAGCCCCTGCAGACGTGGGGGAATTCAGAGGCGCCCCGAGGGCAGCCGGTGCGTATTTATACTTCCAGTATGACTACCCCACTTCCCCTTGCGCTTCCGACTGGATGCGGCTCGAAGCGTCGATTCCCGTCCCGAGCTGCGGGGCGGTGCTGTCAGCACGCGGCCAGACAGGCCCTCCAGACAGACACACAGACACGCGCGTGCTCCTACGCGGGCAAATCCTGCCCCCAGCCCTCCCCGCAGCGCCGAGGAAGGACACGCACAGGAGCTCCGCGAGCCAGCTGGGACCTGCAGCAGTTCCCGGTACTTTCCTAACGCCGGCCTCGGGCTCAGGCCCCTCTGCCTGCAGCCGCCGAGGGGGGAAGCGGCACGCGCGGGCGCCCGCCCCACGCCGCCGGGCCGGAGCTGCTGCCGCGCTTCGGCGACCCAGCTGCCTCGTCCGGAGCTCAGCAGCTGGATGGGGACGCCCACGGCGCCCGCGCAGCTGCCCGGCGAAGGCAAACGGGATGCCTTTCATTTTCTCCTTCCAAAAACTCAGCAGCAACTGCAAGGACACGCTGCGTTAAGCTTTAAACCAGTTCAAAAGCTTCCTGGTGTCGCCTCTGCAACCAGCCACCAAAGCTCCCAGGACGTTCCCCGAGCTCCCCAGGACACGGGGAACCGTAACTACGCGAATCCGCAGCGACAACTTTGCCCCGAGAAGCGATGCCAGTGGAAGAGCTTCGTGACTTGAAGCCTGTAGTTTCCGGGGGGGCTGGAGGTGTGGGAGAGCCAAATTTGTCCTCGTCCCAAAGCAGAGCGCACGTGGGGGGCCTGCCCGGGACAGCACGCGGGACGCTCGCGAATAGGGAGAGGAGAACTCACACAAAACCTCCTCAATTAAGTCATTTTCACAGAGAACAGACAGGGGAGGGAGTGATCAAGTCAACACGCTGGAAAGGACTTCAGTTTTCTTAACACAGAGGCAACTAGCTACTGGAGGGGGAGACACACACACACACACACACACCCCCGGGTGCCGTGACGGTGCCCAACGCAGGGTCCCGCGTGGACGCAGGCTGCGTGCGAGCAGCGTGGTGCTCGTGTCGCACGCTGACCGCACGCAAGCCGCGCTACCAAAGGTTTCCTTACCAGGGCGACCACCAGCGCAACTGCCTCAGAAACAGCTCTGGAAAGCCAAGGGCAAAGATGAGGTGCCTGTGAACAGGCAACGCACCGCGCAGGCCGGCCGCTCGCCGGTGAGGCCCGCCAGAAGCGGCTAGGATGCCTCCTCGCCGGGGAGCCTCGTTTGCTGATCTTCAGAAGAGGAACACAAGCAGGAGGAGCAGATTAATGGACATAAAACAGAACACGCGCAGCCAGGCTCTTCAAATCTTTAAGATCGAACTGTTTGGTTACTACTTTTCTCAACCGATTTTGATGAGGAACAGACATTATCTCACTGGAAAAGTATGTCGCTCCTCTACTTGGAGCCTCCATCAAGGAATATTTCATCCACAGACCTGCATTAGCCATTACAGCACTAGGTACGAGGAGATTTACAATCTCTGATTAGAAACAGGAGAACTCAGGAGGTTCCCGGCACATCCAGCGCCAGGACCGCAATACGGAGCTGCACAGGGCAAGAAGCTGCAGAGGCTCCGGCATCCATCGACTCCCACCTGTCTGGGAGACGCCAGGATCCTGCCCCACTGCTGGAGCCTCCAGCAACTCCACCCTCCTCACCCCTGCCAGCACCGCTCAGCAAACAACAAGTCCAACCTTCACCACGTCCACAGAAAGCCCTGGGGCAGGAGCAGACAGCCAGGCAGGACTGTACACCCGGCGGCACCGGGGCAAGGATTAACGGTGACACTACAGCGGCACGGGGCGTGGAGGGCTGCCTCCGATGGAAGTAGGGTCTCGTACCGTTTGCTTTCGGGGACGCGTAGGGTTCCCCCACTCCATTCATCATCTGCTCTCTTCTCCACAGGCTTTCACCATCCAGCCTCGGTACGGGCTCTTCCTCTGCTACGGCGCGAGCAGGGATCTGAGCACCTCGCATACTGCAAACCTGACCCGAAACCTGTGGGAAACCTTCTGCTAACTTCAGACCACGAACCACACTCTGCCCTGGATGCAAATGTTTTTTCTGGTGAAGACAGATGTTTGAAATCACATCTCTGCTGGCGAGCCCAAAGCAGTCTGGTGCAAGACAGCTGTCCAGGCAAGCGCATCAGCTCTCCAGCGAAGAGCTCTCCTGCATGCAGCAGGTATTAGCACTTGCCCTGAGCCTCCACACCTCTCCGGGACAGACCCTGAGCACCCTACGCTGCATGTCAAAAATCGGGGGTTCAGGGACACACATATGCTGCTTCCAAAAATACACCTTATAAGCCCAGTGTTATGAGCAGACCTCGTGCTTCTCTTCCACCCATTACCCCGTCCTCTCCCTCTGCAATTCAAAGCCCATCTCCACCTCCACCCAGGCTCCCTGCTCCTCTGCCCCATGGGCTATTTACTGTGTGAAATTGTTTCCTCATCACCTGTTCTCCCTAATTTGCCCCATGAAAGCACTCGGCAAGACGCTGCAAGTTCCTGCAGGCTCATGTGCGCCGAGAGGTGCTGTGCCCACACCCCCGGCTGGCGGGGCACCCGGAGCCCCCGCCCCACGCACCCGCTCAGCCTCGGCCCCCTGCTAACACGGGCCAGGCTGGTTTGCGTCTCATCCCGGAGACGGGCACAGCAAGCCCCCATCTCCCTGCACTCATCTGCAGGGACCCAGTCTATGAGCTGACAGCACTCAGAAACAGGCCTGCACCTTGCTGCCCATCGCTGCGCCCAGCTCCCGCAACAGCACAAGGATACACCAGCTCAGCCAGTGCCACGCAAAAAGCACAGACCCGAAACAGGCCTTTGCTCGAAGGAACTGATTCGCACACAGTATAATTAGCATCAGTCATTCAACACATTTGCTACTCTTCAAAGTTAGAACAAACCCTACGGAGATGTTCCGCACTCCTAAGGGGAAAGCGGGACTCCCAGGTTGGATCCTTGGCTTGCCGCTGCCGCGATAGAGATGTGGGGGAGCGGCTGTAATTACCCTACGCCTTAGTTCATCCGTCTGAAGGGTGAGAAGAACAAGACACTCCCAGCTTGCAAAAAATACCAGCTTGTCTGTCTTTATAAATGTTTTAAAGATCCCAGTGAAATACACTGCTCAAGTTTAAAATAAACTTTTTTTTTTTTTTTTAAGCAAAGACATGCTGAAATAAGATTAACAGAATATGCTGTTTCTTAAGTCCAGAGTAGCGTTACTCAACTTGTGGTCTGAAGACCATGGATGGTCTGCAAAAGACGTTAGAAGGTAGCCCACAAACTGATGGCAAAAGACCTCACTGAAAGACAACAGCCAGCACCACCATACTGCATGTGCCCTGCAGATAGACAGGCAAATAAACAAAATGCTGCTAGCACTCATCAGGGTACGTTTAATTGATGAGTACTGGCAATAAAGTTGATGTTTAATTACAAGTGTAAAATGATGCAACTTTCTGGAAAAACAAACAAATCTTCTTCACTCAAATGCTAAATACATGATGACTTTCCTCCTCCAACAACAAAAGAGAATATATATATATCCTCCAGTCAACCTGTGTATTTTGAAATAAGGAGTACCTTCATTTAAAGTGCATAATTAATACCGAGTTAGTGTTCCTCTCCAAGAGACCGACCAGCCGGCCACGCTCAGTCCGCAGCGCGTGGCTGGGTGTGCAGCACAGCGGAACGGCGCGTTTACTGTCGACAGCCGTTCCGCGACCTGCGGCGGCATTCACGCACCACGCATCCCCAGATCAAAAACAGACCTCAAAAACGGTTACAGCTTTACCCATGTTTTCTTTTAAAGCCTAGTGGAAATAAAAATAATTAAAGATGTAATGAAAATGCGTAGAGCGCCACTCCTAAGAAAGGCACAACATAATGATAATAGACTTGTCTAATCAATATGTGCATGAAATTTTCTGGGAAGATAGTTGACATCATACACAAATATTTGTATGTACTGTATCTATTAAGTCCTTTCAATAGGAAAGCAGGCCGTCTGCCATGAGTTTAGGGCTGTATTCAAATTAACAAAGGAAACAATGTCGGCGTCTGCAGCCCAGGAATCCCCGGCAGCATTCAATCACAGCAGGGTACAAAGGTTTTAAACTGAAACAGCAGCACAGGCTCAACAGGAAAGACCAGGCATGTCCCGAGCTCCGTGGCATGGAGAAGAGGTTATTTCCACCCTAACGGTCAAGGCCTTTACCACCAATGTGCAATCTTGAAGCATTTCCCTGCTTTGGAAGAGCAGCAAAGCAAAGCAGGGCTTGAGCGCGGTGGAGCCGCTCCGCTGCACGCCACGGCCAAGCCCGCAGTTCCTCATACGCAGCCCGAGCAGCAACGTCAGCTTCGCGCGGCTCTTGCCCCATTCCCCAGCTGCATCCCCACAACTGACTCTGAGGTCTCTCGATTTACAGCAACCCTCCTCCCTCTTCCCTTTTGGCCAGATAACTTCTGAGCTACACTAATTTTCCAGCCCGACTGACGGTGCAGATGCACAAGCAGCTACACTGGCGCGTCTGGGGGAAGAAGGGACGTTACGGCACCGCGACGGAGCTACCCAGCGCGGGAGGTTACCCTTGCAGGAAGATACCACCAGTCCCTACGGCCACGGAGGGAACGCAGAGGCCCAGGAGCTGCAGTCTGTCATCCTGGTTTGCCACCTCCTTGCTGGAAACCACGAGGCTGCGTGAGCCCTCCCACAGCGGTGAAGCTCCACGCAGAACCGGTTTTGAATCGTGATGAAAGGTGACTTCTCTACCCTGCTCCTATCGCTGCGGAAAGCGGCAAAGCAGGATTTGTGACTTGTGTTACTCCTTTTCAATCTTTCCAAGCTATTTTGGGCATAGGACCCGTGTTTAGCTCTGCCCTGAGATAACCTTCGCCAGCATTTGTGAACAAATCTTGGCACCACAGCTGCGTGGAGCAAGGTCAGAGGGTTTGATTTTGCCAGCCCCGCTCCCTGCTGCATTTCGAAACGCAGGTTTCCCAGACAGGCTGGTCCGAGCAGTGACACGACATTAGGCTAATGCTTCTGGCAACGGAAAGTACACGCTAATTCCTCCACGCTGTAATTCCTTTCACTTAACACTCCTAGTTCAGACCCCAGCTTTCAGTAACGTAATCTGGTTACTCGGGAGCAGATGAGACATCCACGCAGCTGCCCCCACCCCGGACACCCTTCTTGTCCCCTGAGCCCCTGCAATAGACTGCACATGGTTTAAGCACCTCCCAGGTCTCAGCAAGGAGGTGCTGAGTGGCCTCGCCAAGGCTCCCAGAGGAGCACGTACACGCTTAAGTGAGCTGGACTGACCCATTTTCCTCCGCAGCAGCGCTCGGTTATCACTGCTCGGCTGCAGGGTCAGCACCCCATTAAACCGCTTGAACCACGCACTAAGCGCAAGTCCCACCACGTCCCCAGCATCACGCCAGCGCCAGCAAGGCTGGCCTTCGCTTTTCGAATTTTGTTATGCTGCGCTCCTTGCTTTTGGTTTCCCAGCTCCTGTTGTTGGATTTTCCCCTCTCGTTCATTTAAAAAGCTCAAGCACGGCCTGTTCAAGAAGTCTGAACTGCAAAAGCACGCAGACAACGCGTGGATCACCTGAACAGCGCGCTCAGCAGAGAGGAGGTTACGCAAGGACGTCGCTTCCCGGCGGCAGCAGCCTTTGGCCCCGCAGACCGGTCCAGGCGCTCCGGGGGCGAGCGGGAAGAGCCGGCCCGCACGCACGCACCCGCACGCAGCGCCGAGCTGCGGCTTCAGGCCAAGCTCCCGAAAGGGACGTGTTGAATAATTAAAGCTACTGACGAGGAAAAGAAAAGAGACCCACAGAGAAAGGGGGGATTTGGAGTCATGCATAGGCCATTCATGAAACAAAGGAGTTATTGGAAGTGTAGGCTGGAAACAGAAAACAAATTAGACCACGTGGGACCTTTGTTGAAGATGATCTGCAAAGACCAATGGAAATGCCTGAAGAGGAAATTTAAAAAAAAACACCAAAAACAAAAACAACAACAACAACAAGAAACGACAAAGCCCACCACCCACCCCACGCGCCACCACCCCGGCACGGGCATTGCACAGGGAAGCGGGACAGGACGCTGGAGGAGGAAAGAGAGGAGCGACAGCCAAGTACCAAAGCACGGATTAGGTAGAGGCAGCCCAAAGGAGATGGATGAGAAAAACTAGTGCAGGACAGCAAAGGAGACCCTGAAGAACCGACTAGTGAAACCCCAGGGATGGGGAAAACGTGGAAAACGCACCGTCTTTCTGAGGGAAGCCCCGTCTCGAGCTGGTCCCAACCGAGCGTGTGCCCACTGGGGCGGGAGCGGCCGGCAGCGCACGGACCACGAGCCCGCGGGGCACAGCCCCAAAACTTCCTTCTCTTCTACCACAATTCCTGCCAGGGAGCTGCCCCTCGAGCCGGGGCAGCCGTGACTCCGGTCTGGAGCGAGGAGGAAGCACCGCCGCGGCGGGCGAGGGCTCCCGCGCGAGGCACCGGCCAGGACCACAGGCCGCTTCGAGCCTCTCCCCATCCCGACACGGGGCCTCGAGGGACCTGGGGGATGGGGGCAAATGACCCCCAAATCCTTCCCTCGCCCCCTCCCACACTCCACAGAGAAACCAGAGACAAAGTGCAGAGCTTTTTTTCTCCACAGCATCGAGATTTATTGAACTGTCTGTTTTTCGCAAAGCAGCACAGATAAGCACGCAGCTCAGGACTCCACGAGCCCCCGGAAATATTCCGCTGGCTCAAGAAAAGTGCGTGCAGCGAAGCGGCTCTGCCCTAGGCCTCCTGCTCCACGCGCCGCAGCAGACTGCGATACGCAGCCCCCATCAATCCTGCCGGCTGAATCAGCAATTCCAGATCCAGGGGTTTCCCTTCTCCCAGGAGCAAAGTTACTGCCCGTCCCCAGGACACCTGGTCCCCCAGGGCCTTCCCCACACCCCCTCCCTCCCACTCCAGCTGCACCCCCTTAAGTTAAACCTGTGCTTGATACCACAACCGTTGCACAGCACTAATCTCAGTCTCTCACACACACACAACTTCAAATCAAGAAAAACACTTCTTGTCCATGTGCACTAAAGAGCACAGAAGCCATCGGGCTACTCGAGCCGCGCTCCCAAGCGCATTAAGCAGCCCGTTGCCAGCCGTCACCATAAGGCCGCACCACCGCTGCCTGCCTGCCTCCCTCCCTCCGCGGTTCCCAGGAGCTGGCCTGGACCACAGACTGCCCAGGCAGACGAGGCTCAAACACAGGAGCTCACAGCACCCGCGAGGTTTACTTATGCTGCACCAAACACGCTGCTCATTTGATTTTCAAACGCTTTAGCTCGCACTGCTGCAGAGACAGGTCCTCTGACGTCTCGGGCGCGTCGGGAAAGCTAAGGGACTCGTCTCCTTGAGGTTCTTTGTTGAACAAATTACCCGGCTCAGGAGTGACATTTTCGATTATTTACATCCTGAAAGAGAAGGGAAACGCATTTTCTGCATTTCCTAAGATAAGGTCTTTGAGACGGATTGTATTACTAAACATTTTCTCCTTTTGCGCACTCCCAGTTTCAAAGACGACAAAACATCTCCATGTTCTAAATTATTCCTTTTCTTTCATGATCCTCTAATGATTCAGGAGTCTAAACTTCACGCGAGGATCTTTGAAGAGCGCCGACTGCCAGCATAAAAGCTGAACTATTTGTGACAAACCACACAGCTCAACGCCTCCATAGGACGACGTGCAAAGGAACAAAATTACCCCAGGGAACTGAAACAGAGCCTGCAAATAAATTAAGTGACCTGTAAACTAAGGTACTCAAAAATATATACGAGATGCTCTGCAGCTGTGCCATAAAACATCACTAAAGAACAGCGTCCTCTTAGATCTGAGCTATTTTAAAACCAACCCATTTTACTTCAGGTTTGCAAAGCAGCAGCTATACTTATGCGGCACATCGCCGCACCTCGGACGCGGGACCGTAACTTCGGGAACGCCAACTCAATTGCTCGCAATCATCTGCCAAACACCAGCTCTGAGCCTTCCACGAGGCCCTTCCCCTAATATCCCCCACGTAATTACCACAAGATAGAGCCAATTTTCAGCCCAGGTTAATAACAGAATTTCAGCCACTTGCTCCTGCCCGTTTCTGCTGCTTCCATTTCTCCCCAGGAAGAGCTACGAGAAGCCGGAGCTCGCCGGTGGCCCAGGGAATGGAGCTGCTCGTTAGTTCACAGCAGAGCAGCTGGAGAGACAGGTCCAAGCAGTAGGAGCCACTAATCGGGCAGGTTCCGCTTTCCTTGTCTAGGTAATTAATAGCTTCAAGACAGAAGGTCAAAGCCTCTCTAGAGGCACCAAAAAATTTCAACGTTTGCATACAATGCGCGGCCCCAGCAGATCAGGAGTCCCGGCCTTCGACCAGGAAAGTGCTCACGCTGCAGCCCAGGTGGGTCCTTTCTGACCTGCCTTTCCTGGGCTTGGAGCAACGGTTTTCAGCCTGTGCTTCACAGACCAGCTGGAAAGAGTCCTTGAAAGGCAACCAAAATCCGTGCTACACGGATATGCCATCTCCAGGAGAGTCTGCTCTTCCGCTGGGAAACTCGAAGCCTCCCCAGACTGAAAAGGCTGAAATTTCTCATTTGAGTCGTGTTTTCTGGCTTTTCTTTCCTGAGCAGAATTTTAAGAAATTTCTCCTGGGATTTACACAACATATGGATTGCAAAAGTAGAGCTTGGAGGAAAAAAAGAAAAGAAAACATCTTTTTAATCACCAAATGCTGTGAGAACTGTGCTTTTTTTTTTTTTTAATCACAATAATTAGCAACAACACAAACTGGAAACCTACTCTCTGGCCTTAGAGGCAAGTCTAAGGAAGGGAAGCAAAAGCAGGGACCTTTTCTCCCCACACCCAGACAACCCCTGCTCTCACACACTTGCTAATTGCACTCCGTAGGACAGTATTTTTCCCAGGATATTTGAGCTTTGGTATCTATCACACTCTGCCACAGAAATTTCAGCTTCTACTACAGAATTAAGAGATCAGCTGGCGTGAAAAGAAAAGCTGAGATATTAAGCCCGAAAAGCTCACAAATAGCAGCAACATACATGCTTTAACTTAAAGATTCTCATTATTATTCCAGCAACTGCAACTATCAATACTGCACGCTTGAAAATAAAAAGCAACGCGAGTGCAAGGAGGAGGAATGGCTTTCTGCTTCTGCTATTTAAGCTTTTCAATGGTAGTCAAAAATCACAATCCCACAAGGCTCTTTCATGGTTTAATGGAAGTAAGTTGGGGAAAGGGTCTATCTGCAGCAAACGCTGTCTGCAAGCCCAAACGCACCCCCCGGGTGCACTCAACGCACGTCACCGAGACGGGCCCGACGCCTTCAGCCTACCTACGCCGTCGCGCCCCAGGGAAGGGAGGGCTTTGCTTCGCTCCCTGGGGAAACGCTGTTTCAGTCCCGCTGCTATCAGTCTGCCTTCTTTTCCAATGACTGAACTCAAAACTATTTATTAATAATAATTATTACTAAGAAAAAAAAAAACCCTCAGCTGCCAAGGCCAAGTTATCCCTAAGATGAGTCATTAGCCCAGCTCATCGCGGCTGTTGCGCAGGCTCAGATTACCTTCAGTCCTCCTGCTGCTACCCAGCACGGGGCTGAGGTTTCATACGGCCACTCACCCCCAACCCTTCGGCCACGGAGCGGAAACGAAGGAAAACCACGAGGGAAAAGCCTGATGCGACACACCCCTCAGCTGGGAAGCTCCTCCCGGGGCTGAGAGGAGCCCCAACATCGCAGTCGCCGAATTCAGACAAAACTGGTCTGGGCAAAGGCACCAAGGCTGCTAGCAGAGGTAGCAGCAGCAGCACAGTCCCAAGGTCAAAGATTGCTTTTGCAGAGCTACAGAAACAAATTACAGTATAACAACCTTCTCGGAACGCATCCGAGGGGTCCTTAAGGATGTCTCCCAGCACCGGTACACATTGAGTTTATAACTTAAGTCTGAGGCTAGGTTGAGGTTAAGATGGACTCCAGTTACCCATAGCAAGAAAAGAGATGACATTCGAAGTCACCTCCGCTAAGAGAACAAGTTCCCTAGGTATCCTGTTGATGCAGGACAGCTTGCACGGGGATTACTGTCCCCAAATCTCTACTTTCCCCCCTCTGCCCGGGCAGCCGGACGCTGCCCCGTGGGGACAGGCAGGCGCAGGCAGCCGCACACCCAGCAGCGCTCCCCACCTGCAGCCTCAAACAGCCTTTCCAGCGCTCAAGCAGGGAGCAGGTTCTGGTTCACCGAACCACCAGGTCCAAACCGACCACCTTCCCCCTCTTTTTCACCCTCTACACAGCCACTGCCAGCGGGATCTGCCAAAACGCTCGCAAGCGATACACTAACGGTGTGCAGAGGGCGATAGCGATACTGGTCCCACACGGTCACGCAACAACCACGGCTCCCTTTGGGCATCACGACTCTGCAAACCCTCATCACGGAGCAAACACAAACCTCCCGCCCAGCACAAACTCTGCTCCCTGCGGAGAAGCTGCTGCCTGGGAGGCCGGGTGCACGGGCAGCCTCCGCCGGAGCACACGCTTCTCCGGCGCGCAGAGCACAGACGCGAAGAGCCCGGGGTGGGGAGGATGCCTAGTGTTTTTAAAATACCCAAGAGGGAATAACACTTCACTCATAACGCAGCTGCACACGGGAAAGCCTCCGAACCCTTCCGCGCAGCGGTTTGCGTGCATGTCCCTGGGTTGGGGCTGGGGAGGGGGATCCCTTAGCGGCTCAGCCCTGGAGCCACGATTTCGGAATGACTCGCGCCCGCGGGTACCGACCATGGCTCGGCGAGTGTAAACGTGCCAGCCGAAATGGGAACACGGTCACGCTTCTTCCGCCCACCCCAGGCGCTCCTTCAGCCTCCCAGCTGCTGCCAAGTCGGCCTCTTCCAGGCCGCCGCGGGAAGGGACATCTGCAGACAAGATCTCTGAAATTCCCTTAAAAATCCAGTAGTAGATGAAGGGCTGGAAGGTGCTTCTGAACCACTCTATGGACATTAATAGAAAACTAACATTTACTTTATGAACCCAGAAGGAACGTTTAAACAAGGAAAACCTTGAGAAAGGGGATCTCTCTCCATTTTTAAATGCTACAGGAGATTAACTTAATCCCCCCCCCCCCCCGTAAGTTTTGTTGCATGCTTTATCTGGGAAATTGAGTCTGCTTTAATATGAAACTTCTGACCCCAATTTCAACCGACGCAAGACGAAGAATCGCCCACCCTCAAAAAGGAGGATGTCATTTTCCGCACAGTTGTGAAACGCTGGGTTTCCCGACCCAATCTCTGCCGGATTCGCCCGCCGCTGCCTCGGCCCGAAAACCAGCCCCCAAATGGCAGCGCCGCGGACTCGGCGGGTACCCGAAAGGAGCCCGGCGGAAAGCCGCGGCCTCACGCTGCCGGCAGGCCGGAGCTCCTCAGTCTGCCTCCCACCACGCCGGGAAGGGGTGTGGATCCACTTAATTATGCCCCTCAAGGCAGGAAGAAGTCACTTGCCTTTAAATACTCACATTTTTATTGAGTTGACATGTTTTAACAAGGTCAAGGCTTGAAAGGTAAACTCTTATCCAAGGGGAATTCACTGCTTTTCCCCCTCACAAGTAATCAGTGTCCACCGCGACTTAATTCTGAGGTTGGGGTAATAAACTCTGCTGACAAAGGTAATCAAGAAAAGATATTTAAAGGGTCAGAAAGGGTAAGCAAACATTCACCTTCCCCGTGACTTTTCCACGCACGTCCCCGAGAGGCGCCCGGCAGCCCGACGCGGGGCCGCGCCGTGCCCTCGGAGGCAGCTGCCGGCACGCTGCCGGCCTCGGAAGCGGGACCCCGGGCGCGAGCTCCTCCGCCCTCCTGCCACCTCCCGCCGGTGACCTGCTCCAGCTGCGAAGGGCCACGTTAATCTTTTACCAGGCAGGACAAATAATCTTCTTTATTCCTATAGGGCTATTGCAGCGGCAGTTTTATATATTATGTAAAGCTGCCTCTCCAAAAGGCCCGTGAGAGCAAAGAGGATTAGTGAAAGCGAGCGCAGAGGCAGGATGCATTACCCACCTCTGACCCGCGGCAGACTTAGTCCTCCTGCAAGCAAGTATCCAAGAGCCCATTCACGGATACCCGGCCTGAAGCAGGGGACAGCAGCTCCCCTAAACAGCAGTAAATGGTGAGCAACACTGTACTGTGGGAAACCAAGGGCGTCTGAATCCGGAGACCTCCGCTCCTGGGAATTCAGCAGAGACACCACCAAGCTGGCTGCTGCTACTGCACCGCGGCGGCTTTGCCGACTCCAAGGGGACTTTGTGCTCCAGGAGTAGAGGAGGCTCCCGGTTGAGCTCCCTGCAGTCTCAGCAGTGAGAACAGCTGCCGCACAGCTGGCCGGGCAGCTCCGCAACAGGGCGCAGCCCGTCCGAGCCAGTCCGCCTTCTCTCCCCTCTTCCCACCTTTCCTACGGCACGCTGGCTTACCCGCTAGCCGAAGTCTCCAGAAACGCACAGATAAAAATCGCAGATGGATTCCCAAGGTAAGCAAATGCCTGCTGCCCTGCTTGGCAGCGCTGCAAGAGAAATCGAAATTGCAGCCTTCCCCCAGCTCGTCTCCCCTTTCTCCCAGTCCCTGCACTAAGGCTCCTGAGCGTTTTGGTTTTTACATCAGCCCTCGACCAGGCAAGAGCACTCCCACGCTCGGTGAATCCCCACGTGCTCATTTAAGTTCCCGGCCTTGCCGCAACGCTTCCAAGCCTCACGAGCTCCAGCGCCCAGGAGAAGCACGCCGTTACCTCTTCCAGCACGTGCAGTTCATCAAGGCAGATCATTTAACCGTGCACAGCAGAAAGACGCTGGCCAGGCAGGAGGAGGGGACGGATGGAAAGCGAGCACGTTAACCAGCACTTCCTTGCCAAACTTATCTATTTCCTGCGGACCAAGTTCAGTCCCGGTGAGAAGGGCAGCGTCGGGGATCTCAGGCGAGCCGCACGTGCGAGCCTCTGCTTTGCCCACGCGAACACCCTCCATCAGGAGTCACTGAACCGAGCAACGCTGACACCACGCACACGGAGAGCAGCAGGTCTAGTTTTTCCGTGCTGGGGTTTGCACCAGTTTGAATTTGCTTTTTAAGCTCGCTCTGATTAAACTGGAGCAGGTTTCCTGCTCCAATTCAGATATCCCATTACACAGCTCATCCCAGCAGCCAGCTCCGTCTAGCTCAGGCATATGGAAAGTTGAACAGTTCTCGGAAAAAATGTTTCTATACAGAGACAAAAAAAAGGCAGATTAAAAAAAAATCCCCTGCAGTTTTGTAGGCAGCGTTCTACCCCTAGACTTTGGTACTTGGTTAAATAAAGTTAAAACCCAGGAAGGCAACAGACATTTAGACAGGAGTGGAGGTGCAGAGCTTAGTCTGCATCTCTTCCTCTCCAGGGAAGTCTTCCTCCTCTCCCCACCTGCACTCCAGCCTCTGCAGCGAGGTTCAGACTGGACCTCACGTGCCTCTGATCAGCCCGCTTCTCCTTACGGAGGACTTTCTGCGCTCCCGGCCACCCGGAGCCAGAGAAGAAAGCGCAGGACCCGACCTGTTCCGGCACAAGACTCCGTTACCGGCGTCACCGGGGCTCCGCTCTTCATCACCAAAACGCACCGCCCGAAACCGTGCCCGGGCCGGGGTCTGCAGGCACGAGACGGGAGTGGGAGGCGGTGGGCTGCAGGTTTGCTCCTTGCCAGGGCAGAGGCAGTCGGGAACAGAGCACGGAGCAGCGGATGCCCAACAGAGAACATCTCGGCGCCGGCCCCAGGATACAGCAGATTCCCCCCAAAGTAACGCCAGCGCAAACGGAGCATCCCAGCAAACCGGACACGAGCCGGGGAGACACTACGCCCTGATCAGCGCCATGGCTTGTACTGAGGACGTAGGTTCAGTGCCTTGAAAAGCGCTGAGAATTATCTCTAACGGTACTTAGACTGCAACACGTCTTAGGCCAAAAATACAATTCCTGTCAACCTAACAGGCATTCCAGGCCCACAGCGTATTTTATTAGCTAGATGCTAATGGAGCTACAATACATCAGGTCACATTTTAAAAGTTACAAATAGTTTATAAATGGTTAATCAATCATTAAATAGGTGTTTTAATAAATGGCTAAATCAATCATTATAAGCCATAGCTCTAAGTGAGCTATCAGACTTTATAATAATCTGCAGTATCTTCAGCCGAGGTTCTTATAGCTACCTGTGAGGCATCATCCTTTTGCAGACCTGAAGAACAGACTATCCATCGCTTATTAACTATTTGCACATAGACTTTAATGTAAATACATGCTATACATGGCCACGTTTTATGTAGGCGATGTTAAAAATAGAGGCGAAATACGGCAGAGCACTGAAGAGCGGTCCTTCGGGATGGCACTGGAGAATATTTAATAAAGTCGAAAGCTGCAGGCTAATTTCCCCAGAGAGACCCCATTTGCAGTCTGTCGCAGTGAGAATCCATCACAGACGACACAGACTCACCCACAGCGGAGGAAACCCCCGGGCTGCTTTCTTCCCCCTTCCGCTCGCGTCCCACCGCGGCGGGCGGGCGAGACGGCCCTTCCTGCGCGCTGGGGACTGCCCACAGCAGCTCAGCGTTTCGAGGGGAGACGGGGCAGGAATCGGCTTCGGTTTCTCAGCTTGCAGAAGCCTCTTGAGCAGTCGAGACCACATCCAGCACCTGCCGCCTCAGCCGAGGCCCCGGCTCGGGAGACCGGAGTTAGGGCTCTTGCATATCCCCGGTCTCGGTCCGCGCCGGGGAGGGGAGTCTGCTCCGCTGAGCTACGGAGGAGCCGACTCGCGGGAACAAGAATTCCCGTCTCTGTGCTTCAGTTGAACGCTCTCCTCCCAGAAGGATGGGGGGGCATGAAGGCTGGAAAATCCTAATGAAGACTGTAGATACTCCCTACCCCCAGTGTTTTTCCCAAATTAAAGAGAGCAGATTCTGGCTTTCCAGCACCCCAGAGCTGTCGCTCCCTTGCAAAGGCCGCGGTGAAGTTTCCTCCTCGGACACCGGGGCTTTCCAAGGCAAGTGCAGACAAGCAGACATGGGGGCACGGCTCTGGAAACGCAGACAGGCGGAGGTGACGGAACGAACCTCACACCTTTACACAGAGCTTTTAACACCAAGATACGTAATACAGCATTTCTCAGGGGAGGAAAGAAGAAGGCAGAGTGCTTGAAGCCTGCTGCACTCCCCCGTCGTCCTCAGCCGGGAGAGCGCAGGAGTCTCCCCTGAGCCCAGCCCGGAGCTGCTGGGTGACTGGAAGGGATGGGAGGGAGCAAGGGCCAACCGAGCGGAGGGAAAGTATCTCCGACTGCAGCAACACGAGGCCTGTGCCAAAACACGCACCGGCAGCTCCTCACTCGCCTTACTGAGAAGTTAAAAACAATAAATAAGTACAGACATAATAAATAAGTACAGATGCATAGCTCTAACACGTCTTTAATTTTTAGGCTGCTCACAAGCGCCAGCCCTTCCCCTCTGCTCCCAAACCTGCCATCTCCGCTGGGATGGTAACACCTGGGCACGGCGCAGAGCCTCCTTCCCCGGGCGCCAGGGCCATCCCTGGAAGCTGCCGCCACCGTCTGCCCCAACGCTCCTTCGGAGCCGCCCTGTCCGAGCTCCTCTCTTTGGAGCTCGTCTTCACCTGCGCCAGGTGACCCCCGACAACGCTGCTTTACGGAGACGTCCGAGCACTCCCCCACAACAAGCCAAGCGACAAAAGCGCAGGGAAAGCCTGTTCAACGCGTAGACTGACACAGCATCCACGCTGTCCAGAAAGCAACCCGCCTCCTGCTACGCTGCTATCCTCTTTGGCACGCCAACCCAAAGGCTAATCATTAGGGACTATTCTGATTTCAAAGTAAAACCTTCAGCCTCTAAACAGTTTTAAAAAAATTCTGAGTCATGCTACTGTGTGCGAAGGAGAGAAGAGAAAGGACTCCTATCTGCTGTTCTAAAAAGAGGATTTCAGGTCACTGTCTCTTACGTAACAAGAGTGCACTCAGAGAGGGTGAGATCCACCGCTAAGCAGGATTACAAATTTATCTTCTCTCAGTAGCGCGATCTTCCACAAATAACCGTATCACAGAAAATAATATTGGAAATATTTTAATAATTGCACTTGGAATCACGAGCAAGGCAGGCCGACATTTGCACAGCAAAGTCTTTTAAATGTGAAGGCAGTGTGTACTACTGAGTGCTTGAGACCCTCTGGCAGCACTTTAGCACCTCTTTCCTCCCAGCCGTGTGATGGGGAGGGTGAAGATGCAGGAAACAAAACAAAACAAGAGAGTCCTGGTGTCAATAACAGCATGTGAAAAGCAAGGAGTGCTAAGAGACGTCGCAAAGCCGATCTGCCAGGCTTGGTTCAGAAGACATGAAGCATCACTAGATGATTCACCCCGAGAAGCCGGGATTTGATGCAGTCTAGCTTCTGACAGCAACTCCCCTTCACACCTGTGACTTATACCTAGATAGCACCTTCCTGTCCCAGACTGCACGAAGCAATGCAGACATAGCATCACGTCCAACCCATTAGGAGAGTTAAGGGGGATTTTCACACTTTTGCCCCCAAGCCCAGCCACATGCTTCCCTTAGACCAGCACTAGCTCTACTTGGCTTAGAGGAGAGGCAGCTCAAGAGGCTCAACTGGCTGCAAACAACCCTACAAAGCTCACTGTGGAGGTACAAAACTTTAAACCAACATTAACCCTCCAAATAAACTTTCAGAGACCATGACTAAAATGCATAAGCCTCTATGCCAAGACTCAAAACAAGCGGTTCTGAGTCAATTAGAAGAGTTTTCCAAAGTTGTGCTGGAAATTAATAAATATATGAATATTATATATATATTAAATGTGCAAATAATACAATGCAGGGATGCAGACTTCCCAGTTTCCCATCACCATCTGCACAAAGGCTTCATCTCATGGCACTGATCACCGCACCAGACAACAGTGGCCTCTTTTGTCAGTGACGTCCCCGGCAGATTCGATTACAGCAGTGATTCCATCACCACCCGCAAAAGATTTGCGGCTTCCCGAATGGCAGCAGCAGCTTCATAACAGCTGAGATAGCTGAAGCCATGGAGAACAAATATTTAAGAAGTCTCACTCCATTAATTTAACGGAAGAACTTCCAACGCTATCTTTTGGAAACATCAATAGATGGACAAAGTGCTTTCGCATGTCGCTGCTGCGTTAGCTAGCCAGCGTACGCTCACGAGAACGGTTTGGTTCCAGGAAAAGCGACACCCGCTCACTGGGGCTTAAAGGACTCTGCAACAACACAGCCGAGCGTGAGATCCTGCCCGAGCGCAAGCAGACAATTTTCTCACTGGTGACAGGGCAATGGCAACCCATAATTTACCAAGTGCATGGCAAGGAATATACGCTCTGAGCCATCTCTTTCCAGGATGGGAAAAATACCAATTTAGAAAAGCTTATTAAAGAAAACCACCACACAAGCGTGGCTCTCAGCAGAAGGTAACAGGAGTTTAATAACAGGAACCCAAATGAAAAGCAAGCACCCTTTACAGATCCGGCGTTAGATGGTTGGGAACGGGAGAAGACCAGTGTCTTGCTGTCCCTGCGCCACGCACTAGAGTTAAATCCGTCCTGGGCAACTGCTTCTTGCTCAGCGCTCCCTCATCTGCATGGACTATTTGCAGTAACATCATTAGAGCAACCATCAAGCAGATGCTTAAAAAAATGCAGAATGACGTTCAAATGACATCTATCCATAAATCAGCCCAAACCACAAACATCTGAAGAAGATTTTCACTTAATCCAATTTACTGTAATCTCTCTCTTTAGTTAAAATGACAGAAACGTCAAAATGGGACTTTACTCCTCTGTCAAAGCATCTCATGGTGAAAAGGAAAATAAGCAGGCTCTCACATGCAGCACCAATTATTAGGTTAGAAGTGTCAAAACTGTACTTTGAGTCTAACTATTAACAGTCGCATCCACATGCTGTGCCCTTCTGTTCCACTTCATCTCCCCCAAAAGGGGCTCGGAGCATACGCTCGGTGCCAAGCGACATCCATGCAAAAACGCCGGTTACCCACTTTCCATTTCCGATGGCTCTGTGCTCACCTCTGCTCCAGGGCACGCCGCCCCTTCCCAGGCTCTGCCTTACGGCACGTGTGACAAGTCTAATTTGCCAGCAAGTATCAAGGGAAGGCTGCATTTTATTGCTTCCAAAAAAAACCAAAACAAAACCCCAAGCCATGCTGAAAAGACCAGTCTTAAACTGTTTTCCCCACCTTCCCCACTTAATTAGCAAACAGGATAATTGACTGTCCCGGGGAGTTAAGCATGTGTGCATACACATATATATTTCTGTATATTTTTTCCAACGGTCACAAAAATTAATTCATTATCCAAGAGTCCAAGAAAGTGGAAGAAAAATACCTATTGTCAGGAGCGGGGTCTTCATGCATTATTTAACAAGAACTCTGTTGGCAAAACTGGTGTTGTTTTTATATAAAAGCTAATAGAAATTGTACCTCCAGGTGTCAAAACACTGATGGTAATTCCTGCTGCCTCAGACATCTTGATGTTTCAATTTTAGCAGTATGAGGAGCCTGCAGGGAATCCGAGAGGGTAAAGTGCTTGTACTCAAAGCGGAGCAGAGAGGAGGAGAGCCTTTTTATTCCTGCAGAAAGGGCTCAGGGGAACAGTTCTGCTCGCTGGAATTATCAGCGCTGGCTCCCCTGCTCCTTCCCTTCCTTGAAAGGGGCAAGGGCAAGACAGACTAACAACAGGCGATGGCCGCGCGCCGACGGGAGAAGCAGCGAGGCTGCTAAACCTCTCCAAGACAAAGCGTAAGCGAGCAGAAGACATCATTGGGGTTGAGCAGCACGAGAGCAGCTGCAATTAAAGGCATCCTCAAATGCTCTCAAGGGAACTGACAGGCTGTGATGCAACAGTTTTGATTTTAAGTTTGTGCCTAAAAGGTGGGAAGCACGTTGGACCCCCATGCACCCCCTCCCCTCACTGACTTCCAGCCGCACTCCTCCACGTCCGCCCTCGGCACAGGGAAAGACCAGAGCTGCACCTCCACGCGCACCGCGCCAGAGCCAACCAGGGAAGCCTGCGGGCTGCTCACACCAGCACTGATTCATATCTAGAGCAGCTACCTACCGGTTTTCTTTGTTTTTTTTAAAAAAAGATTTGGTTATTTCCTGGTATCAAATGGAAGCATCTCTCACACCTTCCTTCCAGGGCTGCACAGCCCTTGCAGAGCGCTGCTGGCTGATCCACCAGCGGTGTTTACTCTCGGCTCAAAGACCTCCGAGTCAGCAGATGACATCTCAGCTGCCTCCTACCATCCTCTTCCCACTCGTTAACCTTTTCAACTTCAAGCTAGGTTCACTTTGCATAACTCACCATGGGAGCGGCTGCCCACCTCCAAAACATCCGGCTGGTGCAGCCTGTTGCACAGGCAAGGGAACGGCTCCATGCAACATCTCCAAGGGCTTCACAAAGATATTTCAAAAAAAAGAGTGGCTATCCATCTCTCTCGCTTTCTCTCAGCTATCTGCACCCCTTCCGTCACCCTGCAATTCCTCTTTTTCTAAAGCAGCAAAGATTCGATTTCTACATGAGAACACAAATTTGCTGACAGTTTACAGCCGTTTGGGCCAACACTGACAGCAGGATCACGCAGAACTGACTCAGCCCGCTGCACTTCCCCAGAGCAACGACGGGGCAGCGAGATGATAAAGTTCAAGACACATGAAGCAGCCTCTTCCTGGCCACCACAGCAGCCCCTGCTTGCAAGCCTCTACCCCAAACCGACCAAAGTCAGCCCCACGGCAAAGGCGCAGAGCAGCAAGACCGCTCACAGAAAACTTCAGAAGTTAAGCACTTACTACAGCACCTCTGGAACAGCTGTTTGAGACCAGCGCCCATTCAACCGTGCCCCCACCTTCAAGCTACACCCCCCAGGCCTACCACAGCCAGGCACCTGGTCAGCAGGCGTGAGGAGGAGGGAGATGGGCACAGCCCTCTAAATCCAAGCTCCGGTGCTGCAGCTCCTCAAAAAGCCCGACCACCGTGCAGGGCAGGCGTCCCCATTTCCCACACCGCTTCCACCACCGAGGAGAGAGAGATCGGGCAACGCTGGGGGTGGAAGGGGAGGGGAGGGAGGGACAGACAGACAAGGAGAAAACAATAGCTCAGGAATTCACCAGTGGTTCTGCAGGGTGTTTAAGGAAAAAAAGAAGAAAAAAAATAAAAGGATCACTTTGCCCAGCCACTCGGCCAGGGACACAAAGGTCCTGGAGAGATCCTTCATCGGGTCATGAACTTTCACAAGCCCATTAAGCAGCCTGTTTCAAAAACAGCACTGAGGAAATTCCCAAGGAAAAGTAAATCAATGCAAGAGCGAGCACAGCCGAGCAGTGCCAAAATTGCCGCTGCTCACATTTCACCTACGCACATGGCTGGCCCTCCACACGCACGGTGCTTCCACCTGGAAGCCGACCAAGCGGCAGAACCACCCACCGGCCCCGCGTTTGCAGACCCGGCGCGGGGCTGCTCCCAAGTCACAGCACAAGCAGGGTCGGGAGCCGGAGCTCTCCTCTCCCGCTCCGGTTTGCGCACCGCAAAGTTTTCCCAGCCTGCCGACCCGGGGCCCCTTCCCCGTCGCCAGCCCTGCTCGGGCATCACTTACGGCTCGCTAACATCTCAGCGACTTCCACTCGCTCCTGGCCACTCTGGGAGAGACGCGTGTTGCCTTCCTGCTCCTCTCGCCATGTCTCACAATGCGTGGTATAAACTTTAAGAGGCAATGACCTCATCCGAGCTGGGAAGAGGGAGGCGGGGGAATTGGCTACTTGCCACCTTCTCATTTTTCACATTAAAAAAATAATTTATGAGAGAAAGCCTATTTTATTAGCTTAAAAAAAAAGTCGCATTAGGACAAGCAGGCCTGCCTTCTAGCGCGTCCGTCGCTTGCACGACTCCAGGAGTTGATGGCACCTCACCTTCAGAGCCGCCCGCTGACCTGCGGCCACAAAGAGGACCCGCAGACGTCGCAGACCGCAGCTCCGCCACGGGGCTTGGCTGCTCCAGCACATCCCCGCATCCCTCTGTGGGGCATCGAGCTCAACACAGCCCCAGAAACACCGCCGGACACCCCACCGGGGAAGCCCCAGGGAACATCGCTGCTCTGCGGACAATTCAGACAACGCTTCGCTATGGTACAAGCGTCCTTTTTCTCGTGTTTGTTAAGGCAGACTTCTCCTGAAAGCACAGAAAAGACTTCCAACTCGAATTCGCAGTGACTCCAAAACGGCCATTACACACCAAGCCGCAGCCGGTGCCTGCGACGGCAGCGCGGACATCTGGGAGCAGGCCGCCAGGCGCGGGCTCGGTGGCGAGCAGGAACTGCAGAGCATGTAATTAATTTTGCCCAGACATGTAACGCAGCGTATTTCTGAACACACGCAGCGCATGTGTGCACAGCAGCCTGCAGACACGGGACACGCCAGTTCTGCGTACTCACACATTTTATATACTCACATTACTTATGTTATAGATTCACACATACATTACTCATAACTCTTAAGAACAGAACATGCAGTTCATCTTGGCACAAATCCCAGAGGGAGAAAAAACCTTGCAGTAACAAATATAACTCAAGTTTAGTCCAACAGCATCTGTGGTAAGAGTCAGAACAGTATTATGCATCATTAAATTATTGAATTATTTTGTAGAGCCCACCCGCGTGTCTCTGCTAACGTGAGTCAAGTCGGTTATTCCAAGGGACATTTCTTGATCTGAAGCGTTCCTCCGCTCTCCGAAATTTGTGCTCCAACTACTGAGCACGCAACTCTGGGAAACGCTGGAAAGAAGCACCTCCCTCTGCGTAGCGTGCGTTGGACAACGCCTCGTGCAAGTCAGTGCCACTGTTTCTCTGTGCGCCCAGTTAGGGTCCAAATACATCAATGTGAGACTGTAATTGGACCTAAATACTGCATTAGCTGCTGAATTACATATGCCGGCAAACAGGCCGTGCTCCACTCTATGAAGCAGACACTATTACAGCAGCAAGGATATTTAATCTTTACGCACCGTACCACAGCGACAAAGTCGGAGGCAATAGATCAGCGTGGACTGAGAACACAACCCCATTGTGGGTCACCACACAGGGAAGAAAAACAAACAAGCAAACAAAAAAAATCACAGCACACTACAGCTTTTATACGCCTTTCTAACTGCGAGTTTTCAGCATAGCAAAAGGTGTTCTTCATCCCCTCCAAAACCTGGCTTTGTCCGCTCCCATGGGTTTTACACCCAATGTCAGAGATTGAAGGAGTCGGAGTCGTAACGTTATTCTCATTTACCGAAGGAGGAACCAACGCGAGGGAACGAGGACCCGTTCACCCCAAGCCTCCCGGCAGCGATGCTGACACAGCCCGGACCTCCCCGGGCCCTGGGATCGGGCCCCCGCGCAGCGACGGGCTTCCAGCAACGCAACCGCGAGTCGGTGATCCCTCCCGGGCGAGGAATTCCCACCACGTCAGAAACACCCTTCCCAAGGACTACAGCACCGGGACCCTTCGCAAAGCCATCCGGCCTCCAGTTTTGCGGGCAGAGTTTACCAGCACTAACGCTCTTTATGCAAGAGCCAGCGCAAAAACAGCAGCTGCAAACTCCCACCGCCCTGACCCGAGTCAAAACACACCGCACGCCGCTTTCCAGGCAAACCCAAATTACAGCATCATCTGCTGACTGTTTCAGGGATGAACAAACCCACATTAATTACAGACCAACTTCGCAATTCACCTCTCAAAAGCACAAAACATCAGCAGAACTGCTTTGATCACCCTGACAAATCCGTCTTCAGCCGACGGAGCAACGCGCGAGACCGGGATATTCAGCAAAAAACTTTTTCTCCCTTTTCTCTTCGCCGCTGCCCTCCCCTTTCTCTCCTCCCAGAAAATAAATGCCCCAAGCCAACAAGGCTCAGAGGGATAAAGTCGCCTCTGAAAGCAGTGGAGGCTCACAAAACCTTGCATTTTGTCTTCTTTAGCAAATGCTGTCCACCTCCGAGCAACCGCAAAAGTGCATTCGCAGCCTCCGACACCAAACACTGCTTCTGTGTCGCGGGGCCAAGTCCCAGTTTTTCAGAGCAACTTCTTTTCTGCTGTGGCCTAGTTTAGCTCTCCCGACAAAACGCAACCGAAACAAAAGCGGCCCGGCCAGCCGGGGGGCACTTACCTAGCAGCCCCCGCGCATCACCCACGCGACCTCGGGCACCTCCAGCAGCGACTGTCTCAACTTCAAAATAAATAAATAAAGGAGGCCACACAGTCTTAAAACCAAGCTGGAAATGAAATGAAAAGCCTGTAATTATTTCTCAATGCTCCTGCCAGTCTCAGCCTATAAACACAGTGGATTACATAAGTCCACCCCTCCTGTTTTGAAGCCAAAAGTATGAGCTTTTCCTCCAGCTCCAGCAGCAAGTAATAATTCCTTGTAGCCATGGCAACGCTGGCTGCCTTCCAGCAGACAATGGCTGAGTTGAAATACTGCTAGGCCTTTTTATAGCTGAGCTCTGAAAACCTCTAAAATATTAGCTATCTTATGGCTAACCCGACTCGACAACCTCTCCCTTTTAACCGTTTCCTTCCTAGGCGAATTCCTAGCATCCCGGGGCCGCGGCCGAGCGGGGACCGCACTCGGGGGCGGTCAGCAGCGGTGGCTGCGGGGACTCTGCCGCTTCCACCGGACCGCGCTGCGTTTTCGCACGTCGGGAACGTTTCCGTTTTAATGGATTTGCTGACTTCTCCCCGGGAACCGCAATCCCAGCCAGAAGGGACTGCAGCACAGCATCTGCAGTAATGGCCACAGACCGGCTGCGATGTTTGGGTTTCTCCTGTTTTATTTCGGTCTGTTACTCAGCAGGTATGTTTTTTCTGCTGCGTTCGCTCCAGCAAGCTCCGAATGATGTACGCCTCCCAAGTTAGCCTAGCTCAAGAGGAAAGAAGACAGCAAAACAACACTTGTGCATGCAACGCTGGCATCGTCTCCTCACATAACCAGCGCTGAAGCTTGTGGGGCTCAGTGTCCGATTCCCAGAGCCACAGGGGAACAAGCCACCCTACAAGTCCCTTCTCAGCGAGCTCTGGGAGAACCCGCCCGGCCCATCTGGGCACACTCAGAGCTGCAGGGAAGTCCGGGAGAACCAGCTGCATTGGAGACACCCTACAGCCATAAGACAGCACAGAGCGTTCTGCTCCTGCAAAGCTGGGGCTCATTCTGCAATTAAAGGAGGTTAGAAGCGCTAATGCGCCTCCAGCGAGCCTGAGGGCCAGAGGAAGCCTGGGATGACAGAGAAGACATTCAAGACATCATTCAAGTCAATGCTGTAGCACAGATTGCTGAAGTTATGCAGCCTAAGAGGGTAAATTCCTACCAATTCCTACCAAAGCAACGGCTAACACAAACACTTAGCAGCTCCTAAGAGCATGTGAAGTTAGTTTTGCTCTCCACAAGCACCCCACGCTGCCCAGGATGTCTCCGCTGCTTCCGAGCTCTGGCAGAGGACCTGACCCATTCACCTGAAGGACGTCACGTCCGTCACACCAACCCCACTCACTCCTCCAAGCAAGAGTTCAGTGAGGCAACTGGCCATGTGCTGGCTCGCTGCAGCTCTGAGCAAAATTCTCCCTGAGGGCCGGGAGATCCTCTGCAATACGCTGAGTTTTGCAAGTTAGCAAATAAGCAAAGAAAACAATAGAAATTAAAAAGAAAATTTTAAAAAAGCAGAGCCAAAGCCACCACAAAAAAACAGTTAGCTCACTTCTGAATGCTCAAAATAGTGCTGCCAGCATTCGCGATCCGGTTGCCAGTCTGCAAACGGCTCTGGGAAACCCGAAGGCCCTTGCTCCGCACTCAGCCCACGGCGACTCTCCGCCGGCAGCCTTTGCAAAGCAGGCAGCTTGCTGCCCCTACGATCACAAGAAAAGGCTTGAGTGCACGGCCCCTGGGAGCCTTTAACACTCAAAAACCAGACGGCAAACAAAAGAGAACATTTCTTTCTAAATCTCATTAAGTTCGAGAGCATGATTATGATTTTTTTAATGTGCAAAGGTGATAATATTGCTTGGAGCTCCAGTCCAATTAATTATTTTATGGAGACAAACATACTAGGAAACACTAAATGCAAACCTGAAGGTTCCTTACTCCCAGGCCTCACAAGCTCCGGCTGTTAAGTCTTTGCTACAAGGCTGCAATTCCTTGTGCCACCGAATCAGTGTCGTCCTCACAGCAACGACCCATGAAGAAAGTCAAGCAACTGTCCTCCACCTCTCAGCACAAACCAGGATGTGGCAACACTAGCAGATGCTGGTTCTTATAGCAAAACCTCCAAACCAGCCAGAAGTAGCAGTTGTTGCCTCAGATAATTAAGTGCATGTTGTGCTACTGCAGAGCCAGGCAAAGCCACATGCGGGGGGAAAGCCACAACTGACAGAGCAGGTACCCTAGCTCTGCAAGCTAAGAATTCGTCAAAGCAAAAGATTTTCCCATTAAATCTCTTAACACCCTTCTGTCAGATGAGACCTCAGGGATTCATGTCTGGCACAGCCACATTTTTCTAGAGGAGAATAATAATAATGATTAAAAAAAAAAAGGCCAATTTTCTGGGTTCCACCTCAGTAAGTAACAGGCCAGCAAACCACAGAGAACCAAAATCTAGAGACTTGTTCAAGAACAAGGTCTAGCCCTGCTTTGCTGAATACTGCAGATCCGTGGCTAAACTTCATCCTCCACTACTCTGGTGACAACTCAGTGGGTCTCAGGGACATCTCCCTAGGGAGACAGCATTTGATCCTGGTCTCCTGTCCCCTGCCTCCCAGCCTCCTTCAAAACTCGCTATTGCCAAGATGACATCTAAGATGACATGGCTACAAAACGCCTTTCACCCCCAGCCTGAAAAAGACCTATTTGGGGAAAACGAGGAAGATGCTGCCTCCTGGCTCTAATGCACCACGTGCACGTGCCTGCAAAGACGCTGGGCCTTCAAAGCAGCCGTCAGGAGTCGCAGGAAAGAAAAAGAGCTGAGGCCAGAGCTAGTAACTCTGGAGAAACCTTGCTATTCTTGTGCAGACCCAAACTCTCTTCCAGGTCAAGCAACATCCCCAGAACGACCCTCAGACACAGATGTGGGAATAACAAGTTACAACTACAAAACCCTGCTTAAACTTTAAAATGGCATCATACTACACATGTTCTTCCAGCTTAAACCCTTAATTAAAGGGACTATTCTTTACAGCTCTGGAGCTGCTCCAACTCCCATTGTTAAATTTAAAATAAAATCCTGCAACCCCACAGCATCTGTAAGACATTAAAACATTCAATACTGACTTATTTATTCAGCTTTAAGACCTTATTTAATGATTTTTCCTCTCAAAACCCAAATGCAAGGATTTAAAGAGAATAACCAATAGCACCTCTTACAGGATGCTCCCCCCTCCCTGCTTCCCCCACCAGAGAAGCTTTTACCATAACATCCACAACACTTAACAATTTGAAACCAATTAAAGCCAGACTCCACCATGCAGAGCTTCTGGACGGACTGCAAAAACAAGACACACACAATTCTGGGTGTCAGGAAGAAGCAGGCTCTGCAGCCATGGAAGCTAGTGCAAATATGATCCATTCGTGCTTAGGACAAAACAAGAAACCAGGCGGATCTGACCACAAGAAAATCACCATGAACATATGAAAAAAAACTACACCCTCTAGAAAGCCAGTTTTGGTCATTACTAATAATGCTGCAGAGCCGTAAGCCTGAACCTTGTTGTTCCAACCTCTGTTGTTCCAAGGCAGGTCTTTGCGTTCCTCCTCTCTCTGGACAGAGAGCTGTATGCAGTCATCTACAACCCTGCTAACTACGGCTAGGCTAAGGGAGCTGGTCCATCAGCTCAGGGAGCACAAGCGGTCTGGCAAGCACGCGTTCAACCATGGCAAAGGATCCAGACATGACAACTTTCCTGATCAGACCTGGAGAAGAGCTTGGGCTGAATGCTAGAGCTCTGCAAAATCAACAGGAGCTTCCATTCACTTCACAGGGAGGGGGATTTCAATCCTGGTCCCCAGGAACACTGCCCAGTAGTGGTCCCTAGAACATGTGTTATCAGGCCATGGACCTGCTCACAGACCTCTGGTTTTCTGTAAAGCACATAGAACATTAATGACATTCCCAATACTCTTCCCGTAAGCAGTTCCACAGCCACAGACACATTTTGGGATGGCAGATGGAAAAGGAGACAGCCCACAGAGACAGGGCTGTAGTTGTTCTTGGAGTGGTTGATGTGTCAGGTCTCCTCCATGACACGAAGGTGGTCTGGATGGAGAGGCAGCTTCCCAAAGCACGCAGCTCGAGCTGGGCAGCACCTAGGAACGCAGCTGAAAGCCTGTGGCTGGAGTCTACCTCTGCCGTGACCAAAAGCGCCTCCCGTATCGGAGAGGAGCTTGCCCTGGGAAGTGTACCAGGGCAGGGAGCCAGCTCCCACCAGCAAACCAACAGCCAGCCTGCACACCAGCAAACACCACACTCACACGATCATCTCCACTCGGGTGCCAACATCCTCTCTGGGTTATGGCCATGGTCCTGCCTGGTTACTTACAGCAGCTCTGCTGCACGCAACACACGAGAAGGGCAGTGAAGTTTGCAGAAAATCCCAGGAGGTTATCTCAAGCCATTCCCACAGCTAATTAAATTGTTTGGTCACGCATGCTTTAAAATTGATAAAATAAAATTAAAAAAAAAATTAATCACAAAACCAAAAACCTGACAATTAGTAGAAGGAAGTTTGTTTGATCACCTCTCCCTGCCACCTGCCAAGTAGTTCTGGGGCCACCGCAGCAGGTCATCGAGGCATCGCGACTCTGTGCACACGCGGACCACGTAGCTCCCATCCTCCCACCCACAGCTGCACCATCCCTGCCGAACCACCCCCTGGCTCCCCGCGCCGGGGCCGTCAAAACGCAGCCGGTCCCAGGCAGTTACCTCCGGGCATACCTGCACCTACACCAGCAGAGCCTGCAGCCGAGAAAGGGCTTTGCACGGGCCAAGCTGTCTTCAGGAACACGCTCTGACGTCAGAAAACGTTGCTAACACAGGCAAAACAAGGAAGCGCATAGCACCTACGTACGAACTACGGGATGCTGGACAAAGAACGAAAAGAAGGGAGGAGGTGGAAAAAGAACAGTCATTCAGGAATCTATTCCTACGCTGGCATTCCCAAGCAGGCTTCCTCTGACTAGATCGCGAAACCCAGCAGCAAAAAATATCCAGTATATTTAACAAGGCCACCTCAGCAAAGCAGAACCAAGATTAACCCACACCCGTAACTGGCACATGGCAAAGAGCCATGAAAGAAGAAAGTCAGCCCTGGTTAGGAGACAGCTCAAAAGAGTAAGGAAAATGCTTGGGGGGTAGGGGAGGAGGGGGTGGCGCAGGGGGGAGTATTTCATCCCTCCTTTTAGAGGAGGAAGCTAGAAAGAAAGAAAAACAAAATCGGGACTCTGATCCAAAGCCGTACTATACCAGTAAGAGTCCTCCCAATTGTTTCAGCGAGTTCTGGATTGTATCCTTGCCAAAGACGCTGCCTATGCTATAAAAAACGAACTAGTCCTCTTAAAGGCATACCATTACGGTGCGCAGGACCCCAAGCAGCTTCTGGGACTCGGACAGAGCTGCAGGACCTGTAAGAGTTCACGTGAACAAACCTGATCTAACAGACCCTGCGAGCAAAGGAAGAACACAGTTAAGATATTCGATAGCTAATTACGAAATGTGTCAAATCCCAGAAAACCAAAAAACCAGTTAGCTCAGGCTGGATGTGGAAACAGGAGGCGGGTGAGATGTGAGGAAGTACAGAGATGACTCTTGTGCAAGCCCAAAGGCTAGGTACAGATTTGAGGACACATGTCCAGCCGCTGACCAGCAGAAGTGGTGGCCGCAGGGATTTTGAAACAAGGCCGAAATCCCTAGCAAGTTTCCAATTTATGTTTTAATTCAGGGAACAGAAAGTCCATAGCTTACCAACCACCAGGCTAGTCCTCGTCTAGAGGATGATTCCAGTTCAGCATTCCCTTATTCGCAGTCTGAAACAGAAACATCCCAGCAATAGAAAACAAAAACAAACAAGAAGAGGGCTGCGCCCTAGGCATACAATTCAGATGCGTCCTAAACGCACCACCGTTTTCTATTTATTCTCAACTGGAGCTTCCCCTCCACATCCACCGCCTCCTTCCACTTAAACTGATATGCCATTTAAGATCTCGTATCTACTGGCTCTGCCCACTGCATCCTCAGCGTTTAAAATAAGCAAGCTATGACAAATGCTGGGTAAACCCAGGCGCTACAAATACTGCAAAGGCAGAATGGCTGAGGGATATTGCAGACTAGTCATATGCTTCAATATTTTGTCCCCAAGAGTTCGGCCAATCCATTTAGCAATGGAGCACAAGTCTAATAATAGATACAAGGATACACAGGAGATAAATGTACACAAGACAAAAATAAACTCCAGCCTTGTTATAGTTTTAATACAGGAGCTAAACTGGGAAGTGATAAATGAAGACAGCTTCCACCGTTGAGTCAAGAGGAAAATTTAACTCCCAATGGCCCAAGAGCAAAACAAACATGTTGCAAACTGCAGGGGAGACTTTCAGAAAGCTAAAGGACTTGATGAGAATTACTTTTTAATACATTTTTCATTATTTCATGTGACACCAAAAAATTTTAAGCTCTACAGTTCTCAAGTTAAACTAGAAGCAGATTTCAAGCAACTGTTCCTCTTCTCGAACATCAACAACTGCCTGGATGTTGGCCCCACAATTGCATCTCCACAAGTTGCTTCCAGCTCCCTGAAAATGGTGTAGCTGCACAGCAGCTCATTTTGATCTTAGTATATGGTCTCAAATTAAAACTTTAATATACTCATATGCAGCTATAAACTCCTACACGCATTCTTCCTTTATGAGTTTTAGCGTGTCTCCAGTCTACATGGTTAACCACTCTCCCCCCACGGCCTCCCTGCCTTCGCTTTAGAAAACAGCCTCTGGTGTTTAATGAGACTAACTATTTCCACACAGAAATTATTTGAGGGATAACTCCAGCTTTCCCACAGGAATACCCAGAGGAGCCTCATAAAGATTTCACAACTTTAAGCCACATGATATATCACAAGTTATACATTTGCATACACAAACATATCTACTGCACCACCACCAAACAAAGACGCAGCTGCGTGGACTGTGAGCCAAAGGAGAGTGATGACCGTCTGCTCTGACCTCTGACCAGATGACTCAAGCCCAGGATTTCACCCGGCCATTCTCAGATGCACCCCAGCCTCTGGGCACAGGAATGTACCACGCTCTCCATCAGCATTTGCTACCCTGCCCATCCGCACAGCCCCGCTGCGCACAGCCGCACGCACCATCAGGGGCTCCTCAAAAGGAGCTCCGACTTTGCACAGCAGCAGCTGTGCAGTTCTGGCCACGACGGTGCCTTCCCAGAAAAGGCAGCACTGGTCCATTGGGGTCCTGCAATGCACGGGACAACGGGAACAGCCACAGTGGGGGTCTGCAAGTCCCTCCCTCCTGACAGGTTCTCAGCTCCCAACGCGTGGCTCCAGCTCCCAGACAACACCAGATGGGCTCCCCCACATCTCTGGGCACCCAAAGGAGGACTCCAAGCAGCTCTGGCATTTCTCACATTTGGTTCCCTCCTCACAAGCTCCAACTTTGCAACTCAGACAGGATCATCATTCAAGAGCAAAGTGAGATGGGCCAGAGCAGATCTTCAACCACATTCAAGCCCTTCCTCTGCTGAATGACTGCTTCCCTCTCTTCTTCCTTACCCGTTGGCCTTGCCTGTGGCTTTAAAGCTCGTGAAAAGACATACCTGGGGGCTAACTGCCACATGAGCACCCTTCTTCAGGAGGCTTTTGGGTTGGAAAAAACCCTCAGTGTTGATAGATTGTTCATCAGAATGATGAAAGCACAATAGCACTGTTACAAACCTCACCTCTATCACTGTCTTACTCAAGGACAGGCAGGATGCTCCTAAAGACAGACACCTTCCAGTGAAGTAAAACTGGGCCAGGCCAAATTTCATTGCATGTTTCTCTCTGCTCAAACCATCCCATTAAAAAGAACAAAACAGTCATATTCAAAAAAGGAAGAGACCCCTTAAATCAAGCCATGGATATTTGGCACGGTATCTTACTCTTTGCTGAAGGTGTTTCGTCATAGGCACAAGGTATAATGCTATCTAGTAATCTGAGGAAACATCCATGGGTTTTTCAACCTCCTCTAGAAATTGAGATTCAACAGGAAACCACAAATACATCAGGCAATTAATTTTTCTTTACCAAATGTTTCCAGTCATGTCGCAATTTTAACAGTAAGCAAACTATTTGGGTTCTTTCCAGTTCTTGTGCAACAACGTTCCTCATTTTTCATTTTATTTTTTAAATAATCTAGCTGAGATTTTTCAAAAAGAATTTAGAACAAGTTAGGAAGTCAGCGCGAACAGAGCTTACTCTCCCTGCTAAATATTTACCACCACTGAGGTTTCTGTCAGACACAGCAGAGGTTTTCTACAAACGCCAAATAAAGACTTTCCCCAGTTAAAAATACAGCAAATAGCCTAGGAAAGAAGAGCAGAACAACGTATCTACTGATAGAGGCAACGTCGAGCTATCTGAATCGCATAAATAAAAGTCTCATTCAGACATTTCCCCCCTTCCCTCCCAGCACAATTTCAGGAGAACAAAGAAACATTAAGTCTTACTTTCCTGGTGTATATTTGATCAGACCTTCTGTTAACACAATATGACAACAGCAACGAAGGGAAGAATATCACAGCTAAACAACCGTCTACCATTCCCCTTCCTTCTGCCGAGCCCTTGCTGACGCAAGGATGGAGCAGCTGCTGTCTGTTTTTAAACAGCTCCATATTTCATAAGAAGCTGCCGATTTCTGAAAGGACAGAAAACCCAGCCAATGGCTTACAAAATAAGAACCAAATGAAAGCAGTTCAGGACACACTATTTAAACACCGCCATGTCCCTTTGCTCGGCTTCCTTCCAAGACACCACTGCAGCTGAAACGCGTAAGAGTTTGTGCTCTGTCCAGCCTACACCACCTTTGTTATCACCATCAATGTGACTTTTAAGTATTCATTTAAAACAGAGCAGAGCACTCTGGAAAAACCTCTCCCATGGCTCTAGATTTAAAAGAGAGAAAAAAATCTTGATGTGTGGGAGAAAAAGCTGATGTCCCCAGCTTGATGGCACAGAAACTACTTCTGCACCAAATCAACATCACTCTTGCCAGTTTTGTTTTCTGTTACCTGGGGCACTGTATCAACACTAAACAACCATCTGGGATGGAAAGATTCCCCTTGCAGGACCCAGCCATATGTTTTGAAGAACTGTTTTGAAGAAAACTAGAAGAATTTTAGCACTTTTAGAACTTCACATATATATTTCTTTAAATCGGGGACGTATCAGATATCTGGACAGCCCATCATCACTACTGAAAGCATTTAGGCTGCCTTAAAATTTACATCATAGGATGCAGGTCACTACATGCTACAGCCTCAAAGAAAGGTGATTAAACCTCTTCTGACTCTACAGCTCCCACTTTGGCTGTTAAAACAACGGGTCACACCAGGCAAGTCCCTCCTGAGACTGCAGGCGCCTGCTGTCTCCTCCCTAGTTAAAAGCTGCTGGAAGAATACTGCTTTTCAGGCTGTTTGCATCATGTTGAATAGCTTAGATAAGGATTTGGGGAACAGGGAGGGACAGGAAGAAAATGTGCAGGGGGAGGATTAAAAACAAACAAACAACTTTCATCTGCTCTAATAAGTAGCAGGTCACGCTGACAAGATCGGCATCCCTGCAGAACAACCGTGCGCAAGATGCGCAGAGCCCTGCTCAGCTCACTGCGCCCATGCAAGCCTCAGCTACCACAACCTCCTCCTTTTCCAAATTCCTCTGGCTTCCCAAGGGCTCTGACCAGGACCCTTGACACCCACATTCCCACGCTAGATGTGGAGTGACAGGACTCACCAATCTCACCACTCAGTCACGGGGCAGAGGCATGAAGGTGCTGAAGCAAGGCAAGGACTAATTAAAGGTTTGCAAAGGACCTTCGGATCCTTTGACAGGGCAGTACAGGGCAGTGACATAGCATTTGCCATGCCAGCAGAAAACCGACTGGGTGCAAGAGCCTCATGTTTGTCACCTGGAGATTTCTTTCCCCAGGGTGACTGCCAGACTTTGTCCCAAACAGGACACCTCTTTCATAATTCCTCACCTTCCATAATTCCTCAGTGTAGCTGCAGTTGCAGACGCCTCTTTGCAATGCATATGCCAATTCACTCCAAACAGCCTTCCCCTCCCCAAGAGGGCTGCCCCATGTGGGCCCTCAAGAGCTTTCCCCCTGTATCAGAAAAGCTTGAATACCCCATGGAAGCCCTGTCTGGGACTTAATACACAAGCCCAAATGCAAGATCAACAGCAGAGGGGAGAGGAAAAAGAAAAAAGACAACCTGCAACAGAGCTCTGGGTTCGTTCGGACTCCCTCTCCTCCCTGCACCCACTGCTGCCCTCGGGAAAGCCAGTGCCTGTTTCCTGGAGGGGCAGGAGCAGTTTAGGTGGAGTTTAGCTGGCCCTGTAATAGAACTGTCCTCTTCAAAAGGGGTGAAAGGATCATTACGACAATGATAATTCTCCCTCTCACATACTCGCATCCTTCTATTAAGGAAGCATTACCTCAAAGGTCAATAATTGCAAGCCGTAGACAGCTCTGGCCTTGACAACCTATCTTCAAAATGCACTAAGTGCCTGACCACATGCCTGTGCCCAGGATAGCAGGAGAGAATGCTGTTAATGTGCTGTCTGGCAAGAGGAGAATTTCCTTTGGCAGCCGTGATGGCTGCGTCTTCTCAAGTATCTTTAATTTCAGTGGCTTTCCCTCACTTCAAAATAGTTCTTCCGCCTCAGCTTAATGCTTATTTCAAGAGAGAACCTGACAAGTGTCTTCAAAGCACTGCTGCTTAAAAGAAGCCTGGAAATATGGAAATTGAGAGATTACTTTCAAATAAAGCGACGGGTTAAGTCACCTTGTCCAGCGTTATCCGCTGTCGGTCCAAGGCCACGTCCCAGAGCCTAGTCACGGTAATGGGCACGCCTGTCATGCCCTCTCCCAGATCATCTCCAAGTGCTTTACAAAGCCGGGAGCGAGGCGAGCCGTGCAGGACCGGCAGGAACCGCTCCCCAGTGCCCGGGGGAAAGCAGAAGGACGGAGGACAGTCTGCAAGAGGTCTGTGTTGCAAAGGGACTAAGGAGGGAGGACAGCGAAGGCCTGACTCTTCCCCCAGTCGTTGTTAAAGACGCTGCCTGGCTCCTCAGAGCCACCACGGCTTGGCTAGGAGAGGAGGAATGAAGCAGAAACCCTTTGCGGGAAGGGGAAAAAAATATTTAGGAAGCAGACAGAGAAATCAGACAAACTCCTTCCATACGTCTCAGCAAAACAAGGAAATACAGCATTGCCATGTTCACAAGAGAGTCAGAAAACAACCAAACCAAACCATAAAACATGTCCCTCTGTGCTACCAACACGAATTTATCTGAGACCAGGGAACTTCTTCCAAGAGGGCAGTGTGGAGTAATACCTAAATGACAAACCTACAACAATTATTAGAAAGGCATCATCCGTACGTAATTTTGAATTTAATTTAATTAGGCACCCTGCTAACTTCATTACTTATTTAACCGGACTGCTCATTCAATTTAGGTTACTAGGATTCCAGCTAGCCGCGCCGGGCCCCACCGGAGTGGGGAACCAGCGGCAGGTTCCCTGGGGAAGCGGCTCAGCACGGCCTGTAGCCTACAACCCGCTCACCCGACCTTGGCACCTCGGATGTCTCTTGGAATAGAGACATTTACCATGTCTGGAGTTTTATGCCTTTATTTTTCTACCTGAAAGCTGAGAAGTCCAGAGGAGCTCAGGAGCAGAGGGAAGAGGAGAGGAGGGAAAAAAAGCAGCAAACACAGGTTTATCATTGTTAGTGCCACGCGTGCCAGTTGGAGCAGCGGCAGCATCACACAGTTGCCAAATACGTTTTTCTCCACCTGAGAAACACCCAAAAATAACACTGCAAGGGGTTTGCGGGGGATATATATCAAAGCACTTCACTCATCATCCAGAGCGTGCTTATAAAGCCGTCATTTCCAGCGCACAACACAGCAGGTCAGGACAGCAAGCGAACGAGGTCTCACGCAAGCAACCGCTCTCGCGACAGACACTTTGAGGCCGGAGAGGTCACCGGCCCAAGGGGGAACCTTCACGCCGAGTCAAGGCCAGGAACGGGGAAGCCAGGCCCTGCAGTCGCCCCGGTCACAACTCGCATCCTTCCGCATCCTACCCCTTCCGAGAGCTGTGCTGCTCCCAGGCCGCCGGCTCTGCCCGCGGACGCCGGCTCTTCAGGCACGGGAGCGTTTGCCCGGTCTCCTGGGAGGACGGGAGGCAGGGGACTAAGCTCCCTCTGCTCGGAAGGGAAGCAGCACCACCGCTAAGGAGGAGGAGACGCAGCACCTCAAGCAGAGCCCCAAAATAGCCTGCAGTAGGTGGTAAGATACCTCAGGCTGAGACAGCAAGGTCCCTCTCAGCACATCCATGTATATAGAACAGAGGCATGATTGACAGGAGTAAAAGAGTGTGAAATGGTGTAGACACTGGCTTGAAATTAGATAATCCTCTTTTTTATTTAAGGCTTCCCTGCAACCCCGCATTTCTTCCTTAAAGGAAACTGTTCAAAGTAATCCAAGCACCTATGGGGGGGGAGGGGGGTAAGAAAAGGGAAAAAAAGAAAGAGAAGAGAGGCTAGAAAGCTAGTCAACGGCACAAGACCACTGCAGCACAGAAACACCCCAAAGCGAGCCCCAAAAACACCCCGAAGTCTAGCCACAGCGCAGCAACCCGTTAACGCAGGGCCGCACTGCTCGCGGTCACGCAGGCAAGCTGCTTGCACGTGCTGGCAAGAACATCCCAAACCAGGACAGGTTTCAGAGACAGGGCTGTGACATCCACTTTTCAGACTCCAAAATGCAGACCCAAATATTACATATATACATATATATTTTTTTTTCTTTTTAAGAGCTTAGAGGAGTTTGACGCAGTTTGCTCCACACAGCTCAAGAACCACATGGGTTTGTCTGAAGCATCAGAACTGCAGAGGAGCCTTGTGAACAAGCCATTCCCCATTTAGGGCATTTGGATCTGTTATTAGAAAAGGTACAGATCCGAAGGTAGTGTCTTTTATTTTGATGTTGCCTGGTAAACGAGAACTGAAATTACTGCCACATGCATTGAGAAGTCTGTCACAAAGCCAACATATAACCAACAGTAGTAATAACCAGAGCCCCTGCAAAGACTTCAAGAACCAAAATCAGCAAAAGTGATGAGTTTTCCAGCTAGCTCTAGTAAAAACGAAACTTTGACTAGCTCACAACTCATGCTGATTTTGCGTTCAAGATGCTCAAAATTAAACTTTATGCCAAGAAAAAAAAAAAAAACTAATTTTCATTTTCATTAGCATGCAACCTCCCTGAAGCGTAGCATGAGCCACTTGCCTGTTCGGGTACCTA
Organism: Dromaius novaehollandiae; assembly: GCF_036370855.1. Lineage (NCBI taxonomy): Eukaryota > Metazoa > Chordata > Aves > Casuariiformes > Dromaiidae > Dromaius > Dromaius novaehollandiae. The sequence goes on from NC_088114.1 coordinate 4,976,513, forward strand.
AGAGTCTCACAATGATTTGCACAGCGCTAGAGGAAGCGCCACTGCTAGAGCTCCCTTCAGCAGGGAGCGAGGCCCAGCCTCCCAGCAAAGCCATCTCTGCCAGCCCGTGTGCACGCAGCAGGGGTAGTTTTGGCATCAGAAGAGACGAGGCTTTGCTGTCCCGTCAGGGAAAGGGCTGAAGTGATAACACCAGGATTATTCTATCTGCCACAAGGTGAAGAGATCACGTAGACTCCATAGAAATAGAGGATCCTAGCAATTTCCATCTCCTACGGCAAACAGCTCTCCGGGGCCTCTTCTAACCTCCTCCAGCAGGAAGAGGGGAACTTCTCACACCTAATTGCTGACATTTAAGAATGTGAAGCTCCAACCATCATGTTGACACCACAGCAGGGAGTGAAGCTAACATGTATACAGTTGCATGCTCCCCAGGCTGTGTATTTCAAATCACAGTTTAAAAAGAAGAGAGGAAGTCAACCTACAAAAATAAGCAACTTAATCTAGGATGTATTTATCCACACATACCACGAGGCCATGCCATAATGTAAACACCTGGGTGGATTATGCATTTCTCCACCACCACCACTGTCCAAGGCAAGTTCACATCTGGAAACCTTTATGTTTTAAACACTACTTCTACCTTCTCCGTGCTGCCAAATTCCTGGAGGAAGCAGCACATGCACTGGGAGGACAGGAGCAAGACAACCATCAGTACGGTACCAACCTGACACTTCAGGTATCGGTAGAGAATCTGAGGAGCAGCCATCCAGAGCGCACTATAGGCAGCACGTAACGAAGATCATGTGGCTTGTACGATGGTCACACTAGGTGAGTTACTGTTCTCCTGGGGCTTACAATAAAAAACTAATCTGCATTACTCCTAGGTAAATCCAGTATTTATTATTTCTGTCTCTATTTGCTAAAGACAGCTCTCATGCCAAGCTATAACATTTCCTGGTCAGCTAACGCTATTCATATACAACTAACAAATCTAGGCTTTCATCTGGATTTTTCCATGTCAGAAGAGTTGCAATGAATTTCACAGACAGCCCCCAAAGCACACAGCACTCCACAACACAAGGCACCAAAAAGAGGCGTACAAGTCCCTCTAATGCCACCCCAGCTAGACTGACCATTATCAAGGTCCTCTTTAGAGAGCTTCATAATGCATCTCTATCTGCTCAGGGAGACGGCATTAAAACACAAAGGCAGACAGCTCTCTAATGCCAGTGTTTCCATCTGCTCAGGAGTTGCTTCTATTTAAGAACAAAATAAAACAAAGTGTGCTCTGCTACAGTGTTGACCCTGTGCACAGATGCTCGGGTGCCTCATTCCTCTTAGGCACCCCAGAGATTTTCAAAGTGCACTGGGGGCATGCGGATAAACAAACGTTTAAGCAGAGATGCATGTTAAGAGGCCCACCAGCAGCTCTGTAAGAAATATTTGGCCTAAGCAGTTCAAGACAGGGCCATGCAAAACCCCTTTGCCTTCATTCACATGTTAGCTGACCTCCCCGACAGGCTCAGCTCACACAGCCTGCCCTGGTCTTTGCTTGAGTCACCACGGTGAAGACTGGAGTGACCCCAGTTAGCCTTTCTGCTCTTTACTTCCAGTGCCTAGCCTTCAAAGAAACCTGACCAGAAGTCCAACGAGGTTAACGGACAGGCACATGCTGACGTCAGCGAGGTCCCTGGATAAGGCCACTAGAGTATCTGCCTCATTCTTGGAATCAACATTGCCTGGAAGCCAAGGAAGAAAGTTAAGACTGATCAGTGGCTGTAAACACAGGATTTGCTATCTTGGTCTTCCAAAGGACCAGCTTCTTCTGCAGCTTGCCTTCTGCAAGCACGCTTTGCAGGGCTCAAGGGAGAGAGGACTGATTTTAGAAGGATTTTTCATCTCTTCTCTAAATTGCTCCATACCACACTACCAACAAGGCCAAATTTAGAGGTCAAATCCTGGAGCTAAGACATCAAGTTTTGCAGAGACCTACATATGAAATGATGACAAGGAAGGCAAAAGCATTGTTGCTCTTCATCTCAGGTGCCACAAGTGCTGTGCACCAGAAAATTCTCAGTCTTCAACACTTTCCAGCCTTGGGTATCAGAGAGGTTCGAGAGTTACATGCAGGATCCATCCATCTGTAACAGCAGATATGACCTTGTTTGAGAGCAGCACTTCACACTGGGACTGACAGAGTCCCAAAGGTTTGCCCCCAAGACCAAAGGTCCGCAGAGTGGCTGCATTATTTACTTTCAGAGTTTAATTCTAGCTAAGACAATTTTTGGGCAGCATTCCAGAGACAATTACCTCTTGTACCACTCTACCCTGCCGTAAACACTAGGAATTAGGTTATCCACCAATCCTCTGGCAGAAAAAACAAATTATATAATGATTAAACCCAGCTCTTTGACAGAAACTCCCAAGATCCTCACGTGACATACAAGACAAGAGCTGAGAGACAAGTATTCCTCTTCTTCCATGCCAGAACACCTGCTTATTTGGATGCCAAATATCACTGGCTTCAAAAAACAGAACCATTCATCTCCCCCTCTATTGAAGTTGATCGATGCATCTGGTTGAGACGCTGAGCATCAACGGACAAAAAGGCCTTTTATGCACCCCATGGCCCACTAGCAAGACAAGCAAATCAGTTACCCTACCAAAAATCACCTTATTAGACCTGAAATATGAAAGAATTATAGAAAACAGTATTACCGAGTATTTGTGTCTTAAAGTCACTCCATAGCAGCAAAAAACGGGAGAGCCTAAGGCAGTCACAGGCAGGATGTACAAGCTCACTGAAAGTATAAAAGCCTAAAGGTAAAGGAAAAAGTGAACCACCTGCCTTCCTTGTAAATAAAATAAGCCATCCAATGTGCAGTTCAGCATGGAGGCTCTACATAAGCCAGAGACCCTCAGCACTACATAACATGCTGTAGGCTGTTGATACAGAGAGGGATGATGGTTTACTGGGTGTTAGTGCAGCTTAGCAGACTCACTTCCAGGTTTATTGTTTTTCTGCTCCCATGTTTGCAGGGCCTTTACACAAAGCAGGCAGCACAGGCAGGGTAGGTTTGCACAGTCTTCGATCAGGCTGTATTTGAGTCACTCGCAGGCAATCTGGATATCAGCAATAGTCAGAAATGCCAGGCAGGACCTTGCTGCCTTTCTTTCTGTGAAGTGCCTTGCCAAGAGCAGCACCAGCCTCAAGTGCGTTTAATTAGAGCAATAAGTCACAAGTCAGCCCACCTGCAGCATTCCACCACTGCAGCAAGGAAGATCAGGAAGAACATGAGGAGGCAATCACTGAACAGCTACCAAAAACTATGGCAGTAATTAAAACACTAAGAGACAGAAGGTGGTTTGCACGGTCTTCAAGAAGCCCTGGATTTACCTGCAATGGCCCTTGGAAGAACAGAGCCTGGTTATTTTAGGAATAGCTTCCTCATCTATAGCCAACAGTTCCTAGAACAGAGCTCAAGGAACAGAAACACGATACAAATCACAAAGCTCAACCTTATGGTGTTCCCAGCATCAAATCACCTGAGCAAGCTTTTACCTAAGGACACTGCCAACATCTGCCCATGCCAGTGCTGCATGCATTTCACCTGTACCTCGTCCAGCAGCAAACCCCACCACGACCAAATCAGGCAAACAGCACGAGCACGCCGCGGAGAGGGGAGGGAGCCCTGAAGAAAATGAACACATACCTCGTCACTGGGTGAGCGGCAGGAATGCAGCACAGAGGTAACTACTACAGCCCGGGGCAGCGAGATGAAAGCAGGATCAATTCTCCACTATGTTGTTTAACCCGTTTATTATGGGGAGAAAAGAGGAGGAAAAAAAGAAAAAGAGATAAATGAGTATTCAGGCTACCAGAGGGTACACTTTCACCCTGATATGAGTCAGCCAGATCTGAGCTCCTGCCCAGCAACACCACCCCAGCCAAATGATTTCAGCCTTACAGTTCACTTACCCACAGAATACAAAGAGCCAGTAACCCAGCAGTCGATAATGGAATAAACTCTAGGTCAGTGACCAGGGGAAAACACACCATTTAAAATTATTCCAATATTGACATGTGCAGGAAACATGGGCCTGTATTTTTATTTATTTATTTAAACAAGCCTACCTGCTCAGAAGTAGAGCTGAGCCAGCTGCTAAAATTACCAGGTTAGATTTTCCAAGTCCGTGGGTAACTGCATAATGCCAGCACGCACTCAAATCCATAAAGCACGCCACTTGCGAGCGGAGCTGAGCGTGCACGTGACCAGCCGCAACCCCGGGGTCACACGCTGGCGTATCGGTACATCAGCAGGCAGGGGTTGGGGTACCCGAGCAGGCAGCACCGCTCTGCCACGCTGCCTCCGGGAGCCTGGCCGGCAGCCAGAAAGGGAGAGCACGACCAACCCGCTCAACGCGCAGCCAGGAGCCCGGCAGGGCTCCTTTATAGCTCCATTTCCTCTCTGACTGCTTCCCCCAGGAAAACGCTGCAGTGACAATTTGCACCTTAAGATTAAAGATCTCTACAGCTCTCAAGTAACTAGAAACATTCAGAAAAACCACCTCTCCCCTCCCAAGCTCAAGGAACGCTTCTTCCATCACGGAAGACGCCCGCTGTTCACTCAAGCCCCACAACTCGCTCGTGTTCACACGGTTCTTTGCTCCAGTAGCACGAGGCAACACCAGTTCCTCAAAGTAAGACAAACCAACGGGATCTAGGGGCAGTATCAGCTGAGCAGTGAAGACACCAGTTCTGGCCAGCCTCTCGGCCCCACCAAGCAAAGCAGACCATGCACACCACCTGCTTTCCAGCCTCAGGATCAGAGGGATCCAGTGCAGACCATGCACATCACCTGCTTTCCAGCCTCAGGATCAGAGGGATCCAGTGCAGTTGGACGCTTCTGCCCCTACACAGCTAAAGCTAAGCCTTGACACATTCAGACAGGCCAGTTTACACTCTCTGCAGGTCTGGCGGCTCCCGCCCTCCGGACAGCCTCCCCGCGCTGACCGCTGTCCGGGACGCGGCTCTCAGCCGCTTGCCGTGCTGGCAGCCGCCTCGGGATCGCGCAGCGCGTTAGCCGACCTGCCTGGGCTGCGGCAGGCAGGGACGGGAGCCCGGCGCTGAGGCGCACAGCGCAATTTCACAGCTACAGCAAAGGGAGCGCAAAGCCGAGATTAAAGACTTTTCCAGGGGAATACCAAATAAACAACTGCGCTGTCCCGTGAATTCATTTTTCTCAAAAATACCTGCTTACCAGAGGGAAAAGCCTTCAAGGTTGGATTTAGTGCTCAGTAAAGAGAGCAGATTAAGAGCCCTGGAGACCACTTCCTCCATTTCTCCTCCAGCAAAAGTGAAATAGAGCAGCTAAAAACGGCCGGGCAGGTTTCCTGCATGCCACTAAGGGGCAAGCAACCAACACCAAGTGCGGGAATAAAGTTCAGCTGCATAACCCCGTTGCTCCTTGGCATCTTTAGCATCACAGTTAACAAACCCACCACGATTCCCACCAGCAGGAGAGGCACCTGCCCATTAAGAGCTGGACTCCTGCCACCGACTCATTCCAGTCCTGCCACCCCACTGCAATGAGATAGCGCTGGCCTCCCGCCTCCAGCCAGCACCACGGCAGGAGAGAGGGAAAAGGCTCCGCAGCCCCCGGAGCTCGGCCTGGCAGCCTCCCAGGGGCTGCGGCGCTTCCAGAGAGGGGACAGAGCCTGCTTGAAAAGGATGAGAAAAAAGGACTTCTATTCAGCACCCAGCCTGTCCCCACCGCGCGTTTGCTTGGGAAATAAGCAGCAGGTAAACAACGTCCAACTAGTAATTTGCTTACCAACATGGGCAAACCCTCCATTTTAAACACTTTCTTCTTTTTCAATTTCAATGAGTAACAAAGCCCTAATCCAGATTCAATAAGCCACTGCAGAGCCTGGCTCAGCTCACTGTCACTACAAGCAAATCAATAGCTTTCTTCCCTCGCTGCTGTGCTCGGGAGGGGAAAGGGGCCATTTCTTCTTTCCCAGCCAAGACATCTGCATAAGGCATCTACCGTGGTGCGAGCCAGGACCCCTAATGGGAAGGGCTGAAAGGGAGATGAAAGAGTGCTTTGGCACAGCAGAGCCGTCTCTTGTTGCCATCATCTCTGCTGGCACTGCCAGCGGATTTCATATGGGAAAGTTTTCAACCCCAGTCTGGCTTCCCAGCCACCACCAGTCCCGCACTGGTTAGTTATTCAGAGGGGGGCAAGCTGGAAGGAGCGGGAAGAGCTGCCCGGAGCAGGGAAGCAAACGCTGCAGGTAGCACTGCACAGGGCTCCTGCTCTGCCCAGCAACCCGGACCGAGCTGCTTGCTCTGCACAGCCGTACGGTTAAGAGCTTCAGAGGCCCTGGGGAGGAAGCAGGCAGGAAAGCCAGGCCTGGGATCAGGAGCTTAGCATAAAAGCCAGGTTCTGCACTCTGCCATAACTGTCATGAACACCAGGTGCAAACCAACCAGCCTCTCTGTGCCTCAGCTCCTTACCAGAAGCGGGTCTAGGAGTTGGTACAGACATGAACACGACAGGGCTGAACACAAGGCACTCAAATATTGCAGCATCGGAGACCTCGCCCCCAGCGCCGGGGTAACCGCTGCAGTCCCCCATCCACAGGCACTTCTCACCTCGCCTGTGTCACGGGTGCCATAAAGCCCAGCTCTGGCGAGAGGCAGCTAGATAGAAACCACTGCCTTAGCTACCAGCCATCTTGCCAAAGGAAAAAACTCTGAGACGTGGCCACTGGGCAGCCGTGGGTTCGCGCTGGTTCACTGCCAGCCCCAGAGCTGGGCCCAAAACCTCCCCCTAGGTAACACTTGCATTCATTGGTGGCTGCAGTTCTTCTCTGCAAACAGCGAGACACCCAAAAAAGCACCTGTGCAAACACCCCTGGGCTGGCGAACTTCAGCCTTGGCGACGTGCCTGCTGGCCCGGGGAAGAGAGCTTCACGTGGGCTTAGGTCCTGCTCAGCCCTGCAAGAGAAGGGAGGTGACTGCAGACCACCAGTCACCAGCTACCCCAGCAGTAAATCGTGAAAACCACAACCTTAAAATAAGACTTCACGTAAACCCATATTACAACATCAACAGAGCTGTGTCAATTAAATTAGGCTCTGCCTCGTTATCCATCATGTTTATAGTACACGTGAATGTTTCCTAAAGAGCAGCTGCTTTTCAAGTTTAATAATTCAACCGCTTAGGACTAGGCAGTAAGAGACCCTGCACACAAAGAATTAAATGCATGCAAAACAGAAGTGTTTTTGTTGGTTTTCGACTTTTCTCTTTAAACTACCAAGAACGCCAGAAAATTTTGGTTCTGAAAAGAGGACAGGCAAAGAGGATGTCTAAGAGACCAAAAGCATTTGGAAAAGGAAAACCTAAAAGGGGATGACCCTCAAACATATTCACACGGTTTTTAGAAGGCGCTGTCCCACGGAATAAGTGATACAGGCTTCCCAAGAAACAGCAGCAGCAAAAGCATCAATGGACGATGCCATCAGGACTTGACCTCTGCTGCGGATCAGACGCTGCACAAGCAGGAAACAGCTGACACACAGCTCAGTCCAATTATATACCGTGCCCTTTTCCACGAAGGGGCTCTTCTCTGTACTGTAAGTGAACTCGCACCTTTGGACCTGTGCTATCTTTGGTGGCAAACGGCATTTTCTGGCCCCTGAAAGAGAAAGGCAAAAAAAAAAAAAAAAAAGAAAAGAAAAAAAAAAAATCGGCATTTGTGCACCCTGCCACCCAGCTTGGAGGAATAAATGGAGCTAGCACGTCTCAGGGTGTCTCATCTACGCTCTCTGCAAGGACGTTCAGTGGCAGGAGCACAAAAGGAGAAGCCGTGAAACACCCACTGGCTAATCTTGGCTCTGATACCATCTTCCTGCATGACCTGGAACATGTCACTTACGGTCTCCAGACCTCAATTTCTCCATCTGTAAAAAAACAGTGAACAAAAACTCAGCCACTGCAAGGGCTAAGTGGAAAACACCTGTAAAAAGGATTTTCCAAGTGTAACATGCACTGCTCATATCCACTGTTACTAGGGCTTGGACTACGAATCATTAGGAGCATGAACTACTTGCACTATATGCTGAAAGGAGTACAGCATGTCGTTAGCACCCAGTGCATAATATTGTCCACACAAGTCTCATCATTTCGGTCATTTATACCGTGACTAGTTGTTTTACATTTACTCATATATAACCACGTAACTTTGGCATTTAGAGTACTGCATTATCACCGCAGAGAAATTACTGTAGGAGACAAATTAATTACATATGCAAAACAGGCTAAGAGTAGTCAGCAACATACTGTCCCACCAACATGTTAGACGAAGCCTCAAATGGAATTTCACTCACAGGGAGGATTACAGGCTCTACCCGTAGAGGACTCAAGTGTCTCGCCTTATCTTTATTCCATTTAAAAGGAAACAGACTTTCCTGAAAACCTGATAGAAACATGCCTTCACAGAACAAATGCAGACGGATTAATTCGCTTATCAGCAGTAGGCTTGAGGGGAAGCAAAGACATATTCCTCTGGCTGCCTGCATAGTCTAAGATACTTTTAATTAAATTATAGAACATCATTAGCTAATGAAATATTCGGGTCCATCATTACCTGCCCCTCCTTCTCCTCCTGCCTTGCAAACCCCCATGGTCTGTGGGTCCACGGAAGCATTTCAAAGGCACAGCAAGAAGCTGAGGACTATGAAAGTATGTGCAGAAGGATAACCATACCGCTCTACCTTCCTTGAAGGCCAGTCAGGCCCACTCAGGCTTGGCTCTGGGAAACAGAGCTATCCTTAGCTAGGGAAGCGTTCAAAAGGAAACTAGACCATGTTAGCAACCTCATTATACCCCACTCAAATGCAAGCCTGAGCAACACAACTGCCTTAGCCCAGAGGGCAGGAGCTCAGCATACCTCTCTTCCACTTCTGAGGGCACGCGTGTACACACACACACACACACACACACACACACACACACACACACACCCCAGCTCACTACTTAACAGGCAGTTTCCGACTCCCAAGGGGAGCAGAGACCTCCAGGTCTCAGCAGTCCACTAACTGCCTGTGCAGACAGACGGTATCATAAATTGTTTGTATTTTAAACGCATCGCACAGGCTGAGGGGTTTAACAAGTATATACCAAAACGCTGCCTTGTCAAGTTCTGGAGCATCAGCATTAAATCCTGGAAGCAGCCAAGTAAGAAACAGAGCAGGAGACGGACGTGTTCCAGCCTCTTTCCTCTGCCTCACTCCCTTCGGTAGCCAGCGCATGTTTGGTTTTGCTTCTAAACTTCCCTCCTCTGCAAGAGCTGTCTGATACCAGAGGCATTTGCTCAGTCCACAAGCTGCCCACGTTTTTATCAAGCTCTAGGGCCTGGCAGTTGGGCATTTCCAGCTCAGAGGTCCAGGCTATGAAAAACGGCTTCAGGCTTCAACCCAAAGCCCTCCCAGTAGGTCTGCCAGCCCGCAGGGCAACGCAGCCCTCGCACATCTCGTCACCTGGGGAAGGAGTCTCACTACAGCCCTGTCCTTCGGCATCCAGCTCCTGCTGCCTTTGCACTTTCCAGCTTCTCCCCACCCAAGGAAGAAACGCCCAGACTCAGCCCTGAGCCTGGATGAAAAGCTTTGCCCCGTGAGATACCCAGATAGGGCGTGAAACAGGGCACACGGGCTCTGCATCAAGGCAAAGAGCCAGTTGATCTGAGGGCTGGTGGTGAGGGAGGGGTGGGGAAGACCACCCTGGAACAGCCCCTCTCACCTCTGCTGGGCCAAGCTGCACAATGGAGGCAGCGAGACACCTCCGCAGCCACTCACGAATGCAGCTTCTCTGCCTGTGACCTTCCTTGAGAGGCGGCAGCAAAGCGATGCATCACTGGGCATGAGAAACACAGACGCTCCCGCGCACCATCAGCTGAAGTCTGGAGTGGACATCAGGGACGCCGCAGACAGCTCCAGGGCATCGGAGCCAAGAGGCATCCAGGCCTCCTCACCAGGGACAGAGACCCAAAGCACGGCAGCTTTGAAGCCGCATGTCAAAAGCGCCAAACAGCTGCAAAGCCACAGCACAGCCTTTTCAAAGCTCCCCTGCCAGCCCACCTCAGCCAAGAGACTCTGCCTCTGGTCATGCTTTGTAGGCAGGCCAGCTCTGAAACCTGGCCCATTTAAAGTCAGCTTTTATATAATCATCTTTATTCTACATGAGAGGGTTACACCACACCCATCACCACGTTCCCTGGATTTATGTAGTCATCCTATTTAAATGCAGTCATTTTCCCTTTTCCCAAGGCCTCCTACACCCATGTCTTCCAACTGTTTGCTACAGCCACACACTGTGCTGCTCCTCACACAGCCATAACGCGTCTAGCACACCGACCAACCTTTACGGAGAGCAGCACCGAGCACAGTCCGTCCTCAGCAGGCTCTGGACACAACTATAATATCACAAGGAACGCTCCGGTTCAACAGAAACCCAAGGGACATAAACAGGATCTCCAGTTAAGCAGGATTTGCTGGATGGAGGTTATTAGCGTGTTACAAATAGAACAGAAATTCAGGAAGCAGTTATCTCCAGAAAAGAAAGATTCATTTCCTTATGATGCTTGCAAATCACACTGCTAACTTCAGATCGGAAGAGCTGGTGCTCAGTAGAATGAAATTAAGCATGTTGGATCACACAGGACACCTGAGTGGATAATAGCAGAAAATTAATGGGAGCATATGTGCCTCAGGCAGAGGACTGGAAGGCCAGCAAGAGAGCTGTGCTCAACTAAACTTCATCATGATAAATGAAACCCACTGAACGTACTGCAAATGCAGAAATACAGTGATTAGATGTACACCGGAGGTTCAAAGTCTTAAACATTAATTTGTTCTCTCCAAGAGCATTTCCATCAGCTGACATAAGCACATGTACATTCCCCTTCCAGAGACAAAAAAGTGGGGGGTCACAAACTTTTGGAAATCACTTGCCTCACACAAGGAATTTATCACTGGATCTTCTCCAAGGAAAGCCTTCCAAAACAGCAAACAAAAATGCTGCCATGGAGATGAAGCAACCTGCCACTCAGCTCCTGCAGTGATGATCAAGAGTCAGTACTTTTGCAGGCGGGTAACTCCAAGATGTTCAGAGTTCACCTTTCCTCACCAGGCAGAAATCCCAAGGCAGCTTCTCTTCCCACCTCAGCACCATCGGAGGATGGTTCACTATGAGAAATGCAAGACACTAACAGGAACACTGACTCCAGCCACCAGTCAGTGATGAAGGAAACCCATGCTCTCGTCCCTGTACCTGACTGAAAGAGCAGTTCTCGCCACCCCAGCCGTAGTGTCTTCTCTCCACCGCCAGAGCACAAAGTGCTTTGGTTGCACTTTTCCAGCAGTATGGTTTCTTCACCAAGATGAACTCCCTCCTTGCAAGCCTAAATCTTGGTTTCTCCCTGACAGGCCTTCATGAGAACTCTAATTAGGTTTTCACTATTCCCAGGCTTTCTCAAAGAAAACAGGCATTTCATGTGTCCACTTCAACCCAGCCATGCTTTCCCTCTCCAAGCACGCAAAGCAAGCGTGTAACTTGGTCTGACACGCAGAGGACAGCCAGCTTCGTAAGAAACCGTGCTGGGAACTTGGAAAAGGAGCTACACCATCCACAGCGTTTCACACACCCCAAGCGCCCCGAGGAGCAGCTGTCCTTCTGGAGGAGGGCAGGCACCTCTCGAGAGGCTGCAATGACTGGCTCACCGAGTGCTGCGTTCTCGCTCCGACTGTGTCATGTTTCCCCAGCATTTCCCCAAGGAACAGGCTGCTGCCATACCTCGCTGCCCACACACAGGCTTTCCAGCACACGTCATACCCTCCCCGAGCCACCCTGGTATTTTTAGCACGAGGTGCACGGAGTGTAAGGCAATCTGCTTCCATCAATTGGTCACAGTGATTACACGCACCCAGAACTGTCCTTCCCCTGCGTGACCTCCAGGCAGGGACACCCAGGTTTCCAGCCAGGGAGCCGGTTCAAGAACAGCTGTCAAATCCCCCTTACGACACCAGCCTTTCTCCAGCTCACATCACTTTCTTCTCACTCCTTCCCAAAACGGCAAGAGGGCATTTTCTAGGAACAAGGACGAGGCAACCCCCAGCTCTCACGCACACGTGAGCAGCCACAGAATAACCTGGGGAGGGGACTGCTGCAAGAGACTCATCTTCTGCACAGCTCTAAGATGACAGTGTCCTGCAAGCGCCAAGTCCTGCAGGTCCCAAATCCCAGTTCAGTCACAAGAGCATGCAGAACTCCCAGCCAGAACTAGGGAAGGCGTCACCATACTTGTACGGAGGAGCAAAACTGTCCTCGCACTGAAGGGCCTATTACCAGCCACCCTGGATGTGAACAGGGCCCCAAATGCGCTGACGGGGATAACCAGGCAAGGCAGCGTGAAACAGGAGAACACAAGTCTCCCAGCTTCCAAGCAAGTAAGCCACCCTGACGCTCCTTCTCGGCTTCCCAGTACACAAGATGGCTCACATTCATCCCTGCCCACCTCCAAGAGGAATGCAAGTCCTACGGATTTAATCTGCACTGCATTTAGAAAGGAAAGAGCTGAAGGATAAGGCCACATAGTCAGGCAATAAGAACATGGCCAGAGTGGGTGGGGTAGGTGTTTCAGGGCTTGAGGGACTCTTTAAAAGCAGCATTTTAGACATGGATAAATCCTAGACCATGTGGCAGTACAACTGAGTTGTGTGCAGCTGCTGAGCCAGCCTTGTTTTCCGGGGGCAAGACTACTTTCCTACATAGACAGTCCTTTAAGTTTTCTAATGCCAACTGCATGAATAGGACCTTTATGGATTCCCACAGCGATGCACAAAGACACCCTCAAAATCTCAGAGCTACTCAATACACCCACATGCTAGTTGTCTTCACTACGCAGTTCAGACATTACGGCGCAAAGCTCTTTCTTCCAGGAAGCTGGTCTCACCTGGGATGCTCTGCTGTCTCCAAGAAATGAGGATTTCCTGTAAAGCGTAGTCAAGACCAAACGGATCAGGCTTTGCTGCTTCAGTTCCAAGAGGCTGCACCAGCCCCTGTTCTACCACCATCCTCCTCCTCAGACCACTGCACAGGGTTTCTTTGTCCACACACTGTGCCTTCGAACAGAGGCACAAAAGAAATCGAGATAGGCGTGTAATCAATAGGCCTCACCCTAGCTGCTCTCCTGCTGTCACTGCCATTTTTCAAACAGAACTTTTCCTTCCTCCCCTCCCCTTCTGCATCTTCTCTTTTGGCAGCTGAACCAACAGCTGCGACCACACTAAGCCGGATTTGGCAGGCTGCACTGCAAAGCCTACGATAACATGCTTTGGGACGGTAACTTGCCAGCACTAGGACATCTCCAAAAGATGCTGGTGTGACCAAGGCTCCTCTGCTGCAGCTGGGAAGCTGCCTCAGAGGCATTCTCCCATCCCACCCCCAACGGATCTGAGCCAGAAGCACAACTGTGAAACATGATCTCACCAAACAGCAGCTCGAGCCCTTAGAGGAGGGCCTGTGTCCAAGGAACACCACCATCTGTACTCACTTCTGCTGAATGCTGAGGAGAGGGACAACTTCAAGGCATGATGGGAAGCAGTCCTGCCCCTCCTGCAGCAGCCAGGGTACCAGACATCCCCTCCAATGCACTTCCTCAGGCATCTCTAAGGATGCCTCCTTCACGTTGCTAGGCAAGAGGTTTACAGCTTGGTTCTCTTAAAGCTCCTTGATATAGCCCAGTCCCACGGCACGACAGAGTGAGCGGCGGGCACTTACTCCGTGGTATGTGCTGCTGTTTTCAGCCGTGCTGCTTCCGCAGAGCAAGGCAGGAGGAGCCCAAGGTCTTGGAAGGACACTTGGGAGGCATGACACTCAACGAACACCCGAGACGTGTCCACTACAGAGAAGCACTGAAGAGCTCGATCTAGTGTGAAGGTTGTACAATCCCAGCTACTCTGCTGAAATTCCTCAAGGGATCAGCGTGAAGTGCACAACAACGGAGATAAAAGGTATATTCACAAACGCCCCAGTGTGTCTGTGAGACATCAAGGACAACCTGTACCTGGCCTTCAGGAAATCCTCTCCCTTTTCCATATCCACACTGCTCCAGGAACTCCTACATGACATCCCCTCTAGATCAGCGCAAGCTATTAGAGAACTCGGGAAATGCAGACAAGTCCTTGAAGGCACTTTCGCAGTACATTCAGAAAGGCTGATTGCTTATTCACCTGATTCTGATCTCCACTGCTCATCTTCAGAGGTTCCCAACAGCATGCAGATCAAAAGGCCTCCTGGTACTACCCCCCCCCCCCCCCTCAAAAGGGCACACTACCCAGTATCTTTCACTGCAAGATCAGGCTCTGGGGACTCAAACTGAGGTGTTACGGCATGGAGATACATAGGATAGCAGAACAAGTGGCCAACACCAGGTGCAATCCCCGGCATTTCTGCACCTGGAAAACTGCATCGGAAGGACTCGTGCAGTGACGATCAACTGGGTCTGACCACACGCGTGGCAACTCCCGCAGCCACGCCAGGGCTGCCCCTCAGCACACCTCAGACATGCCATCAGCGTGCTCCAGCTTTACTAGCAACGAGCACGACCCACAGATGCTGGGCTAGTAAACAGAAGTCTGGAGCCTGGCTGGGACGTGCAAGAGCCAGGGAGAGGAAGGAGGGGAAGAAAAGAGATCAATACTAGTCAGGTTGTTCGCAGATCTCTTTCCCCCTCACCTTCCCCGTCTGGCTGAGGACAGCTCATTACGTGTCTGGACAACTGCCAAAAGCGGATGGGCCTGAGCAAGCAGGGCTGCATTCCTGCTGGAGAGAGGCTCCTCACTGCTGCGAGCACGAGGGTTTACCTGCCCTGCCGCAGTCTGCTCGGCCCCTTTCACCGAGCCTCTCTGGGGCAGCAGATGAAAACAGAATACACTACATATATAAAGCGTATATATAATTCAGCCCAAAGTGCACCTGTCCTCCAGACAAAGCCCACTCCCGAAAGTCAGACTGTGCCTCGCAGTGTACAAAGGCTGGTCTAAATCTGTCTGTAATAGAGCTTTTTTTCAGGCTGACTGAACAGTAATGTTCACAAGCTGCTCCCCTCAAGGGAATACTGTATCTTCCTCACTGCATTACCCCAATCAGAAAGATCAGTGAGCAGCTCAAAGGCATCGGTGGAAGAGGCACCGCGGCTGCGATTCCATTTAGAATCTATCAGAATATTTTATTTCTCCCTTTGAAAGCGACAGATTAGGTATTTCCACATCTCTCTGAAGTCTGGCAGAACAATTCACACCGGTGCACCAAACACCCCGTGCTGCGCCAGGTACCGCAGACACGACAAAAGCCGCTGCAGAAGCCCTCCGGAGTCGCACGAGGCACCGCTACATCTGTAATCAAAGGCTAATCACCACCCACCGGCCAGGTGAGCTTTATTTCCATCCCAGCTGCTTTATTTTCAGCAAGTCTCCTGGAAAATTAACTGTGCTGCGCCTCTGTTCCAAAAACCTGTGCTTGGCAAGTGCTGGGCTCCCCCTTTCTGGCAGACGCTGAAATCAAATACAGCCTCCCTGTTTACTTCCTTCTTGCTATGGGCATGTACATCCTTGCTGAGCTCTGGAAGTTGTTAGTTGGGAAAAATAAAGAGTTGTAGCTCCTACATAAAAAACGGCTGGTGACAAGAGGGGAAAGAGAGGCGGGGTTGGAGAATTTCTCACATTAAAGCGTCTCTGTGAGTGCAGCAGATTAGGCAAAAAGAGTAGAAACCCCAAAAAGCAGATCCACACAGCTGAATCTCAAAAGGGCAGCGGAGAGACCAGCCAAGGCATCTTCCAGTGCCCAGGACCGACTCCCAGGGCAGCTCGAGCCGTTGCTGGCCCGCTCCCGCAGACGCCAAGGAGGGCAGGCTTTGCTCCATGGCACGGACAGCCCAAGGGTGGAAAAGCAGAGCCCAGGCTGTTGTACTTGCCAACCACTTCCTCTGCTCTCACCTTTGAGGGCTAGCACGAAAAGCCTTCCCTCGCTTCATGTGCAAAAGGGGAATATAACTCACTCAGTTACTGCTTCCTCCAGCCCGGAGCACAAATTGATAGGATCAGGCTGGTCTAATCCAGAGGGCATTCCCCTGCAGATTAAAGCAGTCTTAAAGTAGGTCATGCTCAGGCCTGAATTTCTCAGCAAGCTTGACTCTGACATATTTCTAGAGCATGTGTAGGTGCGAGTGTGTTTTTCCCTTTCCCTGTAGTGCTTTGCTGTATGACACTCATAACCAGAAACCCAAATTAGTTTACAGCCGCAGAAGGGAGTAAAGTCTGAGGGCAGGATTTCTGTTTGAAACAGCAAGAGAGAGAATTATTCCAGCCCAGTGACCCTCCTCTCTCGCACATGCTGGCTGGACTTGGCAGCCCCTAATCACAAAGGGCATTCCTCCCATCTGGGGTTTTCAGAGGATTAAAGCTGGAATATCAACCAGCTAAAACACTGCATGCACAGAAAGGAAAAACTGCAAATGTTAATGGGGCCAATTCCACGGTGGCCGGAGCTTCGCTGGGGAGCAGAGGTGTGCAAAGCGGGCCCAAAGCAACACGCATCAGGGTTTTGGTCTCCGCAGAGGATCCCGTTCCTCCCCCATGCCACGTTCACACTGGCTCTGCAACATGATCTCAGGTGGATGTGGCTGCATTGCCCTGCAGTTTCACATTCGCTGGAGACCGGGTGATTAAACAAATAGCTGCTCTTCCTTGCTTTGGGAACAGGGCTGCGCAAGGCTCCTTCTCAAAGCTATTAGCTGGCTCCAGGCTCACCCACCACCCAGCCAGTTGTCTCAAATTCCAGGCCGCAACAAACCAAAACCCAGGAGACCTCCATGAACCTGTGTTTCGCACAACCAAAATCAGGCCTGCAGGGTCCCTCCACCTCTTCACCTCAGTCCCTCTCCCCTCCCCTCCCCAGTCAAATCAAAGGTCTCCCGCAGAAGGCCTCTTACAGGGCATCACGATCAATATTTGCAGCCAGATCCCTACCAAAGAAGGGCTAAGCACAGCAATAACGGTGATTTGTCAGGATGTGAGGAACGCTTCTCTATTCCCCCTTCGTTATCCTGGGCCAGCTACAAAACAAAAAGCACACGTACAGAGCTGTTTTTGCACCTATGCACTCAGAGCCCTTCCTGCAACTTTAATTTAAGATCCTCCCAGCTGCCACAAGCCCTTGCCTCATCCTCCGAGGACTACAAATGCAGGCTTTCTTCAGGGTCCTGGACTGTTTATGTGCAGAGCGAGGAAGAGAATTGCATTTGCTAAGGCTATGAATGATTTATCATCACGCTGAATACAAGAGGAGCGGGGTCCCAGGGCTCCCTGCACGACCGGAATCGCGCAGGCTGCCTGCATCTGCTGAGATGTTTGTGTGCGCTCTTCAAATCATCATTAACCATCAGGACCCTCAAGAGGAGCATTTATTTCCCTGGGATTGCAAGGGGGACGGCTGCTGAGAAAACAGCTGGGCAGGATTTAGCCCCATTATATCCGTCTGGTTTGTTCCGCTCTCCCCTCCACCTCCCAGTTTAATTGGGTACAAAAATAGAGATTATGATGAAAATACAAAAAAGAGAGGGGGAAGTGCAGTAAACAGCACAGGCCAAGCGTGGGTCACAGATCTGGCCTGTGGAAGTACACACACATGCAGAGGGCAGGTTTTATATTTCCAAATACTCTGCCTTCTCCCCCCTCCCCGAGTTTTAGGAACGCATCCCATTCTCCGGATGACTTGCGCAGTGCTGCAAATGCAGGTATTATAAATAAACAAAAATATGCCCAGGATGGCACGCAGCTTTCAGCTAGGAAAACGGGTATCAAGTATTCTTAATGAAAAGGGCTTGCATTTCCCTGCAGTTCTGCGTTCTCTGGGGAGCAGGTGATTAAACAAATACGCAGAGCAATGCCTGGCTTTGATTCCATCTACGGGAGTTTTGCCACAGACTTAAACGAGGCAAGATGTCATCCCCTGGAACGCCACGCCAGTCAGCTACACATACCATAAGCTAATATTATACCTTCCTTTGAGGGCGTGATCCCGAGAGACAACCGTATTTATATGGCATTCTGCATCTAGGGATAAAGCAGGAGGGAGCCAACCGTCAATCACTGTATTTCTTCTTCCTTGTAGGAAAGCCAATCTCACTGCTAGGAAGTATTTATTTACATTTTTTTTTTTTTTTTTTAAGTTCTACATACTGCAAACTTTTTATAGTTCTTACATTCCTGTATTTTCCAAGCACTGTATTTTCATGCACATAATCCCCACCTCAAACCCACACTCATTAAACAGCAATGCTCCCTTGAAAATTAGTCCTCAGATTACCTCCAGCTCTCACCTCCTCTCCTTCCCAAAGCAGCTATGCAGCCAACCAGCCATCCCAGCAAAGGTCCCAGCAACCAGGGAGAAGGAAATCTGAGCAAGGAAGATAGCGGAACAGGCGGGGGACAAGTGGCCCTGGAGTAAACCTCCACCCTTTACTACCTGCACACAGACATCCCGCCCTTGAAGCACTCCCTCCTCCTCCTCAGACGTCGGGGGGATTATATGCATGAAAGTGCAGCAACTGCCCCGCTCCGTTACTCTAAAGACCCAGGAAGAGTAAGTGCTTGCAGCGGAGAGCCCTCTTGCTGCTTCCCACACAAGCCCTTCCTTGATCTGCAGCCAGGCCACAGAAATCAGCACGCTCTGCAGGCCAAGACCACCGCCAGGCCGTCGGTTTTAACCTCCTTGGAGTCATCTACACACAGCGTTGGGGCTCACGAGCAGTTATCTGCCATCATCTTTGGAGGATTCGTTTCTCCTCTCCCTCATGTACAGCCCACGGATCACAGAAAGCAAGCAAGAGGAGAAGGGAGCCGGGAAGCTTCTCCAAAGCTGGCCCTTCGTCTCACTCGCAGATGCAGCGCAGCACGAGCCCCGAAAAGCAATCCTTGCTCCTCGCAGCCTACGACACTTCCCAGGGCTGTTTGGAGAAACAGCACCAGACATCAGCTGACACTAGCAATTACATCCAAATAGCAGATACAAGGTCTGCTATCGATCTGTTCCTAGAGGGAAGGACAAGCTATCCAGTAAAGAGGGGTGTCACGTTATTAAATTCTGAGAGGATAATAACCCAACGCAGAGGGCACAGCTGCTCCTGGTATACTTCAGGCTTCGTTTTCGAGTCTGACAGGGAGCAAAGATCAGCAGAGCACTTCAGCTTTTGAGACAAGGCTAGAAATTGCAGGAATAAATTAACATATCCATATCCAAATTACTGGGCTGAAGGGGTCACAGTTCTGCTGGCAGCAAGTGGCTTCATACTACTGCCAGTCACTCCCAGCAGCTCCTTCACCCTCTTGGTAGCTGGTACCACAATGCTCAAATAGAAACTCGAAACACTTCAGCCTCTAAGCTCTGCAGTTTGCCTCCGAACGGGAGCTGTAACAGCCCCAGCCCAGAGGCTGGAAATAAACAGGCAATAAACAGGCAACAGCCTCTGGGAAAGGCATCACCGGGGCCGGTGCTCTCCTGCAGTAACCTGAGCCAGACACATCCTGGTGAAGAACGGTGACAGAGAGCTCGATGCAAAAGCCTGGATCAATTCAGGAAAAAAAAAAAAAAAAAAAAAAATCATGGCTAAGGTAAGTGTGCAAGTCAAGGCCTTTCAACATCAGCAACTCAAAAGAAAGGGAGAGCTGAATCAAGCTGTTACTGAAAAAAAACATGAAAAGTTATCGATTTTTACGAGCGCAGAGTCCAGAGACCCATAAACTATTTCACGAGCCAACAGAGGTGGCCGATTTCGTGGACTCTTCTGCAACACACCACACGGAATTACGAGCGCAGACCATTTGGCCAGACTGTCCCACAACCAAGCCATTACAAGCAGCAATACCGAGCCCTGAAATCGGTGGCTGAATGAATTACAGGCCACCATCCCATTAACAGCTTTGCGGGGCATGCCAGGGGTTATGGGCAGAGCCATCCAGCTAGAACCACAACAGACAAATGATTTCACAGCATACTCCAGGGATTTTCCACCCCAGAGACAGCAGGTCTCTCTTTGCCTGCATTAACAAAATTACAAACATAACATAACAAATTAAAAACAAAACCCACCCACGTCCCTGCCCAAACAGACTTGACCAAGGAATCCAAGTCCCTCCAACCATCCTGAAAGGCATTTGGAAATCAAGGTGAGAAGAGCCCTACAGACATCCGCGCTCATCCCAGATATGACAGTCTGGGCAGAAGACTGGGACTTAAGAGCTTTGCAACGTATTCCCAGCTTCGTCGCAGGCCTCAGGTGCAGCCGCTGGCAACACATCTCTGCAGGCCCCTTTGTAAAATGAAAAGCAACAGTTTTCCTTCCCTTGCAAGAGAAATACATTAATGCATCTGTCTGCAAGAGTGACAGGGGCCAATTAATGCTTCAGATCGTGAGCTGGTCTGCACAGATCCACAGCATCACAACCAAACTCTGACAGTGAAGGAAAGCAGCCCCGTAGACACGCAGGATTCACAGCACTGGGGACGCCTGGGAGGGAAGCATGGGCCAAAGGAGTGCTGCCGAGCACGCCTGGAGGGGCCGAAACGGCCAGCAGTGAAGTGCCACCGCTTTCCACGGGCTTTAGTGACACGTGCAGCCAAGTACGGACCTGGTCCTGGCTGTGAACACAGGGGAGTTTCTGGCTGAATTCATGAGCCAGGTGCTATTCCAGAGTGCGAGACCTCAACACGGGAAAGACCCTTGTTTAAAAGCTGAGAATTGGGAACTTCAGACTGAGATGCATTTTTATGAAATCTAGTGAAACAAGATCAATATTTTCTTCTGCTAATTAAATCTGGCCCATGAAAACACTGGAGCGATGGCTTGGAAGACAGATTGTCTATCTACCCACCTCACCAAAAGCAGAAGTGAGAACACAAGGCGGTGGCCCTTACCCCCACCCTGCAACAAGCCTTGTCCAGGATCCCGAGAGTTTGACTCACAGAAAGGGAAGCACAAATCTTCCCGTGCTTGCACAGAAAAAGCTGGAGATTTTGAGATGTGGTGGAAGGGAAGGAGCCCTCTCTATTCACCCTCCCCAAATTCTGGGGATTGGAAGTCCAGATGGTCACCCATAACAGCGCCTAACCCAAGCGGCGTTGCAGTGCCCAAAGACACCCAAGACCCCGTCGGGCCCTCCAGAGTCAGGCGAGGCTTTCCAGCACACACACACAAGCACAAACCCCGCCTGCTCGGTACTGAACGCCGCAAGGGCCCGTTATCAGAGGCGCGCGGGCAGGAATGCTTTCGTGCTGAGCTGTCTCACACTAATGGCCCCGCAGCAGGATCTGGCAGGCAAAGGCAGCCCCCAGATTTAGCCAGCGCTGCTTGAGTTTCAGATGGTGCAGAACAGCACATTGATCCATTTATCGTCTGGTAGGTTGCCATGGAGACCACAAGTCATTCCCCACCACCATCACCTCCCCTCTGACCCCCCTACTGTTTTTCAATTGATAGCTGGGCACTGGGGAAGCATTTTCAGCACCATGGAAATTAAATCCACACTAGACGAGCAGGGTATTCAGAGCTGACACGGCCAAGGGACCTCAGCTTGAGGCAGTCTGCCCCGCTCTTCCCCACTGAGCAAGTCCAAGCAACGAGCCGCTCATGAAATAAATATTACTGGAAACTAACAATAATAAAGTGGGATTTTAATGCCCCTCCATGGGTTCCCCTCCAACACAATAAGCATTCACAAGGTAGCAGCGAGGGAAGGCTTTGCACTCTGCAAACGGACACGTCAAAATGGGTTTTGGAGTATCCCGGAGCATCAGCCCACTAGGACTGAGCATCGGCAAACATCCGCCGGGCTGGAGCAGAGAGCCCGTGGGAGGACGGCAGGCGTTCAGAGAGCTTTCTGCTTCTCGTACCGTGGCTCCCTGCCTTCCATTAGCGAAGGATCACAGCTGGTCCTTCACTGAAGAGACCACACCATCAACCAAACACTTGACTTCTGCACAATACAAGCAGCAGGAAGAGAGAGTGGGTGGATGAAAGGGCTCAGCTGAGACTCAGTCAACCTGCGTCCGATTTCCAGGCAGTGCTACTGAGAAAGTCACTTCTTGGTCTACAGAAGAACGTGAGCCACCATCTCGGTGGCAGCAGAGACAGGCCAAACCTGAGCACATCGTGTAATCCCACCCTTCACACATGCTTGCCCCAATCTCCCTCCCAGGAAGGGGAGAAAATACCTGACCTATCTTGGGGCCAAACTCTGCAGGGCAGGGATCATGTCCTAGTGTCACACACAGCAATAACCCCAACTTATCAGTCCAGGCTCCATCACCATAAAGCACTTCAGGTGCCACCATTTAACCAGCTTACCATCATCATTTATCAGAACAAGCATTTGTCACATTCCCTCCCTCCCCTGCCCATGGGCAACAGGGGAATACATCCAAGAAAAACAGAGTACGACTTTCAAATCCTGAGGCCTTAGATTCTAGCTTTTAACTCCACATACTGACACCCGAGCAAGTCGCCCAGTTTGATAGAAGAGCTGATCCTGTGCTACTCCCTCCCATCTCAAAGAGCAGCTGCTGTGCGTGTGCTGCGCTCCTCGTTCTCTGCACACCCAAGCGCAGGAACATGGCACTGGCTGTACCCAAGTCTCCAAGGGGACGCAACCACGAGGGCCTCTAAGGAAGCCGAAGGAGACAACCTTCGTGCCACGCACAGAGGCGGAGCAGGGGCTGCCAGCTCCCTCCAGCACAGCGAGCTGCTGCGAGAGGAGCCCAGCAGCCAGGGACCAGCCCCATCCGCGGGGGCAGGTGGCAGAGCACCGAAAGGCACCTGGGGGCTGAGCGCCTCGGGGGGAGCGCAAGCAGCACGGTGTAAATACTGCATGTGCCCGGAGCCAGAAAGCTCAGCGAGGGCTGCGTGTGGCATTTCCTGAAGGTTACCTCTAATAAGTGCTGTCAGGCTGCCAAGCTCCGACTGTCTGCTGAGTCCTTCTGTGGGAAGCAGGGCGCTGCCTGGACCCCCGTGCCACTGTCACAGTCTGCAACAGTGAAAGCTTAAAAAACAAAATTCCTCCCACACAACAGTGTACGACACCAGGGCAAGCAAATCCAAAGCAATCTGGCACAGTGGCAGGGAGCGACCGCCTCGGAGCAACGCGCAGGCAGCAGCGAAAGGAGTTCCCATCGCTCCAGCTCCAGGGGAGCGGGGACTGCTGCTTATTTACACCAGCTCCCCTCTTCTTCCTAACACCCGGTTGAACATCCACGTCCTGGGCCTCACGTGCGTCCCCCTCTGAAGCACAGGGCAGCACGGCCCTGGGGCGGTGAGAGCCGGCCCCTCGGGGAGGCCCGTGCTCGGCTGCGGGGCGGCAGTCTGTCCCGCACCATGACCCCGCTGCGCTCACAGCCGCTCGGCAGCTCCACCGAGCCGGTGTATCTGGCACGGGGGGGCCGAAGAGGGCAGGGTCAGGCCACGGCTCCGGGCTGCAAGGCTCAGGCCAGGAGCAAGCGGGGGGTCAGAGTGTTCCTTCTCCTCCTCCCCAGCTGCACACACACCCGCACCCTTGTTCCGCCGTGCCGTAGAGCCACCAGAGTCAATGGAGTTAAGTTACAGCAGCCGACACTTGTCTGCATTTACTCACTAGTCGCCAAAGAAATTACTCTGCTCCTCCCCACCGGCTCGCTTTTTCCAATTCACTGAGAACAGACTGGTCATCTATTTCCAGGCTATTTCTGGTTCTCAGGCACAAGATTAGGACTTTTAGCCAATCTTCTCTAGTCCGCTGCTCAAAGTGCACCCTTAAAGCATATCTGTTCTCAAAAGAGGGTGGTTCGTGGCTGCTTTTTACGTGGCTTGTTAAGCTCAGTCTAACATGACTCATGACCAACCAGCGATCTGCACTGGTCTCTCCAGCCCAGGCACCAAGCTTCCAGCAAAGCAGCAAGATCCGACCTCTCGTCCAAGCCTCTGCAGCCCTCCCCCTCCTGCCTCTTTCTCCTGTTTTCGGCACCACTGAGAACCGTTCCAAACGGAGCGCTGGAAATAAATTAATGCCAGCAGTACCAGGGAAGCACGTGTCAGATAACAGAAATGCTGCAGTTGTAGTGGGGAACACACTCGGGAGATCTGTCATTCCAAAGGGAAAGAAAGCCATGTTCAAGGCCTCCTCCGTTACGTAAGCTTCATTTCCATGTCTTTTATCACTGATAAGATAAGCCATTGCTCAAGTTCAAGTTCTGTATCAAGTAAACCATGATAATCCTCTTAGGAATTCCCCATGCCCCAGCTTGAACAGACCTGCAAAAAAGAGCTTAAGGGGTTGCCTTCAGCTTAAAAAAGAAACACACACAAGCATGCAGCCACATATTTATTTATAACGTAGGCAAATTTGGGGCCTAGTATAGAATACTAAAGGCTTATTATACAGCTCTGCCTGCATAAAGAGATCTACTTCTCTCCTAGTTCATAAACGCTACAAGCTGCTCCTTGGTCACGCGTTGCACAGCTAGACAACAGTCCAAAGACAACCGTCCTTCTGAGAAGGATTTCGTGCAGTAGTAAGGACCTGGAGGACCAGACCCCGAGAAGCAGTTAAACTGATTCATGACCAGTCCCACACACTCCGCGCTCGGTTACAGCGACAAGTATTTTCCAGGCAGCTGTATTTTCGTTTGTTTGTTTTATTACAGCACAGGATAATTTTACATCATTTAACGCTGGTGGCAGAAACACAGTGCTTTCAAGCAATTATCATGCCTCAGGTGTAAGATTTAAAACTCATGAAGACCACCCCCTCTTGCACTGTACTGTACTGTCAAGATGTCCAGATGGGAACCATCATCGTCTGTATGTTAGATAGTGATCTGATCCAATTTAGCAACTGGGTATATTTGCTAACCACTTAAATATGCACTTGCACACACTGCATTGTAACACAAAAGGCCATTTCATACATTCCCGATTGCAAGATGGACGACAGGAACAGAGACACAAACTCTTGTCCTCCTCTCTACGGCATGTAATCAGGACACAAATTAACTGGGCCAGCAATTTTATCACAGCATCTTCCAGAGATCTGACTTAGCCTAAAGGCAATGAAGGCCAACGTTTCAAGCTTAATACCAGGAAAACACATCTGCTAACTTCACTTCACAGGGATACATTTGGCCACCTCCGGTGACCATACGCTCAGCGATGCGTAACATGCGGTGGAAGGGCGCAGCCTCCAGCTCCTCTAAGACTGTGGCTGCCAGAAGATCAAGACACAACGTGGTGGGTATCATCGAGAATCAGTATCTAAAATGTAAACTCTCTCTAGGCATATCTGCTTTCCTCAGCGAGAGCACCGGGCTCACGTACCACACTCGAGTACCCACGACTAATTCTTACTTGTTTCCAACTAGCAAAACTTTCATCCCTTTCCTAGTGGAGAGCAGACCCTCTCCATTAGGCCTTTTTCACATGTGCCCAAGTATTTTATGACTCTCTGGCTAGAAGATACAGCATATCAAGCAAAATACGTCTCCCTCTTCCCCACCAGCAACCCCAAGAGCCTTCAGCATTGGCTGACAATCCACGATGCTGTGAAAAAGGCTGTTTTCAAATGAGCTGCTAGAAAAGCTCCTCCAAGATAGCAACTGAATTCAAATCACATACCAATTAGCTCAGAGGGATTTCCAGGTTTTTCTTTTAGGAAACCTATTTAAAAACAAAGACAAAAAAACTCTTTGTTTTAAATATCTCATTAAAAGATTTCAAAGTGTGTCACAAGTGTGCCACATTTTCCACTTAGACAAATGGAGCAAATTAACTAGTTCTACCCCATCAGCCACCCCACGTCCTTTAGACTCTGCTGCTGTGTCTCCCGACCTCCCCAGGAAGAATAAGGTAACAGAAAGGTCCAGAGCAGCTACAGACCTGTTCAGCATCATGCAGCAAGTTAACCGCTGTGCCGCGCTGCCTGTGTCAGTCCTGCATCTTTCCCCCAAGATGGGGTTTTCCACGCTGCTCTCCTTCGGTTTTCGCCTCCTGCCTCAAGGCCACATGCAGATGACCGTGCTTTTTCTGAAGCCAGTGCCAATGAGGCCGCTGCATTCGTTATCCAGGAGGATAATGACAGAGTGCAATTCAGTCAACAGCAAATCCTCCCCGGGGAGAGGCCCTCTGACCTTTCCTGAGCTGGGGGATGAAAGTAGACAGCCAGATCTCAGACAGGCGGCAGAGCTGAGTGAATAATTCCTAATGAATCCTTTCATCTCTTCTTTTGTTTTGGAGAGGGAAGGGGGGGAGGGAATGAGGGGAAGCACAGCGAAATAGTTTGGAAATACCCACCAGCAGAAAAGGATTTTCTAGAGCTACCCCAAATCATCATTCTGAAGCATGTTTTTCATGGCTTCTGCTCATTACACAGCAGGCCTCAAATGCCGGCTGCTCTCTGCTGAGACCTCCATCACAGGGATGGCCAGGTCCAGGAGGGGAGAGCGGACCAGCCAAACTCGCAGCAGGGACAGGGACTCTCACGGAAAGCTACCTTAAAATCCCCATTAGGTGAGCAACTGAGAGTGAATTTAAGGTGCCTGTTCAGAGCACACTTCTGCTAATAAAACTCAGTTCCACCAACACATCAGTAAACACATGAAGGCCAGGAAAGTTCTTTGAATAAGGCCCACAAAATCAGGGACCATCCCTCTCTCTCCCCACATGCCTGTCAGCACTCACTCTCAATTTTCCCCCATGTACCAAACCACAAGCTTAAATGATACAGGCATTTGACACACAGATTTTTTTTCCCCAGGAGCAAGATGCAATTCTCATTCCTCCTATGCAAATTTAGCTGCAGACCTAAAGCAGAGAAGCATCTCCTGAACATTCAGCTTCATCCGGACGTATTAAGGGTGGAAAGCCAACTCGGAACTATGAGGTCTCAGAGCTGCTTCACAAACTTTTCAGTCATCCACACTGCACCCATCAGCATGGGTCCTGTCTCCACCAGCACAACAGGACCAATTTTAGCCATGCAGTTTTTATCCATATCTCTCAGGTCTCATATCAGCAAAGTCTGAAGCAGTCCTTTCCATCTAACTGCCTCTATATTTACAGAGATGTGCCCTCAGCAAACCCCATCTCTTGCTCATCAGCATCGATATTTCATATTGCAAATAGAAATGACACGGTAGGACCACAGTCATGGGACGCTCGTACCCTTTTCCCAAGGCAAATGAACTGACATGAACCCACACATTTAAATAGCGCTTGGTTAGCGTATCTACATAGATGCCAAATCCCAGGGATATCAATGACAATCTCTTCTCTAGTAAAACCTGATTACAGCACTGGAGGCTCTAAAACCCCCATGCTCATATCTCACCCATCACCTAGGACATCATGTGCTCTCCCAAAGGGAGCAGCCAGCTTCCCCTTCCAGGTGCCCAGCACGGTTGGGGGCTGCAGCACCAGTGATTAAGCAGATCTTCAAAGGAAGAAAAACAAGAGTCCTAGTCAATGACTGACCAACGTAATGGCTCAGGCTGCTCTGATGTGCTCCTCACACGCAGTGTGTTTGTTTGCCAGGCTGCCCAAGAGGTTTCAAAGGGTCAAACACAAGCAACCGAGGGGTCATCAACTGTGTGATGATTCCAGCTTTGCTGAAACGAGAATTAAAAACTTGGAACTGCAAGCAAGGAAGTTCCCAGCCCTTACGACTAAGACTAAAGAGACATGAAAATACAAATACTTTAAGTTCAAACATGCCATAGACAGCATTAAAAAAAATAAGCAGCAGCTCATGATTTCTGAGGATCAGAGGTTAGCAATATTCAGTAACCTACCTAAAATTCTGACCAACCTCGATGACTAAGAGCGGCTGCGGAGAGCAAAGCCTTGCTTTCAGCTATTTTGAGAAGCACTCATAAGGTTCATCCCAGAAACTGCTTTCTGCCTACTCAGATTTCTCAACTGAATTGATCACATGGTGTTTAGATGGACCGTTGAAGACACTTGAGAACAGCAGCACTGCCTGCCACTGTCTGCCTGGCACGGTATGGTTTTTAATTGAGGCTGAACTCCTTAAGTCCCTGCTGCAGCATGAAGCTCCAATCACTGACATAATAATTAAACCCGGGAGAAATAGTCTGGAGCAGGAATGCCCTTAACTAGTGCATTAAGATAAGGAAGCCCAGAGACATGCAGAGACATCTTCGGGATGTGCTGTTTTGTTTCAAGCCTGCAGATTAGACTGGATTTTAATGGTAAGAGTCAGGGCGGCACAGATCCTGCAGTGCAGTACAGAAACAGAAGAAAAACAAAAATGTACTCTTAAAATTGGCTTTCTCCTCAACACTGAGGAAAATATCAAAGCAAGTTTTTTTTTTTTCCCCAGGGTTTGGGATCTTCCTCCCCCAATTCCTGGGGATCTCAGAGATCACAAAACCAGATGGGAACAGCAGAGTTCAAAGCAAGAGAAGCATCCAAGACGTCAGTCCAGTTTCCATCCTCCCCAGCTCATAATGACATAGGAAAGAAACCCGCTATAGAAACAAATCAGCAGCACCTTTGAAGGCTGGTGATGGATCAGACAGCCTAAATTCTGCTCTGAAATCCAAGGGAAGACACTTAGTCTGGAAACGGTGCTTAATTAGGCTAATTCATCAAGTTTGATGTAACCAAGTCGGTTACCACGGCCACAGTAACTGAGCAGTAATACTTTACAGCGCTTTCCTTCTTTGGGACTGGGGATGGGGGCTGCTGCGTAAAACCCCACCCGCCCGAGGCGGGGGCTCACACGGGCCCGCCAGCACGGTCGGGAGGACCCAGCAGCACCAAGCGCTGTGCAAACACCCCTCCCATCCTACGCTTTGCTCGTTGCAAACACTTACTGGAAGAACTCCTTGGCTGTAGATCATAAGACTGCTAAAAATAACACCAGAGAGCAAGCAGGTTAACAGCACATAAAGATGCATTTAAGCACAGAAATAAACGGGATGCACATGAGATTATCTCCCCCCCCCGCCCCTTTTTTTGCAAGCAGGAGGAAACAATCTGAGCGTGCATGTTAAAATGCTTCGTTTTCTCTTAAAAATGCAGAACCTGTCTGTCAATGAAGCAGCAGAAAGCTGTCTCCCCAAACACCACGTCAAATACAGCACAGTCTTGTTCATCTATTCCCGTGCTTGGGAAAAAGACTACGGCAAGTTACTGCATTTCCCCAAATAAGCAAATATTTTAAGAAGTGCCATTAGCACTCTTAATAATGGGCAGCACTCTGCCCATTTATGATCAACATTTTTTCAGTTACTTATAACTCTACTCTGCAACACATATGTATCATCCATGTACTAGAGCATAAGTACAAAGTACGTCCACATCTCCTAGAAGAGAGAAACAACAGATTTAAAAAGTGGGAGAGAAACAGCAATTTGCAATTCAAAGCTCCCGCAGAAGAGCAATTTTCACAAACTCCCAGGAGAAGGACACCACCACCCCCCAGCATCTTCTGTTCACAAAGTGCCTAACCGGGCACTCACTGCTGCTTGCAGAAGCTACCACAATGCAAGGACAACGGCAGCTGACCAACTCTCTCCTTCATCAGCTCATTCCTGGGTAAGCAGGGTGAAAGGCACAGACACAAACTACTCAAGTATCTCAGAGAGCGCAAGCAAGATTAAAGGAAGGAGCTTAATGCAACTAGCAGTTAACACAAAGCAGTAACAGGCACAAAGACGGTGATGTGAGGAGCTCAAAGCCTGCCAGGGAGAAGCATCCCAGCAGCCTTTCTGAACCAGGCAGTAGATTTCCAGCCCCAGGCAAATCACTGTAAAAGGAGCAAATGCCACAGACCCTCCTAGCACTAGGCAGGAGGGGACATAACTTCTAACAACCCTGCATGAGTGGGACTCTAGACCAAAGTCACTGCTAGCGTGGAAACGCAGCAAAGGTCTCATGTGAGGTGCCACAGCAGAAGTTTGAAAGAAAGGAGAATTTCAGGTTCGTGGGTTTACTCCTTCAGAAGGCAGAGGTCTGAAGCTCAAGCAACTTGTCTAAATTACAGCCGCTATCCCCTGATGTGGGACTCTCTGCCCCCGGTTCCCCCTCCCTCATTTCTGCACCCGCACCACCCGCAGCGGGCTGCCAGCCCAAGCGAGCGGGTGACCACGCGGTGAAGCCGTCCACTCAGCCCACTGATGGGAGCTAACCCGAGGGAGAGGCACCGCGGCAGGACCACGGCGAGGAGCGGCTGGGCTGAGAACTCCTTCAGTCAGCACAACCACCAAAGCCCTCCCTATCCCAGAAACAGAGCCTAAGAAGCCAGCTAAACGCTGTCAAAAAGGCAAAAGAAACCAGCCCTGCTTGAAAGACAGCCCCAAACCCATTAACAGATAAAATTCAGCTCCACCTTCCTCAGCAAGCTAATGTTAAGCCACTGATTTTTTTTTTTTCTTCCCCTGCAGATGCCTTAATTGGTTGCTTTATACAGATTTCACTGTTACGCTTATCACGACGCTCAGCGCTGGCTGTGTGACGAAAGCAGAGAGTGCAGAGAAGACCCGTTTGTCTCCATAACTAATTATTCTGACTTCTCAGCATACGCACTAAATTGGCTTGGCACGACTGCAAGGTGAAGCTGCTGTATTCAGACATTTCTGCTGCTGGCTGAGAGGCAAAACTGCAGCCTTCGTACAACAGACCTGGATCTGGTCTTCTAGGGCAAGACAGCACAAGCACCTTTATCCAGCTCATGCAAAACTAGTGAGGGAAGGAAGGATCAGGCCCCAGATCAGCAACATTCCTGGGCATGTCCTTGGCACTAGTTTTTAGCCTTAGTCACCTGATTAAGAGTTAATTAGCAAAATACTCAAGAAGTTCATAAAGGCAAGTGTGAACACTCATTTATTCTTGGCTACAGCCTTTTTTACCCTAGGGATCAGCCTCCGTAAAAGAAAAAAACAGTGTCTGTAGACTCCCTGATCAAAACGCAGGGGAGAGTCTGCATTAGCCAAACACGTCTAGTGCCTCAAGAGGCAGCAGGCAACCTGTTGACTCAAGGCCGGAGTCAGGCACCAGCATGCCCTTCCTGGAACGATCCCGCGCCCAGGGTCTGGCTCTTCTGGTCTGCACCCATCTTCCCAGCTCAGCCAAAGGCTCGAGGTACTTCCGCAGACAACAAGCAACCAGAAAAGACAGACACAACAACACATTACGTAGGACAGCGATACACCGCATGGGAAGTAAAACCTCCTCCAGAGAAGACAGCCATGGATATTTGAAGGACTGAGTTGTAAAGATGCAAAAAGAGATGGAGTTTAAAGTCCTTATCCCACCGAAACGGATAACAAATCCCCCCACCGGTGGGGGAACACCTCAGGAGCAGCCAGGGAGCTTGCATGCTTGCAGCTGGCTCTGCAGCCGGATTTCTCCAACTCTGGGCAAACCAAACTCCCCATTTCTCAGCTTTCACCTGCTGCTGGCAGATCTCAGTGACAGTCGCAGAAGTGTTCTAGATTTCATAAACACCAGTCTCAGCGGAGAAGACGTAAACCTTAGCTTTCCACAGCACGAGAGTCAGAATAAAAACATAAGCCTTAAGGTGCATGCTTACAGCTCTCTGGGTTTTTCTCCAGCATTGTGAAATGAAGGTAAAATCCTGCAGCGTTTCTCGGTCCCTCACCGCACAGCCCTCAGGAACGCTGCTGGCAACTGGCTGGGTTTTAGACCAAAACCACAAGAGCTCTTTACGTGCATCTCTAAACACGGCATCTTAAGCCATATAGATACCAAAAGTGGGGGGAGGGACGGGACACAAAAACAAAACAAGCAGCACAAGAATTTCAGCCACTTCCTTGTCAAGAAAGCAAAGCAAAGCCAAGACTAAAACCTACAAACAAGAAAAGAATAAATAGGAATAAGGAAAAGAAAAGGGGGGGCTGGCTGACACCTCCTATAAATGCCATCAGCAGGATCATTTGCTCCAAAAATAAAAAGACAGTGCTTCTCTATGCATCTAACCGATGACATGCTGACCGCTCCACCGCCCCAAAGCCGGAGTTACATAAAATCCCCCATTGCCTTGCAGCATAATAAGAAACAGCCACTTGTATTCGCTCAGAGCGCGCGACCAACACCGACCGCAGCGATGGATGCTGTCCCCGGGAGGATGTGCAGCTCCTTACACCCCCTCAAGCAACCACTGCGGGGGCCGAGCAGCTTTTCGCCCCGCTGCCCTCTGCCAGCCGCGAGCCTGCGGCCGAGCGAGCCGTGCCCGAGTGCCCACGCCACGGCGCGACCGCGACGGCGGCAGGATCCCGACCAGCGGGGCAGAGCCGACGAGGAAGGGCAGCGCTGCCGCCCCGGGACTCTGCACCCAGCAGCAGCCAGCAGCCTCCTGACACCCACGCTGTCTCATCAGCGCCTTCCAGAATATTAAGTGACACTTATTTAAGACTAGAAAGCCTTAAATAAGAATACCGAAGACTTTTTCCACCGCAAATTCAGGGAGTTTTCCCAAAACACAGGATACACAGATTCCTCCAGCACAGGCTTTGCTGCAGCTTCATTTCTCCGATGATTTTCAGTCACCTCCGGTCTAGCATTTGGGAATTATTATTCACATACACGACAGCAACAAGGCTGCAGGGAAACAGGAATTTCCCTGGCCTGCCTGTTTTTGTCTGTGGACGCCACCTCACATATTACCAAATCAAAACAAGCCAGTCAACTTCAGCACGAGGGGGAAATGAGAGGGCAGACGGGTGACCTACAAATGAAGCCGAGACTTTGGCACAAGCTTGAAACTCCGCAGCAAAGGCAAAACAAATAAAACCCCCCACACACCATAAATGTTTTCAAGATGCAGCTTGAGAAGTTTATGAATGGAATTATGTGCCGTGGTACCTGCGAAAAAGAAAAGAAAAAAACCAAAACCACCACACAGGCTGCACTCAACTGAGGAAATCTTTCCAACCAAAAAAGTCATTCCCTTAACCGAACAGAAGAAATCCTTGTGCTGGAGAACAGGGGACACAGTTATTTAAGGTCCTGATGTAGGAAAACTACCCTCAAGCAAACGACTACAGAAACTTCCCGAGAGCACAGATCTGATACCAAACAGCACCCGAGAGTCACATACCAGCTGATACCATAAAACGCGTGACAGCAACAGCAAGGGCTTGACGAGCCAGTAGACGAAGCTTTAGGGCTCCTAAAAGTTGTAGACCAGCAATGCTGCAGTCTCACAGCACTGCTCCAACATAAACTCACTCTGCTGCTTAGTTGTAATTGGTTCAAGGAGTGTGTTAACGAGTTATCTTTGTTCCAGCAAGTCTTAGGCTTGGTCGGGTAACGTCCGTATCACCGGCATAAAACTGAGGCAGGCTCTGCATTGCACTCTCCAGCAAAGTTTCACGGGAAAGGCGGTTGCATGCCAACAGCCAGCCTGGACTGCGTTCGTACCGCTGGATAGCCCAGCAGAAATCACCGGGGACTCTCAGCCTCAGCAAAACCAGCTCCTTGCAACATCAGCGCAAAGAGATCACACAAGCCCGGCAGTAAACACTCACCCCAGAGCTGCAAAGTGCTGCCGCTGCCTGAGCCAGATGCTGCCTCCGATAACCCGTGTGCTAACCGGCATTGCTGCAGTCCTGGGAGGGGGGGCTGGAAGTTTACAGAGGCCAAAGACGGAGCTATTTAAGACAGGAGTGAGTACTACACAGCTGAGACCTGGTCCGATAAAAACGTAGCTGTCGGAGTCATTTTATAGGGTTTAAAAATATTTTCAGAAGAAAGCCAACTTTCCATTGTTTGCCACAGCTTGTCAGAAGCCTACGCATCCAGCGGCGTAGAGGAAAGACTCTCCAGCCAGCGCGGCACAGCTAGAGACGTATGCAAATTTTTGGAGAGCTTGGCTTCGAGTGCCCTCCCACACGCCTATCCACTCCCTCGCAGCAACCCGCTGCAATCCCAGGGCTCAGCCCTTCGCCTCCGTGGGCTGCGAGAATCAGGCCCCGGCTCCTCACGAGGCCACCTAAGCCGCCCTAGCTTTCGGTTACGCTCTCCTAACACCAACACAGGCCCCACGAAGGACGAAACCTGCCCGTCTGGGAGAAAGAGCATTTTCGGGGATGACGGGACGACCTGCACCAGGAACCCTCCCAAACCTTGTCACCCACCGCCCACGGGCTGACGCATTTCTTTAATATTGCTATGTCTTTACATTAAGGAAGGCAAAGTCAAAGAGGATCACGATACAAACCGCTCTTTTGCCCAAACACGCACAGGACAAACTTAGCCGTGCCGCTTAGGATGCTAGTGAAAAGCACTCCGATTACAACACAGCGCACCAGCCCAGAGCTCGCAGAAAACAGGGTTTAGGAGACGGAAAGGTCCCCAAAATTACTTGGCAGATAGACGTGCCTCCGGGGCGTTTTGTCGGCTAACAGCCAGCTCACTGCACAGGCGGGGTGAAGCATGCACAGACCAGTCCCTCGGATGGTAAGGGTTAAACTCGCGCATATTTGGACTGAAACTGCATTTCTGGGCACCACCGCTCTGTCCAGGGTTACACCAGAGAAACAATGCTAAATAAAGATTACGCTGAGCGGTATTATGTAAATAATTCTCTTCCACAATGAAAGGATAAACCTAGGCTGCTTGGTTAGTTATTAACTCGAGAGCCAGCACCACAGAGAGGAAATCCTGCCAGCTCTCCCTCCCTCGGCACAGGCACTCGGAGCACCGCAGATGGGCCGGCGGCTCTCGGAGACAATACCCGCGACGGCCCTGCCGCCCCGCGCACCGGCACTCGCCCCCGCGGCGCTTCCCGTGCGGAGAAGCCGTCCCGGCTCCACAACATCTCCTCCCAGGCAACCTCGCTGCCACCGCCGCGCCTGGATTCGGCCCCTTTCCTCCTCCTCCCACCGCTGGCTCGGGAGCAGAGGGCTCCCTGCCCTGGGACGGGAAAACACGCCTCACCACATCCCTCCCTTGGAGCCAGGCCCTTCCCTTCCCTTCCCTTCCCCGCGCGGGCCGAGCCGGTCCCCGCTGAACCCGCCAGGCGAGCGCGCAGCCGGGGACGCGGGCACCGCCGCCCCTGGGCCTCAGCCAGCCGCAGCCCGTCCAGCCCGGCCACCCGTCCCGCAGGCGAGGGCCACGACCCCCGCTCCATACTGCGGCCACGGTCACTCCTGCTCCGGCCACGCGCAAGGAGCCCTTTGGGCATCAACCGGCAGCTCCGCTTCCCCGAGCCATCCCGCCTTGCCTAGACCGCACCAGCTTGCAGCTCTGCCCCATAGCTGCTCCTCTGCTGGCCCGTGCCTCCGGAGAGCCCTCTGCCCCACAGCAGCTCTCCCCACTGGCACCTCCGGGCCCAGTCTCTCCTGCCCCTCTAAACCTGCCTATTTTCCCTTGAAGGCGAAGCCCTTACCCAGCACCTCCGCTCGCCTCATCGCCAAAACCGTCCCCCGCTAACGCCCCGTGGGCAGCGCAGACACCAAGCGCGCCCCGCCGCAAAGCAGCGATCCACCGCTGCCAGCCCAAGCGCCCCTCGCCAGCAGCCTGCCGGAGCCCGCAGACACCTTGGTTTCCCCCCTCCCTTTCCAGCCCCTACCGTGCCTTCCTCGGCCCTCCCGGAGTTCGCCTTCTTTCGCAGTTTCGCCTGCCTAAAATAACCTCTACCTTTCTGTCTCTGCCACCCCCCAGCCCTGGCTCATGACTGAATGCTTTATGTTTGTCATACAATTTTAAATCTGTCAGCAATTCATGCATCTGCTGCCTCCTAGGTTTTTAATGCTGCAAACCCTTCTGGGATACAGCCCTGCATAAAACTCTCTATGGAAAACGAAGCCGTATCTTATTTAAAAATGGAAGCAGCTTTGAGATCATTTCTTTGCAAGGTGTCGGGCTGTTTCAAAGAGCGGCTGCTTCCCCACAGCGAGCAGAAAAGCAGTGATGCTATCCATTCTAAAATAAACATTATGGGAGCGGCGATAAGGGGAAATATTTCAGCTGAGTAAGAGTAATGTGGGTTCAAATCCAAGCGTAAGCCGATATTGCTTGTAATTTGTTCCCAAGCCAAGAAACAGACCGGGAGTGAAAAAATGGAAGGCATTAAACAACAAGCAGTGTACTCAGCGACTCTGGGAAACTTCAGCATTTCCATTTATGTTATTATTTTTTTAAATAACCTTCAGTTTCACGGATCATAAAGTTAATTTGGAGTTAACTTCCCTTCTCTGTAACTAGACAAAGCTGCTATCCTTTACATTCGTTAATGTTTGCTCAGCGCTCTGGAGCTATAAAGCGCTCGAGAGCACTAACCATTATCAGCGTTCTCCGTGCCACCCAGCAGGCACATAACCGCGGCGGCTGCCTCGCTGCATTTCCCCCCTCCCCGTCCCCCAGCTCTCCTCCAGCCCTGGCACTTCAGCAGCAGTCACGGCCGGAGCCTGCCCCTCCAGCCCCGTCCCTGCCGCTCCTCCTCCGGCGCCAGCCATCCCTCCCCCGGGCAGGGGACGTCTCCAGGCCCCCGGGCTTGCTCCCACCGCAGCACAGCTGGAAGAACCGACCCCGGAGAGACTCGGACCAGAGGCCAAACGCAGCAACCAGCACCTCGTCTGTCTGCCCGTCCACAGCCGCATCACGCTTCCCGCTGAGCTCCCCAACTTCTAGATGAGAGGTGGCAGTGCTGGCTGCCCACCAGAGATACCCCCTTCCCAGGGGCTCTCACTGTCTTTAATATGGGACAGCCCACAGCCCAAAGAGTTTTTAAGCTCACACAGGCAAGTTCTAGAGTGGGAAGGGAGAGGCAGAGGCCCCGAGAAGGGAAGGGACCAGTGGGGGCACAGCAGGACTGGAGATGCAACCCAGATTTCTCCATTCCCAGCACAGCCCCGCCGCTGCCTCGCGTACGGGTCAGGGTTCGCTTCCCACCACTGCCAAAGCACTCATTTCCTCCGGCTCTGTCCTGCCCTCCTCCCCCGCCCACCAGTCCCCTTCCTCACTTGGACCAGGCTCTTACAGCAAACACTTGGCATTTTATGCCCTTCTTCCTGCAGCTCTAGCTCCCCTCTTCAATCTTCCTTTTTTAGGAGGCATCTTGGCTGTAAGCATGTTCATTAACTGATATGCCTTTTCATTTCCTACTATCAGGCAAAAATCCAGCTCTCAGACATTACAGGGTAAACCAGAGACCTTGACACCTGTGTGCCAGCACAAGCCCATCCACAAATGCTAGTTCTCCACCGCTTTATTTGATACATGGATACATAGCACAAGCTCTTCAAAGCCATGCAAGAGCCTGTGTTGCAACATCCTAGATGAGAATCCACAACCTCATGACACCCAAATCCTTAAGCGGCTGCAGAAGCCTCAGACGCTAATCACCGAGGAGACTGGGTGCTGCTATACATCACTTCCAGCTCCATTAGAGCTGACCCCGCTCTCTGCCGAAATCTCTCAGCCAAGACTAAAGTGAGTTACGGTCCACACAAACGCAGCTATGCAAAGATAACAGCCCTTTTAAGCACACGCTGCCCGGGATTTCCACCCTCAAGCGCTCCTGCGTGCAGCCCCCGGCCCGTGTCTGCAGGATCGCTGCTCGCGGGTACAGACCCGGCAGGAAACCGGGACTCCACTGCTCAGAGCAGCAAGCCCTGCACCGAGCGCGCTGAGCCTCAGCTCGCGGGGAAAGGGAGCCGCCTTCACCAGCTCTTCAGCAGACTCACTCTGACATATCGAACTTCACGTAACCTCTGTGGCCTTAATTTTCAGAGGTGTGTAGTGATTTGGTCAGAATGAGACGGCAGTTGACGTTGGGGGAGTTCCGCACCCCAGCACAGGCTCTCTCAAACCCAGACCCCTTCGCCGCTGCTCAAGTCAGCCGCTCAAAACCTGCTTCTGAAAATTCACCAATTCAGTCCTTCTTTTCTCCTACCCTTAACCCACCCAAGAACTGGGAAGACCACAATTTTCTTCCTTCCCAAAGAGCTGTGAAGATGACGAAGTATCTCAGACATGCAAATTAGAGCTGACTTTATGCGGGTTTCTCTCCCAACAAGCTAACTGCAAACAGTGCTGTACTTCAGCGGACGGAGGTTCCCTGGTCACCAGCAGGAGCAACACCAGAAAGCATCATTTTACAAAGTCATACATTTTACAAGCCTGTCGTGACACATGAAGACATCTTCTACGACCCAGTTCCAGGCAGAGACGAGTAGCTCTACCAGCGCGTAGCTGCCAGCACGGCTGCAGGCAGGCCTTCCTCACCCATCACAAGAAAACTGCCTTCACCAGGCCGGATTGTGAAATTATAAGCCACGAAAAAGGCCTGAACCAAAACCTCTTTGGATTTAGCACAGGATGGCTCCAGGGACTGGTACAACCTCCACTCTAGGCAACTTGGTTCGAATCCAACCGCAGCCATTAGCAAATGAAAGGTATTGCCAAGTAGCAGCTGCTCGGTGGCTTGTGTGAAACAAGTTTACGGTTTCAGTCCAGATCCCGTCATGAAAAAATGCCAGTCACCGCCCTGGCACGCCAAGGTGTGAAGCGAGAGGCATCCTCCCACCTCTCCGGCAGCGGGGCGGCCGGCGTTCCCGCAGGGCCTCCCAAGGAGCGCCGCAGAGGAGCGGGCCCCGAGCTCCGCAGGGGTTTCAGAAGCAGGTATGCTCTGCAACTTGGCAGAAACACACTGCGAAACAACAGAAACCGCCACCCACGTAAAGCCAGGAGAACAAAGCACCAGCGCCTGCCTGCCCCAGACGCGCGCCTGACCCATCTCCTCTCTCACACCAAAAATAACTTCTACTTTTTCCCTTTTGGCAACAACAAAGCAGGGTTTGAATGCATTTGCTTTCAATAAACTAAGCGCATTTTGCAAGAGTCTCTCTCATACTGAAACTTACTCAATTGAAAGTTATAAAATATTGCTGCACACAGAACTTCTCTCCCCTGGCACCTTGGGACTCAACAGTCTCAAACCCCTCTGCTAACATCCTTGTTTACCCTCGTCCCTGCGCAAGGCACGGCTTCGATGCGCTGCGGAGCCGGGCAGACACAGGCACGCGGGGGCTGAGCTAAGTCCCACAGCCACCAAACGAGTCAGCAGTAAAACCCAGAGAATTAAGCGCAACTTCACTAAAGCCATTCAGGAGTTTTGCCACCGATTTCAGCAGAGATGAAAATACTAATCCAGCAGTCCCAGCTCGCATTCCTTCCCTTTATGAGTTAGTCTTGTTATCAAACCCTTATCTCCAAATCCCACAGCAAACTGAAACATGCAAATGACTTATCCCTGCCAATACAAACCCTGTGCCAAACGCAAAGCCCTTGCACCACGCGGCCAAGGAATACACTCGGAACAGCATCACATCCGCCAGAGTCGGGTTAAAACTGCAGGATTCAGCAGAGCCTCGGTGTTTTCAGGCGTTTGGAGGATAGCGAGGGAGAGGTCACAGAAAGAGTCCAAATGATAAATGCATATGAAGCAAAAGGGTGGTGTTAGGAGAGGGGGGGAAAAAAAATCATTGCGGAGATCACCTCCAGCAGCACTGTCCTCTGGGGCAAATTCCTGAGCTGACCCAAAGCGCCGGGTTCAGGGAGCGGACCGGCCTCCAGCAGCGCCCGCAGGCTCGCAGACGGCCAGGGACGCGCACGCAGGGACGGCCGCGCGGCTCGAAGCAGGGTGGGTTTATCGGGTCAGCGCAGCCCCTCGCCCCCGGCAGCCGGAGCCCCGGGAGGCCCCGAGCCGCGGCGGTTCTGCTGCTTCAGTGGCTCTGGCAGGAGCCCACGCAGCAGGCAGCTGCCTGCACCGCTGCAGCCTCCGCGCTGCGGGTCAGGGCACGGGAGCAGGAGGAAGGGCAGCGGGAGAAGAGGGAACAGGAAATTAGTAAGAATCGGCAGAAAAAGCAATCACTCCAGAGACTGCGGCCGGGGAGAGGCGCGTACACTTGTTGCCTGCAGACAGCAGCAGACCAGCCCTGTTTACCCACCATAAATATTTACACATCAAGCACTAAACGCCGCATCTCCAGATAAGCGAGCTCAGTAGTTCTTATCTCCCCCTGTAGAGGAGCCGCCGGCTGCGACTAGGACTTCAGCCCTCTCCCTAAAACACATATCGCACATTTTCAGGGCACCAGGGCAAGGTTTCGCCAGGGCCAGACGTCCCGCTTGGCGATGAACGGCATCTTTGATGGAGGTTAATGTCTCCGGGCTCTCACGCAAGCACGAAACCACCCGTTTCAAACATGCACGTCGGGCACGAGCAGAGAAATAAAGCAGAATCAAACAGCAAAACAAGAACGCAACACGTTGAGCGGCGTCGCCGCAAAGAGCTGCGCCCGCACCCCGCTGCGGGCCCAGGCGTCCCCCGAGCCGCGCGGGCCCCCCGAGCGCCCGCAGACCCCCGCTGCCCCCAGCCAGGCGATGCCTCCGGCCATTTCGGAAGGGATCACAGGAGCGCTTTCCCTTCAGGAAGAGTGGAAAAAAAAAAAAAAAACCTAGGAAAATAGAGCAGAAAAAGTTTCTTCCCGCAGAGCGGCTCCCGGTCCCGTTTACGTAACGGCGGCGGCTCGCAGACCGACCTGCCCGGCGGGGGCAGCGGCTGGGGCCGCCCGCAGACACCGGCGGCAGCGCCCTGCGCGCCCTCCTCGCCCCGGGGGCGGCGTCCCCCCCCCCCCCCCCCATATATAAATACATACATATACGTGTCGGTGCACAGACAAACACTGGGCCTCCTCCGCCAGCGGCGCGGGACCCGCAGCGCTGCCATTTCCCCTCCCGGACGCGGGCGCACGAGGTGCCGCGCCGGAGGCTCCGCGGGGCGGCGGCGGCACCGGGCCGGGCGCAGCCTCCCGGGGGGGCGGCGCGGGGCTGCGGGGGGGGCGGAAAGCGCAGGTGGGGCCTGGGGGGGGGCCCGGAGCGCTGGGGGGGGGGGGGGGGGGGGGGGGAGCGGGGGGCCCCTCCTTACCTAGCCGCGGTGCCGGCCGCCTTCCCCCATCGCCGCCGCTTTCAAGTTCTCCTCCTCTGCCCGCGGGCGCCGTGACCGGGACCCGGCCGGGGGGGGGGGGGGCTGGGCGGGCAGCGCGCCCCCTCCCTCGCCGCCGTGTTTATAAATCCAGCGCCATGGGGCTGCCGCCCCCGGAAACCCGCCGCGCCGCGGGGCCGGGCCGGGCCGCCCCTCCGCCGCCGCCGTGGCCCAGCAGCGCCCTGCCCTGCCCTGCCCTGCCCTGCCCTGCCTCGGCGCGGCGCGGCGGGCGGCGGCGGTCCCTCAGGCCGCCCCACAGCCGCCCCGGCCGGCCGGGGGGGCGGGGAGGGGAGGGGAGGGGCGGGGCGGGGCGGGGCGCGGAGGGGGCGGGGCGGGGCCGCCCGCGAGGAGGGGCGGGGCCGCCCGCGCGCCTTAAAGGGGCCGCGCCCGCACCCCCGCGCGCGGCGCCGCTCGGCTCGGCTCGGCTCGGCTCGGCGCGGCTCGGCTCGGCTCGGCTCGGCTCGGCTCGGCTCGGCTCGGCGCGTCGGCAGGGCCTGCGGGCTGGTGCCGGGCCTTGGCCGCGCTGGTGTCACTGGTTAGTGCCACTGTCTGTCCTGGTGTCACCGCCTCTAGTGGTGTCGCCAGCTAGTGCCACCACCTATATTGCTGTCACCACCTATACTGGTGTCACCAGCTAGTGCCACTACCTATATTGGTGTCACCAGCTAGTGCCACCATCTGTACTCGTGTCACCACCTATATTGCTGTCACCAGCTAGTGCCACTATCTATACTGGTGTCAGCAGCTAATGCCACCATCTATATTGGTGTCACTACCTATATTGGTGTCACCAGCTAGTGCCACCATCTGTACTCATGTCACCACCTATATTGGTATCACCATTTAGTGCCACCATCTATACTGGTGCCACCACCTATATTGCTGTCACCAGGTAGTGCCACTACCTATACTGGTGTTAGCAGCTAATGCCACCATCTATATTGGTGTCACTACCTATATTGGTGTCACCATTTAGTGCCACCATCTATACTGGTGCCACCACCTATATTGCTGTCACCAGCTAGTGCCACTACCTGTATTGGTGTCACCAGCTAATGCCACCATCTATATT
Organism: Dromaius novaehollandiae; assembly: GCF_036370855.1. Taxonomy (NCBI): domain Eukaryota; kingdom Metazoa; phylum Chordata; class Aves; order Casuariiformes; family Dromaiidae; genus Dromaius; species Dromaius novaehollandiae. The sequence goes on from NC_088114.1 coordinate 5,018,703, forward strand.
GGTGTCACTACCTATATTGCTGTCACCAGCTAATGACACCATCTATATTGGTGTCACCACCTATACTGGTGTCACCAGCTAGTGCCACCATCTATACTGGTGTCACCAGCTCTGCCGGTGTCGCTGGCTGTATTGGTGTCAGCAGCTGTACGGGTGCCACTGGCTACACTGATGCCACCGTCTATTCTGGTGTCACCAGCCACACTGGTGCCACCGGCTATGTTGGCGTTAGCAGATATACTGGTGCCACCAGCTGTGTTCATGTCATTGGCCACACTGTGTCACCAGCCACGCCGGTGCCACCAGCTCTATTCGTGTCACTGGCTGTATTGCTGTCCCCAGCTGGTGTCCCCAGCTCTACCGGGGTCACTGGCTGTAACGGGCCACCAGTGCCTGCGGGGGTGCGGGAGGCGGGTGCTGTGCCCATCGCTGCCGGCGCTCCATGCTTGGCCCCCGCCGCACGCAGCAGCTCCGGGCGTCCGCGCGGCCAGGGAAAACGGCGGAGAATTTGCAGTCCGAAAGGGAAAAATCGGCGGGGGGGACCATCGCCAAGCGCTCGATTCAGAGCCCGTCTGAAAACCGGAGCTGCTGAACGAGCGGCGCCTTGCAGGAGCAGAGCCCGGAGCCGTCCTGCAGCTCTGTCCCGGGGGGCTTCCACCGCCCAGCGCCCAGCGCCCAGCTTGCGGTTTTGGCTGCTGTCCCCCTTTCTCCGTATTTTCCGCCCGTCTCTGCCCGGGGACGGGGGACGGGCTCAGGACTCAGGACGCGTTGGTGTTACGGCGGCCAGGAGCCGGCGTCTCGGGTCCGATGGCCTCAGGTCAGCGCCGTGGTCCAGCGGGTTTCCGTAAACCCCTCGGGGCGATGCTGCCGGGCTGGGACGGGCCTGTCCCCTGCGGTGCTGCAGCCCGGGCGGCCGCCGTCCCGGGGCAGCTGCTGGGCTGGTGTCGCGCCGTAAATAGGTGCTTTTCCTAGCAGCGTTGCTTTGATGCTAAAGGGGGTGATTTCCGCCCGCGTTTCTGCATCCTCCGAAAGGCCGGACTTTGCAACGAGACGCTGCCGGATCCCGGCGGTGTTGGTAAAATCGCCAGGCAAAACCGCTGCCCCCGGGCCGTGATGGCCGTCCCACGTCGCGGGGCCGCGCGGCTCCCGGGGTAACGCCGAAACGAGCAGCGGGGCCGCTGTGCCGACATCCCTCCGGGAAAGCGAGCGAGGTGCAAAGCAGGAGCCACCCTGGCTTGGAAACTCAGCTTCGGGGGAAAGTAATTACGTTTAATGCAAGCTGCAGCTTTTAACCTAAGGCCTGCTGTAATTGCCTTTATCAGCACATCGGCCCAAGATGCGCGACACCCCTTCGGGGGGGGGGGTTGCCCCCCGTGGGGACGCGGGGCTCATGGTGCGTGGGGACTGCATCCAGCAAGCCCCGAGGTGTTTAAATACATATACCGGCATCGACCCGAAGCCGCAGGACGCCAGGGCCCTAACCCAGCCCTGCCGCAGCGGTTCAGCTGCAAAATCCCGGTGGTTTTGGGCCGGGCTGGAGCACGTGCATGCAACGCTGCGCTATGACTGCGAAGTTTCTCCCCCCGCAGCCCCGCAAACGCCGCTGGGCAGCCGGGCTGGGGCCTCCGCCGCCGGGGCAGCTCCCGCGGTTAATAACTCGTCTTTGCCTCCGAAACAAATTGCCGCAGCTTTATTAAATCAATATTAATTCAAAAGCTTTAGCACGCAATTACAGTTATCTCACATGCGAAACTGCCCACCTCTTCAAACCTCCGATCTGACAGGGTTATAATTAGCTTATTACCGGCCATACATCTGCTCATAACTTTTCCTTTCGCCCTGTGCAGTGAATTAAGGAGCACTAATAAACCACGGCTGTTAATCCATTTACGCGTCTTACACTTTTTTTCGGGCACCAAACTTAAAGATATATTAAAAAAAGGGGATTTCTCCTACCCTTCCTCCCAGTTCTTGCTACCTGGCAGCCTCATGTAATAGCTCATATAATGCCCTCCCTGCCCTCCGCCAGCCACAAATGCACCGAACTCCGTCGGGCCTCGGTGCCCCGTCCCGGCGGGGTCTTTGGTGGCCGGACGCTGCCACAGCTGCCGAGGCCCCGAGGAAGCTCCCTCGGAGTGGGAAACGCGGTTGAGTCCCATGGGTGAATAATTTACGACGCTTGCCATAATAAGAATGAAAAAACGCCTTCGGTTCTGGTCTCGTCGTGCTTTTGGCTATGAGTAAAACGGCAGAAAGCGGGGGGGGGGGCCCCCCAAGCAGCCCGGGCGCCCGAGACCACGGCACACCTGCGCCGGTCCCTCCGGTCCCTCCCCAGCTCCCTGCCAGCCGGCCCCGGCACGGCCGCATCCCGCGGGAGCACGCGCCGCTCGGCCGCACGCCCGGCTCCGCGCGGGCACGGGGTGAAGAGCTGCTTAGGCTGCAGCATGACAGCTCGGAGACGGTGGAAGGCTGTAAATGGGGCGTACAAACCTTCAGCTGACAAGGCTCCGCTTTTGTTATTGTAGGGAAAAAAACCAAGACCGAGGGAGCGAGCGGGAGAGAAAGCGCCCGGATGGGGCTGAGGAGGGGGGATGCCCCCGGAGCGCGGGTTTGTACGCACGTACTGCAGGGCAGATGCAGTTAGAGCTATTACTTTGGCTTCAAATGAATGAAAAGAAGGAGAATAAATCTGCCTCTGCGCGAGGCTGCCTGCAAACAGCGTCTCCCTCCAGCAAACCTGCAATTGTGTTTGCATGAGACATTCGTTGGAATAAATGCAATTTAAGAAGGAGAAGCAGTTCCCACCTACAGCAAGGGGAGGCTGCTGGTGTGAACGGCGACCGGCAGAGGAGCCGGGCGAAGCAAAGCCGCCGGCGCCTGCAGGGCACGGAGCCCGGGGCGCGGGCAGGCGGTGCGGGGGGCTGCCGAGGGGAGCGGGTCCCGCACACGGCTCGTCCTCGGCACCGTGCTCCAGCGCCGAGCAAACACGATGGTTCTCGCAGCCGGGAGAGGATCTTTTATCATCTCCTTTTTGAGCTGACAGAAAAAGAAAAGCGCTTTCAGGAAAGTTTTTGATTTTCCATCTCATAAAATAACTTTCCTAAGCTACGGCAAATTCTTGTTCCATTTACTCTCCATTCAAAACAAATGAAGTTTGGGGTTTTTCCTTCTCCCGGAGCGTTTCATGCTGCTGTTCCCGTCGTGGCACCGCAGCAGCGGCCTCGGGGCAGGGGCAGCGCAGGCTGGGGCCCCCCGCAGCCTCGCCAGCCCCCGGCCCCGGGACGCCCAGTCCTTCCAGCCGCGGTGATAAAACTCGCCCGCCTGGCAGCTCGTCGTGGCACGCGTGCACCGCGGGAAGTAACGCGTCTACAAGTGCTCACGAGAGCCGGACTCACCACCTTCTGCGCAGAGATGTCCGAATCGTCCATGGGAAACTGCAGCGTACCAAGCAGGTCGCAGACAGCCCAGCGTCTGTGGCACGGTACCCCGGGGGCTGCCGCGTGGCTATGCCACTGGCTAGGGAGCGTGCGGGGCCCTGAAGCCCCCTGTGCCACTGCCGCGCTACCGTGGTGGGGACCATCGCATTGGGTACCATCAAGTTGGGTACCATTGCTTTGGGTACCATCCCAGTGGGTACCATCCCATTGGGTACCATCATGTTGGGTACCATCCTGTCGGGTACCATCGCGTTGGGTACCATCGCGTTGGGTATCATTGCATTGCGTACCATCGCGTTGGGTACCATCTTGTTGGGTGCCATTGCTTTGGGTACCATCCCAGTGGGTACCATCCCATTGGGTACCATCACGTTGGGTACGATTGTGTTGGGTACCATCGCATTGGGTACCATCACGTTGGGTGCCATTGCATTGGGTACCATCGCGTTGGGTGCCATTGCTTTGGGTACCATCCCAGTGGGTACCATCCCACTGGGTACCATCACATTGGGTACGATTGTGTTGGGTACCGTCGCGCTGGGTACCATCGCGTTGAGTACCATCGCGTTGGGTACCATCGCGTTGGGTACCGCCACCGCAGGTACCACCGTGGCAGATGACGACGGGGCAATGCAAACCCTCTGCCCACCCCAGGCACGCAGCACAAGCCCCCGACCCCCACGGCGCGCGGGGCTGGAGCAGTCCCCCGCTCCCCGACAGCGGCTCCGCTGCGGGAATGGCCTCAGCCAGGGCAAACGCACCACCTGCGGAAGAGGGGAGAAAGCCTTCTGCAACATGCCCCTCTGCTTTCTTCTCTTATTATTATTTTTTATATTATTCCTGTTGAATTTATAGGAGCGGCTGTCTGGGAAAATGACTTTACCTCTGATTCCTTCATAAATTTTTAATAGGGCAGAAATAGAACCAAGAGGGATTAAAAAAAAAAAAAAAAGCGTTCGCGTCAAACTCTGGCTCTGTTCATAATTAATTATACTTTCAGGGGGAGGGGGAAAAAAAGAGGAAACATAATTACAAGCTTCTAGTGAGAACATTCATTATCATGCTAATGTAGAAATCAGCACCGCTGTGCCCGTGCGCGCGCGCCCGCTCTAATTACTCTGCAGCGATGTGTGTCGGTCTCGCGCGCACCTCGGGGTGCACCGGCTTTGCGAGTCGGGGCGAAAAGGGAGCAGGAGTCGCAGCCCGGGTTGCACATGGGTCGGGACCGGCCGCGGTGGCGGCTCCCCGGCAGCCCGGGGGTCCCGGCACTGGCTCCCCGAGGGAGGAGGGTCGTGGCAATGGCGATGGCCGGCTTGGGAAAAAAGTCACTGGGAATGGGGGAGAGACGTTTTCCTCTGCGTTACGACCCAAACCGGAGGGCACGGTGGTGCCTGGCTGGGTCGGAGACGTGCCCAAGCTCGGGGCGCGTCTGGCTCGCGCTCGAAGCCCCCGGTGAAGCCTGGCTCGACCAGCGAGCTCAGTCCCAGACGTGCTTATAGACACGAGTTATCTTAATTACGTTAAACCTGCGTTAGACATCTGCACGATCGGAGCATTTCTGCGGCGTAATTAAACCGATCTCCCATTATTTCCCGAGCTGCCGCCCGAGTGTCCTACTTTTGCGAGGAGGAGCCCTGCATTTCTCCAGCCATAAATCCGCGCTGGCAAACGCTGCCGAGCAGGGGGAGCAGCACCTCCCACGCATCCCCTCACCCGCCTCCGCCCCGCTGAATTTGCTGACTGCCCGGAGAGCCGTGGAGTAGAAGAGCCCCGGGGCTGTGGCGCGCGACCCTGCTCGGGGACGGTCCGGGGAAGCAGAGCTGTCCGAGGCCGGGAGCGGCCAGCGGTGCCTTCGCCAAGTGGACATTTAGGGGGAAATCACCTGTGATGGGTGCTAATAAAAAAAAGCTCCTGCCAGCGAAGGGGGAGCCACCAAACTAAGAGCATCGTTGGAAACCAGTGCCCAGGACAGCCCGGGGCTTCCCGCGCCCGCCGCCCCGTCCCCGAGGACGAGCACCCGGGAGCCCGTCACCGCCGGGAGCAGGAGCCGTATGTGCGGGTGCTGAGGAGCAACGCGGTGGGACACGCAGCCCACGAGCGGGCAGGGGAGGACAGAGCGGATGCCTGAGCCCCGTGGTGGGGTCCAGTGGGACCTGCTGGTGGCCTGGGGACCCTCCTGGGGACCAGGCACCTCCTTCCTGAGCTGTTCTGGTGCGCAGGGAGGAATCCGGGAGGTATCTGCTGGGCATCTCGGGTCACGAGCCACAACACTTCTGTAAAGCTGCTCAAAAAGCCTGACGAAACCTTCTTGGAACAACTCGCTCCCCACGTGCGGCTGCTCCTCTAGACCTCAGTCCGAGAGACATCGCGGGGTAATTACTGCCCTAAGAAGCAGCGGCCGCTTTGGCGCCCGTGAGCGCGAGCAGGCTGCGTTTCCATGGACCAGCTTGCCTCGGCGTGGAAGCAGCTGCTGGCCGAGGGCATTGCACGTCGGTGGGACGGTGTTAACGAGCCTTGCGGAGATCCCAAACGGAGAGCACGAAAGCCGCGGTCCCGCGGGCGCGATGAAAGCCTCCCCGGCCGACCGCCGCGCCGCCCCAAAGCCGCCGTGCGAGCAGCCGCAAGCCAGCGCCGTGCGCGCAAAGGCTGGGGACGACGGGCACGCTGGGCGTCCCCGGGATGAGGTTAGAGGCTCTTTTTTTCAAAAAGCAGCAAAACAGAAGGCTGTCGCGGGGGGCCGGCCTCGGCTGATGCCCCTCGGTGCTTTCCGCCGGCAGCTGGGGGTCCGGAGCACGGTGGCTTGGCGGGGTCTGCCGGCTGCCCACGGCTCCAAAGCCCCCGGCAGCCTCCGTGCACCGGCTCCCGAGCGCTTCTCTAAAACTTTCCTCCAAAAACACCAGGCAGGGGTGCACCCAGCCTGGCCAGGGCCTTGCAGGGAGCTGCTGCAAATCCCTAGCAGAAAATAAGGGCAAAAAGGGAAAATTGGCCATCTGTACAGTCCCGGGCAAACCGCAGGGATTTCAGGGGTTGCACTGGATTATTCCTGAGGTCCTGGGTGCAAACGTCCCAACAACCAGCTCCGTACCGCACCCGGACGCCGCTGCGCCTCGCGGGCGCTTTCCCAAGCTAGAAAGCAGATTTTCGGTTTTAGGCGATGGTCTAAAATGAGTTATCGCAAAACCCAGGCGTGCCCCCCCGCCGGCCCTCCCCCTCCCCTTGCCCGGCAGATGAAAGGGCCTCACTGTTCCTCAAAAACGACGCAACAGGAGCCAAATTCCCTGAAAGAAAACAGATGACCTCTTGTTCTGGGAATAGCTCTAATCCCGCCCTTTAACTTTATCGCTGATTGAACCCGGCCCAAATGCAGAGCAACAAGCCGTGGCACGAGCATCCTCCCAGCGCGGCCCCGGCAGCGGGGAGCCGGCGGCTGCTTCCCGAGTCCGCGTGGGCCGACGCCGACGCCGGAGCCATCGGGTGCTCGTGGTTTTAGTTGCATTTTTCTTAGGGTGCCGGAAAGCAGGAGGCTGTGCAGGGGATCTTCCCTCCACCAAAACCCCCTAAGCGGGGGGTTCGCTTTGGGAATGGCCGGCGTGGGAGTGCCCAGGCTCCCCGGGGACCGTATGCGCAGAGCTACCCCGTCCAGGCAAAGTATTTGGGTTTCCACCGGGAAAACCTGGCTACCGGCCAACAGCATCCCGGGAGACTGAGTTAAGTGGATCGGCACCATCCGGAGCCTCTGAAGCGCCGGGCTGAGCGTCCAGGGAAGGCGGGTGCCCGGTCCTGAAGCCCCCTTAAAACATCACCCTTCCAGCCAGCAATAAATGAGGCAGGTTTTCCCCGAAGCAGCCCCCTCCCTGCGGCACGGCACGGGGTTACCTGCAAAATGCTCTGCCCCACGGCGCCTGGCATCTCTGGGGTGCGGGGACCCGGCCCGGAGAGGGGCTCGGCGGCTGCGCAGAGACCCCCAGGGCAGGGAGCTGCCCGGCGCATCCCTGTCCCCTGGTCCACAACACAAGGCAATTTATCAGTCATTTCTGCTTACGAATAAAGGGCATTCTGCATTTATGCAGCGCGATGTGATGGCGATGGTAACTTCTTACTGGCATCCTTGCAGTGACTCACGGCAGCCCGTGAACGGGCGCGCTGGGCTGCAGCCGCGCCGGGGAACCAAGGCCCGTCTGTCACCCGCACGGACCCGGGCACCTCGTTGCAACTTGCTCTGTGCTTGGGGGAGTTAAGGAATTAACCCCTCGGACTCTATCTGCCAGGCAGCTTTCGGAGCCGGAGCTGCTCCCATCCGCTCCTCCCACCACTGCGCTGACCCACAGCTGGAGGCACGTCGTGGCGGTGCCCCCCTCGCCGCCTGCCCCGGTTAGGTGGGAAGGGGAGAAAAAGGGAGGAGCAGGACGCCCCAAAAACGCTGCGAGGAGGACGGTACGCACAGACCGCTTTTGCAAGCTCCTTTTTGCTGGTGCGTTTTATCCATCTGTACAGAACAGCAGAGCTGTGAATATGCAGGGGAAAATGTGTAAAGATTTGTGACATTTGGGGATTCACTTGCGCTATCCAGAGCACATGATTCAAAGCGACTACAAATCAAATCCACAGCCCTGCACAGAGAACAACAAACCCAAATGGCCTTTTCACACAGCGAAAATATTAGCCTTAACACTTTTTTTTTTTTAATATCTTCCAACCAGTCGCTGCTTCCACCAGCGCCCCAAAGCAAGCTGGGCTTTGAAAAACTTTTCCTGCCGTGGATCCACGTGCTGCCTTCTGCGCTGTGCTACGGCCAGAAAATGAATAGCACTTTTTTTTTTTTCACTCTCTCTCTTTTGAGAGTTTTCTTGGTGAGGAAGAAACCACAAAACAGAAGGCAGCCTAAATGAAATTATTAACCAAGAGAAACCACTGAAGGAACTTGATTAATTTGCCAAGTAACAGAGCCCAGTTTGTTCTTTTAGGCAACACACCTTAAAAGTAATTGAATCACCCCTTGAAAAAAAAACAGTAGATGATTGAGCCCCGAGGTACGCTCGTTCGCTATCCTTAATAAATCTCGTTTTATGAAGGAGGTAGTATGCTTTTCTCATCAGAAACCTGTTAATTTTTTCCCCTTTTAAGTAATTGAATACAAAGTTCAAAAAATATCTGCAGCATCCTTCAAGAAAAAAAAAAATTCAAAGGTTTATCTCTTGTTTCATCTCAGCAAGTTAATTATGCTCTCGTAATCGAGTTAAACCAGCAGCTTGTTAGAAATACTGCAGGAGCATTCTTGGTTTTTTGAAGAAGTATCGCGAGCCCCAAGTCTTTGGCAGAAAGCAGCATCTGAAGAGCTGGGTCGTGCCCCGCACGTTGCAGGAGGTACCCGGGATGGGCCACCTCGCCTCACGTCCATGTAAGAAATGCAGCTGGGTTTTTTTTTCCCCTCTCCTAGCTGCATTTACGATATGCAGCAAGAGGCTCCTTGAAGCCGCGGTGAGGAGCATCGCGGGAGCCGGTGCCGGTGGAAGAGCAGCGCGTGGAGCAGCGGCGAGCGTGCCGGGGCCGGGGCCAGGGGGGGGAACGCCTGCCGTGCCGCCGCAGAGCGCCCGCTGCTTCCAGCTCCGCTGCATTTCTAATCAGCGTTTCACTTCAGATTTTACCCATTCAACTAATTCCACTAATTCTAGGGAATTACAGAAATAATTGCTATTTTCCGATAGATACAGGCCTGCCTCTCAAGGCAGGAAAAAAAATAAGGGGGGAAAAAAAAAATCAGTGAAGCAGTGTTTAAGGGAAGTCAAAATAAGCTATTTCCATCTCCTCATTTGCAATTAACTTCAGCGCATAACACAGCGGGAGGTGGTGCATGGCAAAAGTAAGGCTTTGTCATGTTCCTCCCTCTTTTTGAGCAGCGAGAGCAGCGGAGGTTGAAGTGTGCGGCGGCGGCAGCCCCTCGGTTTACAGGTGTTTCAGCCTTGTTCCCAAAACACCTGGGCCAAGCAAGGGTTTTGGGGCCAGAGGGACCTGCAACAGCCAGTTTCCCTGCGTTTTCTGATGGGGATCAGTGTTTTCCCTGGGCTCCATGGAAATGATCCCACGAGGAGCAGGCCTGGACGCAGCCCGACCCTGGGAACCTCCTTCCAGCCGCTGCCGGAGGCAGAAAACCCAGGCTGCGGGGAGGATGCGCATCGCGTAGCCCCTCTGACTTTTGGGTTGTGAGCTGGTTTCAAAGCAGCGCGTGAGCGCAAGGTGCGGGTCCGAGGCCGGCGGCGGAGGGTGCCCGTCCCGCACCCAGCTCCGGCTCCCGGCCCAGTGGAAGAAGAGCAGAAACCTGGCAGCGTTGGGGGATTTGTCCGGAGACATGTCGTGCTCCTCCCGGCGACCTCCACCGGAGAGCGGGGTGCTCAGTCCTCGGCACGCGTTTCTCATCCTTTGCCCTGCAATATTAAAAGCCCCACTGACGTGGCGACCTGCTGATGTGCATTAAATATTCACCTACGTGATGCTTCCTTTGAAGAATTTTCCTTTTAACTGTTCTATTTTCATTGCTGTCCTCACCTCTCCGTAATGCTCCAGCTTCTGCTCAAGTGTCATCTTCAGATTTTGTTCCCAATTAATATTTCTATGGCAACTGCATTCAATTTTGAAGTCGTAGCACTCACTCTGCGTCGCGATCAGACCTGCCACCCCAGCTCGTAAGTGGAAGATCCCCCAGAAAAAACCACCAGTTTTCTCCACCTGCTATTAAGAAACTTTTGCATGGAGCTGATAATGCCTAGAAACCCCGGTGGAGCTGCTGATATTTCCTTCAGGAAAGTGGAGACGACTTGAGAAATTATAATGTGGAACTGGTGACTCTGGCTGCATTGGGCTGGAAACTTTGCACCGCGCCGATGCCAAGCAGCGCTCATCGCCGCGCTAGCTGCAGCTTGGGCTTCGGTGCGGGCAGATGCTTGCAGAAGTCCTTGTCCCCTCGTCACACCGAAAGGGCCAAGCGTCTCCCCGCTCGCAGGCGGCACGGCCGGGATGTTATTTCTCGCTGTGAAATGAGAGTGATTGGGAATTGGGAGTGCAGTGAAAGGAGCTGCTATGCTGGAAACCCAATGCGATCCCATGTCTGATTTCTGGCGAGGACCGGCGCTGGGTGGAAAGGTTTCTCCCCGGTGCCCTGAGCTGTGCAACCCAATCCGGTGGGGTAAAAGCACCGTCGTGGCTCTGGGTGACAGCTAGGCTTTCCCTAAAGCACAGGGTGTAACGAGCTGCCCGTGCTCAGGCGCAGGTCTGCTCGCTGCGAGGGAGCGAGCGGCAACCTGGGGAGGCACCGCGGCCGCCCGGCATCGCCGCTCCTCCGCGTTTGGCAGGAGCCGGCCGTCGCCGCGCCTCCCCTGCCTCCCGGCACAGCGCGTTCCCGGCCCTGGGAATCCCAGCACGCCGGGAAAAGCCTGGCTCCTCGCCCAGCGCTGCTAGCGGAGTGCTGCTCGCCTCCAGCCGCGGCACGGTGCCTCGCCGAGGTGCCACCGGTGCTGCAGCTTCGCTGGCCCACGCCGGCTTTCCCCCGCGGTCCCCGTCCCTGTCCGTCCCAGATGGAGATGCTGCCCCGGCTCAACGCCTCCGAGCACAGCCCGGAGCTGCCTTGCTGGGCTCCAAACCGGGAGCAGGATAAACCGGGCACCCAGTGGTTAAATAAGCCCAGCCTGGTTCTGGCCTGGCATGAGCAGCGTTTCCTGACACGGCTCCCTTTCGGGCCGAGCCGAAACCCTGCCGGCATCTCCGGCACGGCGGAAACGCCGGGCGCCCGGTGCGCTGAGCTTCGCTCCCGCCAGCACAGGGACGCTGCTTCGCGCGGGGGAGCCTGGCCGGGTCCGAAGCCGGGACACTGAACCCGCAACACCAGAGTCCAAAGCTGAAGCTGGCGCGTGAGCTCGGATGCCGAAGCGGCTTATTTTGCACCACTTGGTGCCCCCACTCCAACCGCCCCGTCCGAGGAGGACCGAGGCTTTCCTTGGGGTCCAAGAGCGCCGAGAGCCGAGCTTGCTGCTCGCAGACCCGGGCAAGGCGGGCTCGGCCGGAGCGCGGCAGCCCGGAGGTGTCTCCCGCGGGGACCAGCCCATCGCCCGGGAGCAGCCTTGGGGATGCTCTGGCGTTGGCCCCACGGGGAAAGCTTGGATCCGGCTTTCCGACCCGAGACTCCGCGTCCTGCAAAGGGCTGAGCTCCTTCCAGCTAAACCGCGCTCCTAAGCCGGGTCTCGGAAATGCCGTCGCCGTCCAGCAAGCACCCTGTGCCGCACGAGCGCGCCGGTCGCGGGTTTGGCTCTACGAGCACCCCCAGGCAGGCTGCCTTCACGCCACCCGCGTTATCCCACATCCGAATGAGAGAACCACAGAAAAATGTCATCTCGGGCGCTGCGTAACTTAACTCTCCGCAGCTGCGGCTTCGGCCGGGCTCCAGCTGCTCCGCCGCCGTCGGGACTTCTCCGCTCCCACACAAGTACCGGATTCTTCCCGAAAGTAGCTTTCCAGAAAGGAGGCTCGCTGCGAAGGCGATGCCAGCAGAGAGACCCAGTCCAACAGCCGGACTCGGGTTTCTTTTCTCAGCCAGCCGGGACACGCTGCAGCAGCCGAACCAACGTCGCTTTTGCTGAGCTCACAACTGGGATGCAGCGCTCCCAAAGCCGTCCGTCCCTGGAGACGCTGGCGCCCCAAAATAAGCCAAAAAAGAAGATGCAAGGTGGAAAACCTGCAAAATTGCAGCACAAACCATCGAGAAGCAGAGATCACAGCGGGAAGGTGAAGCGCAGGCCAACCAGCCTGTTCAATGTCATATTCCCCCCCCCCCCCCCAATTTTTCATGCTATTCCCTCTAAAAACTTCCGATCTTCTGCTCACGTACGCGTGGAAATGGAGTTTCGTTCAGGGGCAGCCTGGGCGAGGAGCAGGGCTCCCCACGGGCCGGACCCGACTCTCCGTCGCAGCCGCCGTGGAGTACACCCGATGGTGGTACACCAGTGTCACCCTCCCAGCAGGAGTGCCACCGTCCCCGGGTCCCCAGCAGGGCTCCTCTCCGGGTGCATTGGGAAGAGGAGCATAAACACAGGCAGCTCATCGCTCATCCGGGGTGTTTTTCTTTGCTGTATTTTCAAGTGTGATCCGTCCCTCTGGAATTTCTCAGCACGTTCCTGCCCGAACGTCCCTCCACGCGTGGACAACCGCAGCCACAAGCGTCCTGTGCAACAGCCCCGCAGTCGCCTGCAGTGCCGGCAGACCTGCATCCCCGGGACGGCGCCGGGTGTCACCGGGGCGAAGGGGCCTTTCTCCACACTGAGCATTTCACGGGAACATTGTTTTGCTGCTTTGGGAGTTTTCCGTTTTTTAATAAAGGTGACATTATTTTGCCTGGGAACATTTTGGGTCTTTTTTGAAAGTTTTCCTCTGTTCCTTGAAGACCTCCTGATTCCTGCTCCTCGTTAACAGGGACAAAAAAGGGAACCAGGGAAAGCTGGAGAGGAGCAGAGAAATACAACATTTCCAGCAACATCACTAGTAAAAGTTTGTTCTGTGGAAAAAACAGATTTTTTTCTCCCTTCCATCTGCTCTTTACTGAGCACAGATCCGGACCCCGGAGCAGCTCCTTGCGCCCTGCCGGGTGGCATCACCTTCTCCAGGCGAGGGGCGACCTGCTGCTCCGCTGCTCCCGGAGAGCGGGGCCACGGAAAGCTGCTATCCCCGTCGATCCCGCGATTGCTCCGGCTCCCGGAGGGCACCGAGGGAAGCGGTGCTGATGATCGAGGCATCTCCAAAAGCAAGTCTGACCGTGCACAGCTACATCACCAACCGAAGAGACCCTGCTGCTTCCACTACCACCTCATTAAGCACCAAATGACAGTAAATGTCATAACTATCCATGAGAAAGCTCAAAAAACCCAGCTCTGCTGATGCACCGAGACCCTGGGCCAGCGTTGGCCGCGGAGCACGGCACCTTCTCCGCCTTACCGGTAATAACGGATGACAACATCTTTTTCACCTTGGCTCCTTAAGAGCGATCAGCAGATTTGAGAGGACAATTATGGAAAATCATCACTTCAGCAGTTTCCCGAAACGCAGCCATCGCTGGAGCGAAGGGCAGCACCGCCGCGAAGCTCAGACAGCGTCAAACTCCGCTAAGTACAGAGAGGGGAGAAAAACCCTCCGGCCACGCGAAACTGCAGAGGGGTTTCGGGCTGAAATCAGCCTCATCGACACGTCGTGCCATGGACTGTGAGCGTCACCGAGCCGTGCTCCCGGCAGCTCCCGGCGCTACCGTCCAGCGACCTTCTCCGTGCGATGCTCCGTGCTGCCGAGGCAGGCGAAAGGCAGCGCCGGGCCCCTCTCCCGCCCTGCCTCGGCGGGGGACCGCGGCTGCCCCGGCAGACGAAGCAGAAAACGCCGAGCCGGAGACCTGGCAGCGAGGGGAAACAGCGCTCCCTTCCCTGCAGCCCTTCCCTTGTTTATGGTAACGCTCTGTTTTTAAGACAGCCTTGCAAAAACGTCATGAAAATTTAATTGCCCGGGCACAAAATCTCACGGCTGCTCTTCACACGCGTGGCGAGAAGCACTTCGCAGCGCTTTATCCCTCTGCCTGCGGCTCCAAAGCGAGAGCCCCGCTCAGCAGCTCTGCAAACAGCCCGGCCGTGGTTGAACCGCGGTGCCGAGTCGCGGCGCTGAGCCGCAGGCGCTCCGGGCCCCGGCCGAGCCGAGACGGCGGCTCTTCGTTTCGTGCCCCTCGCAGGCCTGGACCACGTCCCCGGGCTGACGGTGGGGTCGATCGCCTGCTACCCACCACACCGGGCGCAGGGCACCGAGTCTCCTGCCGTCCTCCAGTGCAGGAAGCCCCCGAGATGTTTCCTCACCCCATCAGGGCGTGATGGACGGAGCCGCGGAAGGGAGGGGAACGGTGCAACCCGGGGACGGCGGTGGTGTCACCTTCACGCGACCGCTGCAGGGTCTGGGTGGGAGCCTGCCCGCGGCCCCACCGCCTTCCCCCCGAGCCTGGCCAGGAGCGGAGCCTGCTCCGGACGTGCCAGGCAGCGCTGCCGATCCGCTGCTCCCTCCTCCAAGGTGAAAACGTATCACCTAGAAATAAGAAGTGCTTTTACAATTGCTGCCTAGCAGAAGCAGGGCTCCGCAGTCAAGATGAGAAGCTGCCCTCTGCATCAGTTAGCAGAGACAGCCGAGACGCTGCTGGGATGTTATTAAAGGGCCTGTTTTAAAATAATCACGAGTTTCCAGGAGAGGCCTCCGCGGAGCGGATCCGGATCCTTGGGGGAGCGTCTGCCCCCAGGGCAGGGAGGATGACCCGGGGCAGGGAGGATGACCCGGGGCAGGGAGGATGCCACCGCGCGGCTTCAGGCTCGGGGCCCGTCTGAGATGCTCCCCTGCAGCCCCGGTCAGGCAGGCGTAAGGCACGCGTTCGAGTCCTTCGGACTGCTTTGGAAACAGCAGCGTGGGCTCAAAGGGGTTCTGCTGAATCAGGGCTCTGCCGGAGACGCGCGTCCTCTGAAGTGCCCAGCATGAACGCACAGCCTAGATTTTCAGGACATTATCAGCTCGGAAGTTATGCCGCAAGTTCAGCAAGACCAACCCTTGGAGATGTCCCTGCCCTCTCGGCCCACCAGCCCGCGGGCACACGCGAAGGCCTGTTTCTCCCGCGCGCCCCAAGGCAACTACGGCCACCCCAGCTCCCCGCGGAGCGCTGACACGGGTGGCGACTCACATCAGACCAGACCGAACCATAAACCACTCTTGGGAGACCTCACTGAAGCAGCATCAGGAAGGGAAATGGGCTTCTCCGTGGCCCAGGGGACCTCCATGGCCCACCTGGACTTTACAGGATTACAAGCAAGGGTAGGCAAGCAAAAGACACCAAAACACCCCTTTGCCAGCACGGTGTTCACTCGGTGCTCTTGGGAAAAGGAGTCTCGTGGCCGTGACTGCCCTGGCTGGGGAGGAGGGAGCGGAAGGTTTTTGGACGCAAAGATCATTTTATGCCGCTGTGAACACAGCTCCCGGCACAGGGGGTTCCTGGCTGAGCACCCAACACCTGCGTGTGGCCCCAGCAAGGACGTGGTTTCACGTGCATGAGCCCGCGCGGGGCTCTGCAGCCCGGTAACTCCCAGCCTGCCGCCAGCTGCGATGGAAAAACTTCCTTGTGGGAACCGAACACCGGCCAGGAGCGAGCTGGAAACGCTCCGTGCTGGAGGCAATGGGCTTTGGCTTTTTCTCGCTGCTCTTTAACCTTGTCCTGGGCTTGTACTTAAGGAAAACCCTGACATTTATCATGAGAATTTCCTTTGGTTAAAACCAGAGACACTGATTCTGTTAACAATTTTGTAATGAATTAATGAAATTAATGAAATTTTCCAGTGGAAAAGAGATTGTGAAACTCTCCCGGGAGCTTCCAATTTGACCCGAACAATCTGTCAAACACAGACAACTGCAGTCTGGCCGGTCGGCGTCTCGATGGGCTCTGAGCTCATCACGAGCATAACGAGCAATAAATAAGCAGCCGGGAGGACAACGGCAGAGGCCAGAGACGAGGCCATTTGTCTTTGCGTCCACGCCCCTCGGCGAGAAGGTGACCCGAGGGGAAGGGCTGAGGACGGAGGCTCCCGGGAGAGCTCGCTGTACTTAGCGCTGGGTTTCTTTAAGCATCAGTAAACACCGCAGTGAGGTTGGAGGTGCCACCGTCCTTCAAAAACCGGACTGCAGCGCTTTCGAACCAGCCCCGCACTACAAAGAGCCCATCTCCCCGTTTCAACACCGACGTCCCTCGCCACCACCGACAATAACATCGAGAGGGAAAAGATGCTTAAAACGACTAATAGCTAGAGCTAAAGGAGAGATTATCATTATCCAAATTGCCTGCGACTCGGAGAGAGCTGGGCAAGCTTCCAAGGAGGCACTGAATCCCGTTTCCCTGCGAAGACGGGGGATGTCGAGTGCAACCCACGAGAGCAGCTGAGCAGCATCACTTGGCAGCAGGGCAAGGCGAGCGCCGTGAGCTGCCGGCGAAGGCTGGGGAGCCCCGGAGAGTTGCAGCACGCCGGAGCCTCCGGGGAGCAGAAACCCCCCAGGGAGAGGCTTGGTGGGGCTGCAGGAGGGTCTTAGGTTATTGCAGTTCTTTAGCAGCATCTTTGTGTCGTTGGGATGGAGAAAAGTCACAAGCCCATTGCGAAGCTGAAAGCCCAGCCCTAAAAACAGGGAGATAAATGCATATTTCCCTGGAAGAGCAGCTATCGTATCAGTGCCCACGTCGTACGGCTGCTGCACTGATTTACAGTTAAAAAGTTTGCATCGACTGTGCTGAGAATCGTTAGGCCGCGCACCATACACTAATTATGGAGCCCTGGGCAGGAACAGCAATCCAAAGAGCAGAAAATGATAATGACTGACTTGGTATAATTAGACCCAACAAGATAAACAGTCCAAACGGCAACTGCAGCTACGGCACATTTACGCTCTCAGCCTGTAGCACGGATGCGGGATTGCACCGGGCCAGGTAGGGAGGAGCCGTGCGGGAGGAAAACGGGAACCGCGAGGGCAGCGGGCTCGGGGAGCGTCGCCGGCCGGCCGAGCGGAGGGCACAGGGGCTCCCGCGGAGGCTGGCGCCGAGGGGCTGCACGGCGGGAGGTGAAGCTCCCCAGGTCTCCGCACCCCGACCAGACCCACGGGCATCTCCCCCTCGCATCCCAGCAAAGCTGCTCCACCGGTCGCGGATTCTCCCGTGCACCGATTTCCCAGCTGCCGAGGGACTGGTCCTGCCTCCCACCCCTGAACAAGGCCAAGGGCTACGGTTTGGGGACCAAAACCAACCTGGCAGCCGCTGGCGGTGACAGAGGGGATGCACAGCCACCTCGCATCGCCCCACCACGCCACGCACCCCGTCCGCAGGGACGCCGAACCCCGACTTGCAACCCCGGGATGGAAACTCCAGCAGCTCGGAGGGAGGCCGGGCTGGTCCTGCCTGTGCACTGAGGAGCAGCCTGCCAAATCTATCTAGCAGGAGCCGCTCGGAGCTGCTCCCAGCCACCCCGCCGGGCACCCCGCGACCGCGGGCCGGCTGCAAAGCCCCCGGGGGCCCAGGAGGGGTGAGAAGAGCCTGTTGCCCAAAGCACGGCTTCTGCGTAACACCCATTTTATCTTTCTCCTTATTTATTCATTGCTGGCTAGAAGTGCAATACAAAACCGGATTATTTGATAAAAGCTCTCGGTAGGTGATCAGTGAACCAGACCCCGAAGCAGATTTCTAGACCTCTTTTCCGTCCCGGGCTGCAGAGGGGAGGTGGCCCGGGGCCGGGCGGCTGTGCCACGCGGGGTCCGTGCGCACGTCGGGGCTACGCTGAGCCTCTGCTGCGGTGGCAGCGGGCTCTTCTGCCTTTTCTCCTCCCTCGCGGAGGAAGGGCAGCTCCTTCTCGTGCCGGAGCCTGAAGGAGAAGAGCTGGGAGGAGACGGGCACGGCGGCTGGGGGGCTGCTGGCTAACGCGATCGCCCCAAACGCGCCTGCAGCCGGTGGGGCCGCAGCAGAAAGCTCCCGCGCAGCCGCCCTCCCATTACGTAACGCCTGAGGCCATATATATTTAGCAAGGCCGTACATATATTTAGCAGGAGTGACGCGCACCAGAAGCGAGCTACGAGCCAAGAAGCTACAGCGTGGAGCGCGTCGTGCCCTGCCCCAACGGCCCGAGCTGCCTAACGAGGAGGACGCAGGAGACGGCCCAGCGGTGCCAGGGCTTTGGCCGAATTGCATCCGCCTCTCCTTGGCAGCATCGTCGCAAGACACTAAACTACAAGGAAAATAAATGACCGCGTTCAGCGCTAGCATCCTTGCAGACGTGCCCTGGCACCGGCACGCTGGGATGAGCAGAAACCTCCTCCTAACGCCGAGCGAGCGGGGTGCACACAGAGGTGCCGGAGCTGCTTTTGGGGCCACAGAGTCCCACTGGGACGGCCCAGCTCACCTCCCCTGCAGCCCGGCCAGCGGCTCTCTCCTCCCTCGCTCCCCACCGGCTCCAGCCCTTGGGGGCTCCTGGGCACCAGCCTGAGACACCTCCCTGCCACACGCTGCTGGACTCGGCCGTAGGCTCCGGCACGTCCAGGCAGCGTTCAGCTGGTTCGGGTACCGCGAGACGACACCCTCGCAGAGCCCGAGACGAAATGGTGCTCGCGTCTGTGGCCGCGGCCAGCAAAAACGTCAGGCCAAAAAAACGCAATGGGACCCGCAGCGCCGTGGTCTTCGGATGTCTTGGAGGGGACGGTCCACGGCTGGGCGGCGGGTGGGGAAATCGGGTCCCCAGCTGGCCAGCCCCACGTTTACCTCTTCATGGGACAAAATAATAATAATAATAATAATAATAATAATAATAAAATCTCTTTTTATTTCTATTTCCTATTTTATCACTACTCAAAAGAGCGGAATCATGGGGATGAAGCAGCCACGAGTAAACGATGCCCTGGCCCAGCCACCCGCGCACAAGCACCCAGACTTTATGTTTCAGGCAAAAACGGACGGGTTGGCTGTTAAACGGGAAGGCACGAGGAAGGCAGGGTTTCTCGGGTGCTCCCAGCTGCGCAGAGCTGCCACTGTTTCGGCAACCCCCCTCCCACAGACTCGTAGCGGTGAAACTGCTCAAGCGTTTTTAAAGTCGCTTGTTCAGTGGTAAATTCTGTACTCAGAATGAAGAGAGACCATCCCGTGCCTGAGAAGAGGTCTGGGAGACACCTGCCTTTCACAAAGGTCCTTTTAGCCAGAAGCACATCTGCCCAAAAACAACTCCAGCGCTGGAATCCTGATTGTTGGAATAACTTGAATTTTCTGTTAATCGGAAGCATTTTTGTTAAAATAAAATACGCTTTGAAACAGCAGCAGCAGCTTCAAATAAGGGGGAGCAATTTCAGCGAGACAAGAGACCCCACCTCTGTCTCCTCCTGCCAAAGGAAAACGCAAACGTGCTCTCGCGAGGCAGAAAGGCAGCAGGTTTTCCCTGGCTGTCCGGCTCCCCGCCGACAGGGAGCAAAGCAGCCTCTCGAGCCTGCTCCCTCCTTCCTGGGAGAAACTTGGCCAGAGCCGAAGGAAAGCGAGGATTATCTCACCTCAATTTTGGTGCAACTCAGAGTTTCACCCCGCTGCATCTCTGCTGAGCCCACGTTGCCCACAAGTAAGTCACCTCCTCCAGACCTGCAAATGCAAACCCCTTCCCTCGTTTGCGCCAGTGACTAAATCATCGTCGCAGCTGAAAGTAACTACGTGCACATGCTCGCGGCTCCGCTGGTGCCGTTACAGCCCCCGGCTCCCTCCAGCACCTTCCACAGGCCGTAGCATCACTTCCACTTGCACTAATGAGCGCAGAGCAAAGGGGAAAAAACGCAGCCTGGAGAAGGCCCTGTTAGGATGTGACACACTGAAGAGCAACCGAGAGGAGGAGGAGGATGGCACGTTAGGGTGTGCGGCAGCAGAACTTCATTAAGTTCATTATCTCTGCAAATATCAACCACCCAAGGAGCCCGTGTTTTACGCTCGCAGAGATACAGAGAGGCTGAAATATAGGTGTTGCACGTCAGCAGCAAGAAAAGTCAATTCTGAATCCTGCGTGAGTGCAATGAATTGCTCTTAAAAAAATCTAATCAAGAACTTTCCCTTTCTCCCCCTTTTTTAAGCAAGTGCGGCATGTGATGTGTACAGCCGCAAACGGAGATTTACTAGACACTGCTGTGACTAAGGCGAGATGTAATTAGACCAGGGGAGGAACATTTATCATTTGCCAGAGTGAATTAGGTATTTCGACTTCTCCAAAGAATTGAACGCAGAGGGTGATTTTTTTTCCAATTTCTCTCACATCTCCAATATTATTAAGTTCAGCTAGAAAACACTCGAGACAAATTGACTCATCTGAGCCCATCTCTTTATAATTGTTACATATTTTAAATTGGCTTAGTTAAATGAATGCTTCACCCGGCGTTTGACAGACTGTTGTCTGGATGCGATATTAAAAACATCAAAATCAACACGGGAACTAGAGCAGAGCTTAGGGATATTGCTTTTCTGAGCGGTGTATATTGCTTCCGTGGAAATGTAGCGTATACTTATGACTTTAAACGTGGTTTCGGGCATAGATAAAGAGATATTATTCTGTTCCTATTAATAGCAATGCGTTTTTCTCTTTTCTTTCTGGTTAGCAGGAAGTTTGCAAGCTCCGTGCTGTAAATAGTGGGGCAGAGCAGCCGTGACTTCGTATACAGAAATCATCCTTATAACGCGTATTCACAGCGCCGGGCTGCACGGGGGCAACGTCTTACGCGCGCTGCGTTTGCAGCCGGTTGCATGTACCATATTCATCTTCTTTCGCAGCGCTTAGGAACAAACCGAACCGCCCGCTGCAAAATACATAGGTCATGCAGCGACTGCCTGGAGCGGCCTCCGCGCGTCTCCTGCCAAGGGTCCGGGCACGGCGGGTGACCCCAAGCCAGGCGGGGCGACGCCGGGGCCCAACGCGGCAGAGGGAAAGGCGGAGCATCTCCCGGGAGCCGGGCTGAGCCCCTCTTCCCCATTGCTCCCACCGCGCCGGCGCGCGCGCGGAACGGCTCGCGGGGCTCGTCCGAAGGCTCCCCAACTCCACAGGAAGGTTTGAAGGGAAGAATTTGGGTCCGCACGTTGCCAGCTTGATGTCAGCTCCTATTTCCAGGACTCGAGAGCTTTGCAGAAATCCGAAGCCGGGGGAAATAAACGCTGATGCAGGAGACTTTCCAGCGGCTCCGGCACGCACTAGATAAGGGATCTTGTTTCTCCTCGCCCTCCCCTTGGCTCTCGGGCTCCCTTTCCATATTGTTTTATCACGAATAGACAATAACCAGAGAGACAGAGAGAGACGGCCAACCCGGTGATTTATGCTGACTTCAGAGCCAAAAACTGGGGTGAAGCGTTCAGGACGGTGGATGACCAGGGGCTGCGCCGGCAGCGAGGCGCCCGTGTCCCCGCACGGGCAGCGAAACGCGGGGCGGCTTTGCCACCTTCGGGAAGGCAGGAGGCCGCCGGTCCGGCTCTCCCCACCTTCGGCTGCCTGCCGCCGCGTCCGCCCGGAGGCCCCAGCGAATCCACCTCTGCCGGCGCTCGGAAGGAGACGCGGGAACCTGCCCGGTCTCCCGGGAAAGAGGACGCGGCAGCGCGCTCTTGCAGCAAGGTCTCGCCCCGCGGCCGGGTGAGCAGCAGCCCACCGTATCGAGGGGTTTTTCCTAATCCTGGTTTTCTATGGAAGCACGTCAGTGCTCCGCGCATCCCTTGCCAGCCGGCTGCCCAACGTGGGAGCACGGTGTTTCCGCGCCAGGGCAGAGGTGCCCGGTGCATCCTCACCGAGGACCACGTGTCGCAGCGCGAGTTCAGCTTCGAAGGGCTTTTACGTTCAGATCCGCCGAATTAAAGCCCATGTGGTTTAACAGCTACATCACGGGTTATATAGATGCTCTGTTAAACAGGTGTTTGAGGTTTAGCAATTATCTAATAAGGGACTCATACATATTGGAGTAGATAAACTTCAATAAATATGTTCTTAATCAGCCGGAGAGCACCCAGCACACAACTACCGGCCCTGCCGCGTCGCGCTGCAGCGAGCGGCTGATTCGGCGCGAGGCAGGAGCCGACGTGCGGCCCCGAACGCGCGGCTCTGCCGGGACGTGGCACCCTGCGGCGCGGCCCGTGCCCCCACGGTCGGACCTGCCGCGGCGCCGGACCACGCGCCTTCGGGGAGCCCTTTGCACGAGCAGCGTCACCGTCACCTCCCGGGCCGCTGCCTGCGAGGGACAAGGCCCCGGGCACGGTCGTCCCCGATTTAATGATTTCTGCCATCAGCCCGTTTGCCGATACGAGGCGAATACGAGGTTACTGTGCGTTTCCCACCTCGCAGCGACTGCAGCAGCGAGACCCCCCCCCCCCCCGCCGGGCCAGCGCCCCGGCCCCGCTGCATCCCCGCTCCCGCGGCTCCTCCCGCTTCCAAGCGGCGAAAGCCGGACCGGGCTGAGCCTCGACTGGGCGCGGGGAAAGCGAAAGACATTTGCTTCTTTTTTTAGCCCCGCGCAGAGAAGTCGTACCGCTTCGGCTGATAAATAATTGAGGGGCTAATGTGATCTCAAACTGAGCACTTATTAAATGGAAATGTCCCTGTTGACAGATGAATTCCTGCAAATTTTCTCTGGCTGAGCTCAGAAGTCCGTTTTCCGCTTTGAAGCGGATGAGGTCACCCTTGCTGGAAAGAAAACGCTGCGGTCGAAAGGGATCCGGGCCTTCGGGGAAAAAAAAGCTAATAGCAATAATAGCAGTAATCAAGGAATGAGATTTTAAACGCTGGAGGAAAGCGAACCCCGGCTCCAAGCGCGTGTTTGCTTCCCCTCTCCACCCAAGAGCGCGACTCTGAAGCTGCGAGGGGGCAGCGGTGCGGGGCCCGCGGTCCCCTCCTGCCGCCGGGCGCCGGAGCATCGCTGGGTGCCGGAGCATCGCGGGATGCAGGAGTATCGCTGGATGCCGGAGCATCGCGGGATGCAGGAGTATCGCCGGGCACGGGAGCATCACGGGATGCAGGAGCATCGCCAGCATCGTGGCACAGCCCCGGGACCGGTGTGCCCTCGCCGCTCCCCCTGCACCACCACCACCACATTTACGCTCTGCCTTCCTTCAATTGTAATTAATAGCAGTTCATTATCAGGAGGGGACCATTTATAAGATTCAATTAGAAGCCATTTATTTTAATGCTTTTGAACACAAAATGAGTTTGATCTCAGGAAACATTTCATTAGCATAATCTTCCCGTAACCAGATCATCTCCTGAGCTTGACGTATTTGCAAGCCGGTACCAGGGGGTGAAACACGGGGTCCCGAGATGCCGAAGGCGGAGACGGTCGGCGGGGAGATGCCACGGGGACCTGCCGGCACCGTGCCCCAGACTCGGGCGGCGAGGAGCAGCAACGGGTCACCGACGCCGTTCGCCTTCGGAGCAGCTCCGTCGGGGTGCGGGCGGCGTGGCAGCCGGCTTTCCGGTCTCCCCCGGCTGGGAATGGGCCCGCGGGGCTGCTCCCGCTCTCCTGCAAAGCCGGGAGCGAGCCTGCATCGCCGCGCGGAGAGGGTGAGATCACTTCGTTTGACTGCTCAGCTTCGGAAATTCGGTCATGAAGCAGGAATGAAAACTTGCCTCTACTCCAAGTCAAAATACTCAGTGCAGCATGGCTGTTTTTTTCCCGTCAGATCATAATCTCTGATTTGTTGCCCACATGGAAGACGTATTGGTTTTCCATATACCGGATGAGTTATACGTTTCATAAGCTAAGCTGTCCCTATATTCAAAGCAGTATGAAATCATTCACTTAAGCCCTGTAGTGCACCACCGTGCATTCTGGATATAAAATTACACCAGGAACGTATTTTTAACTGCTTGGTCGTTACTGGAGCCCTGTCAGGAACGATGGTGACAGTGTTATCGTTAGAGCACCAGCTCCCAGGGCCGTGCAGCCCCGGCACCAGCTCTCACCAATCGCCCCCTTCGCCACCGCGCTGCATTTTGCAGAATCGGGTTTTGAAGCCGCCTAAAGCACGTGGAGACAAATCTCCTTCGGCTGCTTCCAAAGAAACCTCCGGTGCCATTGCTCCGTGTTATCCGCTAATGAAGGAGGCAGCTCTCAAATGCTTTTAACGTATGGGCCATCGTTTCGTGCAACATAAAGTACACGGTGAAAACGCTGCTTCCCCGCGCGGGCTTAGGGAAGGCAGGGATCACCGTGCGCAGAGCCGGACGGCCCGGGAACTCGGTGCAGCTGAGCGCGAACTGCCGGGCCGAGCTCATCCCCACCGCGACTGCGCCGAGCCCAGCGGGCTGACGGCACGGTCTCACGTAGCTCCTTGCGCTTGACTCCTGCGACATGGGAATTATCTGCTCGTGGAGGTGATTTAATCACGGTATCTGGGAATCTTGTTTCTGCAGTCGTTCCACCCGCTCTCCGCAGGCTTAACGTGGTCTCTGCCTCCCTCTCCGCGGCCGGAGCGCCGAACCAGCTGGAGCCTCCTGCCCTCCCGCTGCTGCTCCGGCCCCGCCACGGCTCCTTCCGCCACCCCCGCGCCAGGCGCTCGGGGACCCAGACCCGAATGTGCAGCCCTGCGCGTGGACGGCATCCAGGGTCGTGCTCGGAGGAGCTCGATACAACCGCAGCCGCATGCTTCCCGCGCAAAACAAGCGCCGTCCCTGATGCGGCGGGGCTCCAGCCTTGCCGAGACGCGGCCGGGAACGGGAGGCAGCTCCGGAGACTCTCGTGGCACCGCATCCTACCCGCACATCTGCTGGCCAGAGGCTCTCGCCCCTTCTTGGGGCACGGGATCTCCTTCCCTCTGCTAGAAGACACCAAGACGTGCAAAGAGGTCTCTGCGCTGGTGCTGCCCGCGTGCACGTGCCCACCTCCCGCAGCGCTGCCCGCCGAGCCCGCCGGGCCGGGAGCCAGCTCCGCACGTCGGGAGCCACCCCGGAGACCCCGGGGCAGTGTGCCACCTTTCCATGCTCAACTTGTGTCCCCACGGAGCAGCCCAGCTCCCTAAGCGCTCGCCACGGTGCCTGAGCCCGGGTATAAGAAGCAACAAACCCGGTGGGACCCTCCCGCCTCCCTGCACCGTGTCCCCAGCGCTGCACACGGAGCAAATAACCCCGAACGGAGCCTTTGCAAGCCCTGCCGCGCGCACGAGCGACGGCGGGCACCTCCCCGGCGGTGGAACGGGGCCACGACCCGCTGCGGCCACGGCGTGGAGACGGCATCCCGAGAAGCTCCACCGGTGTCAGACCTCGCGGAGGGCCCGGGAACGCTGCCGTCGGCTTCACCGGCAGCCGGATTAGCCGCGTAATTGCACGTAGGGGTGTTGCTGCCCTCCCGAGCTGCCCTGGTGCAAGGGACCCCCATTTTCCTGAAAGACCCCCTTTGCCCCTCCAATGAGTACCAAGGCTTTTATGGGGGTAAGGCAAAAAAGGGAGACGATTTTGAGCCGCACCCAAGGGCACAGCGAGCTCCGCGCAACCTCTTTTGCGCAACTTCACCAAGATCTACGTTCACCGAGCCGACTGCCTCCTGGCCAAACGCAAACGTGATCCTCTGGGGAAAAACTAGCGGAGAATTTGGATGAAGAAGCTTTAAAAAAACAAAAAAAGGAAGGCATCCAGCAAAGGATGCCTCAAGGGGGGCATCCCCTTGGGGGAACAACCAAAGAACTGATTTCCAAAAACTCAGAGGCGTAAGGAGCTCTTAGGAGACGGCCAGTTTTAAGTGTTCCCGTGAGCCATCGCTTCAGCCCTGTGTTTTTAGGCCCTACAACACCCCTGCGTGCCTGAAGAGCTTTTGATGCCCGGGCAGGTTGGCCTTGCTTTCAGCCTTTGCGTGCCCAGCGCTTTCTGCCCAGCAGAAACCACAGAGCAGCCCAGGGCACGCACAGGAGCTTAAAAGGAAAAAAAAAAAAAGAAATGCGAAAGAGTTCCTGGATTCTTCACCTTGGAGAAAGCCCAAGCAAATAACAAGGCGGCAGCTTCGATTGCTACCTCCCTGTGGCCACGAACCTGCTCCCCGCCCATGCCGAAGTGGGGAGCAGCTGCAGCATGGCAAAGCGATGCCCTTCGGGGGGTCTCCCACCAGCATCCGTCCCACCAGCATCCGTCCCACCGGCATCCGTCCCACCAGCGTCCGTCCCACCAGCATCCGTCCCACCAGCGTCCGTCCCACCTCCAAAAGCTGCCACCGGCGGCTTCATCAGAAGAAAGGGAAGGGAGAGTGGGGATTTCGAGGTGACCTCGTGGAGACGGGGACGGAAGAGAGGGCTGAGAGCGGGGACGACGTCTTTCGCGGCGGGAGAGGACCCAGACCCGGACGGGAGCCAGCGAGATCCGCCCGAGCGCGCAGCACCGCCGCGCAGCAGGCGCAGGCTGCCAGGGGATTTTAGACAAGCCAGACTTAATTACCTGTATCGCTGCTTTTTTTAATTTTCCTCCCCGCCGACTCCTCGTCTCCCGCTCGCAGCCGCCGCTCTTCCTCCGTCACGCGGGAAGCGGCTGGATGCGGCGGCGACCTCCCCCCGTAAGAACCCGCCGAGAAAGAAAGGCCAGCCAGCGACCGTCGCGACCCCCCCGAACCGGACCGCGGCGCTCGGGGGGATTGGAATGGAAGTTTGTTTTAAAGCCAGCCCGAGCCCGGGTTTTCCGGGTTTTTCTGGGTTTTCCAGATGCTTTGGCCGTCTGGGGAAGCCGTTTCATGCCTTTCGCAGAAAGAGCCTCCCCGGAGCATGCGAAACGTGAGCTAACATTAAAGCGCAAAGACAGATCGCAGGAGTATTTTTTTTTCTATTCGAAGCAGCAGACTAAAAATACAGATGTGTCAAGAATTCAAAGGGCGGCCTTTCCCCTCCGCCGCCACGGCCGTGGGCTCCTTTTTATAGCCTGAATGTTGACGTAGAACGAGCCTTTCCGAAGCCGAGAGCCTGTTTCTGCAGGGGAAGGGGCTGTGCGGCGCTGGCCGGGCCGGGCACGGCCCCATGGGCTCCCGGGAGCATCCGCCGGAGCCGCCGGCAATAGGTTCGCGCCGGCTGTGGGTGTTAAAAGCCGCTAAGGAGGGTAAAATAAGGAAAATAGAGATCATTTCCCGCTCGGAGCAAAGGGGCGAGCGCAGAGAAGGGCTCCCCGTCGAGGACTCGCATCCCCACCTCCGAGAAACCCCCCGGCCTCGCTGCTTCCCGGGGGAGTTTCTGCAGCTCCGTTGCAGCCCCACGCGGGGGGGAGGCTCGCGCGGCTGCCGGTTCGAACGAGAAAATCCATACGTGGTAGGAAAGGTTTTAAGCGGCGTAATCGTTTCGATCCCAGACAGCCGGCGCGCTGCGGCAGGGATTTCGCAATGGCCAGGGCAGGGGAATCAGGGGAATCAATTCAAGGTGTTTACGCAATGCAAAGCTCCCCGGGTATAATTATCATTTTATGGGCAATCAATTGTAATTCCGATCCAGCACGCTAAAATCCGCATTCACGAGCACCTTCGGTAAATTAGGGAGGATTACCGGGCCTGTGTTTGCCGAGATTTGGGTCCGGCACTAGGGGAGGATTTTAAAATGGCAAAGTTTCGGCCTCTGCAGCCAAATACACCGGGGGCTGCGGAATTTAAAGCTGTTTAGTTCTGGCAGAGAAGCGGGATTAAGGCTGCGGAGAGGGCAGGGATCTCGTCTGTGTTTGATTAGGAGTTTCATGATGCAAAGCAGCTTTGGGGAACGCGCCGGCTCCCCGCGCGTGGGATTACGCACGCCGCCGTATTAGTTACCGGTGCTAGAGAAACGCCTCGCAGCCCCGGCACGGCGTCGAGCCCACGCGCTCGAGGCACTGAAAATGCAGGGTTTGACCCAAATCCTGCTGGAGTGACCCGAGACCGGAGCCCCCCCGTGCTCCGGACGAGGCGGCGGCGAGGGGATGCCACGCAGCGACTGCCCGAGGCGCTCGGGCCGTTCCAGCGAGACGCGGCGGCAGCGCTTGCTTGGGAAATAACACGGGGCAGAAATTCAGGCTCACGCCTCCGAAAGGCGAACGCATCCTAAGCTGAGATGGAAAGCCATCAGTTTTGTTTAGGGTTTTTTTTTTCCAGCTTTCACAACTTTATTTCTTAGTAGAAAACTTTGAATACTCATTTCCATTAAGCCTCTAGGCGGAGTTTTTTATTCAGTACTAATTTTAAAGAAAAAAGGCAGAAACTACTTTGAAAAGGGGGTGAGGGGGTAGATGAGGCTTTTGAGTATTTACATTATTTGGGGTTTTCTCCGCTCGTCCTCCCGGGCTGCAACCTCTTGTGGGATGTGCCCCCAGCCCATGGCCGAGCCGCTGGCAGCAGAGGAGTTTTCTGCGCGCAGCCTGCACGCTCAGTTCCTAAAACGCCTTTTATCAGCACAGTTAATAGACCAAAGGGGAAAAAAATAAAAAATAGCAGTGCAAAGGCTGCAGGCAGCAGCTGGGCACAGGTCCCGCATGACCAGCGCTGCCGAACCAGCCGCCATGCTTGCCGCGGGGAGGGAAGCTGCTCCGCAGGCACCGGCACCGGGAAAGCCTCTGCTGCTGCCTCGCCGTGACGCTGCCGGAGCCTCCGGGAGAGGGACAAAGACGCCGAGCCGGGCGGCCAGGCCCCGCGCTGGCACTCGGGATCAACCCCCGCGTTTTGCGCCCTTGCGCGGGTGCAATTTGCTCGCCGCAGAGCAGCAAACCCAGCTTCCGCAGGCGCGAAGAGAGGCCGCAGCGTGCAGCCTGGCTTACCGGGAGGGCAGCCTGCAGTAGCGAGCGGACAGCAAGAAACGGCAGGCAAAGAAAACCTGTTTTCATTAAATTGCAGAAAATACACATTTGTGAATATTTTGTTTAGCATGTCGTTCTCTCCCTTTTTCGCCTTTCTCCCCCTTTCCCAGAGGCAGAAAGCCCAGGAGAAGGCACCACGCTCTCCTTGCCCCAGCTTCCCACGGCTCTTTCCGACGCGGATTCTCCCTTTTTTTTTTAACGCTCGAGAACCGGTGCAGCAGCGAACGTACCCGACGTTTCATCCTCCTTTCATAGGAAACACCAGAAAGGCACTAAGCCGCCGGCGCCCAGCGCGATGGCATCCGCCGCGTCTCCTGCCCCGGGTCACTTGCTCCCTGCTCCTGCCGCTCCAGCTCCCGCGGGCTCCGCGCTCGGTGAAACCGCCGCTATCCGTCAGCTCGGAGGCACCTGCTTATGAAGCGTAGGCTCGTGCTACCGGTTCGCAAGCGTTACAGGAGGGAAAGGGGAAATTTTCGTGCTCTTTCGGCCCGGCTTTCCTCCCACCTGTGCTGCATAACCTTTCCACGCTAAAAGGTGTAAAAGGACCAAGAAAAAAGAACCAGACAACTAAAACATAAGCCGTGGTGAAGCAAGCAAACCAAATCTGCCGCCGCAGACCAATGGCAATTTTTAGGAGCCGGCAGTTCATCCGCAGTCGCTCCTGCTCTTCCCATGCCCTTTGCAGCCCAGCACAGTCAGCTTTTCAAGCAGCACCACGCATTCATTTTTCACAGCCCATAAAAATTAACAGACGAGTTAGGCAGCTCCTTTTGGGAGCCTCCAGCTAAGCTCTGCCAGTCTGTGGAGCAGCACCTGCCAAAAGAGATTTTCTTGGGAAATTAGGATAGGAGAGCGGACGGGTCGGTGAGCCGCCTTTCCCGCACCCACAGAGCATCGCACCTTGTCCGGGCTGCGATTGCTCTTGGCGGTATTCAACAGCCAGGGGCCACGAGGATGGGCAGGTTTTTCAATTGCTTATTGCTCCTCAGTGAGGAGCCACAGGAGCCAAGTGCCAGGATACCCGGAGGTGCCAAGCAGCCGGGCAGGGCGAGCGGGTCCCTCCGGCCCCCCGGGACGGCCGCCGCTTCCGACTCCCCACCAGCCTGGGCTAAAGATATATACATGCATATACGTGTGTGCATATATATGTGTATGCAATTTCCTTCTAATAATAAAACATTTAGTTCTAGGTCGCTAAGCAAAGGAGATGGAAGAGGAGCTGCAGAGCCGGCTCTAAATTACATCTTTTGACATCCCAAACAGCCCCTCAACACCTCCGTTTTCCATCTGCAGAGGAGGGTAATAGCATTTTCCCTTCCCACCGGGCTACGAGGATAAATAAGTTAAGGACTGCGAGACAAACAGCTATTTCGCTAATAAAAGCCAAGGAAGCCGTTAAGGTAAATCATCGCACTGGGTGCGCGGTTACGGCGGCGAAACCAAGCCCCGCTCGGCTCCCCGGGGCAAACGCCGGCGTTGGGGCCGGCCCCGCCGCCGCTCCCGAAAACCGCCCCGTCCCGAGGCCTCCTCCGAGCACCGCCAGCGTCCTGCGGGAACGCTCAAATACGGGCAAATACCACCAGAAATGGCCCCGCTTTGTCACAGACCACGATGCCACCGTGGGAATAACGCCGGAGAAATTAAAAAAGCGTGGAATCAGCACTGGGATCTGCCTGGGTTGAACAAAACGGGACTGTAAACTGTTTATGTGATGCAACAGCAGGACCCGTAAAGCTCGACGCGTGCCGATTCCCGTGCAGAGCGACCTGCTCGTTTATCACCCCGCGGTACGGACCGGCCGGCCGGCAAAGCCCGAGGCGTCCCGGAGCGGTGGGCTCCTCGCGGCACGCGTCCGTCTCCTGGCTCGGTAGCCACAATGGAAAATGATTAATGATCCGCTGCAGACACTTCTAATTGCGATAGCTTCCTCGTGTGAATTTGAATAGCTTTCCCGAATCGCTGCCTTGGACGTAATCGATAAAACTGAGTTACAGCTGCGCCGGCGGCTCTGCAGAGCGGGGGGGCTGGTCCCCGCTCGCCGGCTCGCTCCCCCCGGAGCCGGAGCGATGGATGGAGAGGGCATCTTTGGAGGGGCCCAGCCCGGGTTTCCAGGCTGGAAAGTCGTCACAGCCCAGGTTTCCGGGCCGGGAGCCGGCGGCCGCCCGAACACCCTGGCAGCGTTTGGTGCGGAGGCAGGGACGGGTTCGGTTTGAAGGCCAGTATTTGAGCCCACACCTAATATTTTGGGGTCTGTCAAACATGCTGGGAATGGGTATTTTCTCCCCTCCTAGCCTGTGGCCCCGGCCGGGACCCACCGCCGTCCTGCCCCGGGCGGTCAGGCGTCCCGGAGGCACACGAGCGCGTTTAGCACCCCAGAGCTGAACTTTTGTCCCGGTTCCACCCCAGCCCGGGGTCCTAATACCTAAATTCGACCCAAACCCGAACAAGGCTTCCTTGGCCCAAACCGGGAGGGAGCCGCTGGCCGAGGCCGCCCGCAACCCCCCGGCTCAGCACCGTCGTCTGAAAATGCTCTCACGGGGGTGAGCAGCGTCCCGGGGAGGCACCCGGCCCCCAGAGAGGGGGGCTTCGGGTTTTCGGGCCAAACCAAATATTGATCTTTTCTTTTGTTTTAAGCTAGTTATCTCATTCCCTGACCAGAGACAGAAACAACCGCCCCGGTGAGACCCCAGTTTCAGATTTGGTTATCCACCACAAATGGATCACGCATTTACAATGCTTTACGGTCAGATAAAGCCATCTTTTGTTTCTACATCCATCCCTTTAACAGAGTCTTCAAAGTGCCAAATATATCCTTTTAATAAATGTTGTGCTACATTAGCATTAAACTGCTTTTTCCAGGAGAAAACTCTGCTCAATTCCCCCAGGGAGCAAAACCACCCCCAAAATTAAGGCGGGGGGAGAACTCCCCTTGGGGTTAGGCAGGACTTCCCCTGGCTCCCGCTGACCCCCTGCCCTGACGGCGCTGGGTGAGTCATGGGGGGGCCGCCAGAGAAAACAGCAGGTTTTGTGTCGATAGCGCTCAGCAGGGCTCTCCCAGCGTGCTTGAGGCACTCAGCGGCCGGGACCCGTCAGCCCTCCTCCTCCTCCTCCTCCTCCTCCTCCTCCCCCCCCCCCGCCTCGGGGCCTCCCCAGCTCCCCGCGAGCGTCACCCCAGAAGGGGCAGAGAGCAGAGCCGCCCCCCCGCAGCACGGCCACACGTGAACACGCGGGTGTTTCCAGCCCCGGGGAAGGGGGGAGCGGCAGAGCATCCCCGCCGGACGCCGCGGCCGGCCCGTCCGCAACGCGGCCGCCAAGCGCTGACCTCGCAGTCCAGAGCAAACAGCAGATGGTAACGCAAGAGGCTGCTACAGATCTGGGCTGGTTTCAAAAAAATTTTAAAAAAGACAAAGAAGAAGGAAAAAAAGATGGGTGACATGCAGCGGAAAGGCCGGCCGTGCCGGACACCCCCCTGCCCGCTTTTGCCTTCACATTTCTTTCCCAGGGAGCGAGAGCAGAGCTTTACTTTCAATCAGCACACGACTGAAAACGCTTCCAAGGCTATTTCTTTTTAAGAGACAAACAAGCGAAGTCTTGCTAAGCTGGAGAGCGGAGCCGAGCAGGGAGCGGGACGCTGCTCCCGGGCAGGGCGCCTGCTCTGCTGCTCCCCGCGCCGGCGGTGCAGCATCTCTGCCTCCATCCGCCCCGCGCGCGGGCTCACGCGGCGGCACCCACGGACACCCCCGTCCCTTGCAACGCCTCCTTCGGCGGGGAAAAAAGGATTAACACGCGTAATCAAATCTCAGTTTTAGCAGAAACCGTTCTTTAATTTAATCAGCAAAGATATTACACGAGCGACGTCATAAGCTAATACACGGGGCGGCCGCTGCTGGAGAATTAAGGCGATTTAAAAGTAGAAGGGGATGACGAGGCTGCGCGCGGGGTCGGTCTCGGCTGGACCCAGCCAGGTCGTTACGGACCCGCTGGCTCTGGTGGGAAGCGTCCCAAACCCGGGAGGGCTCCGGTGCCACCGCCAGCGCCCGGAAAGGCGTCAGGGAGAGGCGCGTTCGCAGCGCGGGGCATCGCCGCCGGTCCAGCCCGCGCGGGAGCCTCGGATGCCGCCGTCACCCCCCGCCTCGACGCGGTGCAGAGGCAGGAGAGCCCGGTGGGACCACTCGGTTCCCAGCTGGGATCCAGGAGACCGGGATCCCCCCCGAGACGTCCTGCCTCTCGCCATGCGTCCGTGCAGAAAGCCCCCTCCGTCGCACCCCGCGCCGCTCCCGGGCGATGCTGGGTTTTAGGTCGCTTCCACAATAAGGTGATTTAAAGAGCAGAGGGGCGGCTGCTGCTGCCGGTTACACGGGGAAATTCCCGTCCGTCTCTCCGCGGCTTTTCCTCCCCTGCGCATCGGCCCCGAGCTGGGCCCGGCCACTGCCTTTTCGCTTCCCCCAGCTCCTCGTCCAAGTGCCCTGCTTAACGCTGCTTAAATCACCCGGCAAACTCCACAAATCCCTGAGAGCAGCAAAAATTAATAACGACAACAACACTGAAGATAAAACAAGCCTATTTAAAAGCCTGCAAACACGACCGTGCACGGCACGCCGGAGGACGAGCAAATGGGGGGACACGCACCGAAAACAGCGGTGAACGGCACTTAACAGCAAAGCGAATGACAGCAGGGAGCATTTTGGCCCCACGCCGCCCGCCCCGGCCCCCCCCGCGGTGCAGCGGCCGCCCCAGCCCGCGCTCAGCCGCCCGGCTCGAACCGGGGCAAAACGGCTCTCCGGGGGCTCCCGGCGCTCCGAAACGGCACGTTGGGGTTGCAGAACGTTTCCACGGGCTTGTTATCGAAAAGGAGATCCGAGAAAAACAGTAACAGGTATCTGAAAGCTGGGAGACTTTTTCCACACTGGAACGCTCTCTCCCAAGCGGGCTTTACCCCCCCCACCTTGGTTTTCCAGCTTAAGACATTCAGAATATAAAATTAAAATAAAGACATAGTTCTAGAAAGGACCTGTACCGAGTCCAGGCCTCTCTCGCACTGCAGAAAACACGGCAGAGGACAACCCCCCCCGTGAAAAGCTTGCTTTAGGTGAGGGAAAGGCTTGTTCCTCTCCCCCAGGTGAACGACAGGGAAAGGAACGTGCGATTTTTAGCCGTGGATGCAGCAAACACCGGGTAAGAGGCAAAGCAAAGCACGCGCCGCCGGGCTCCCTCTGCCACCGTTTATCCAAGCGGGAGGAGGAAAAAAAGAGAGGAGCCGGTGCCCTCCATTTCAGAGGACGCCTGGGGCCAGGGCTTCCCCGGGGGGGCTGGAGGTGGGGGAGCCAGGCTCCGGCACCCGCCCTCGGCACCGCCGGGAAGCATCGCCCGGCGCAGCTCCCCGGGCAGCTCCCGCTCTCCCAAAAGCGCCGGGAACGGGCTCAAAGCCCCGCCGCTCTCCCGAGCGGACTTGCGCCTTCGGCATCCCGGGAGGTGAAAAAGCACAAAAAAACACATTTCTTTTAAGCAAAAGCAGCTGCCCCTTTTGGTAATTCCCCTGGCGAAACAAGCTCTGCGCCGTGTTTCCAAGGACGCGTTTAGAGGTGGTTATCTAGCAAAAGTCGGTCCGGCTTGACGAGAACCAGTTTCTCCGTTTTTTGGCTCTCGCCCTGGACTAGCGGGGAGGTTTAAGATATCACCTGCTATATTAAGCATGATATGCAGCTTAATGGCCAAAAAATGCAGGTCTGGCCTGCTGCCTTCTCTCCCACCCATGCGCCCAGCTCTTAAACAATTTGCTCCCTTTCATGTTTTTATTCAAGCAGGTTTTCGAGCGTGGCCAAAATCCACCATTAGCTTTTATGGGAAGCGAAGGAGGAGGAGACAGAGACGCAGACAAGTTATCTAAACCCAGGAGAACCTTGTTTGCGATTCAGGATAAACAGGCAGCGTATAAATACGAGGGAGGGCGAGGAACCTGTGCGCCCGGGACGGCCCCGCGTTTCCGAGCCCGCGGCAGCCTCCGGGGACGCGCGAGCGCTCGGTTCCCTGCGGAAGCGGAGGGGATCACGTCGAAAATCGGGTGCCTCAAAATAGACAGGCACCGAAAGCCCAGACTGCGGCACGGGTGGGAAGGGTGCCAGGGAGCATCCCGGGCGCCCAGGCACCCGAACCCCCCCCAGCCGCCTCGCGTGGGATTCGC
Source organism: Dromaius novaehollandiae (assembly GCF_036370855.1). Taxonomy (NCBI): domain Eukaryota; kingdom Metazoa; phylum Chordata; class Aves; order Casuariiformes; family Dromaiidae; genus Dromaius; species Dromaius novaehollandiae. The sequence continues at coordinate 5,053,664 of NC_088114.1, forward strand.
AGCATCCACAGCCGTGCGCGAGCCGGGCTGAGCCGCCCCGATAAATCTGCGCGGCTTAAGCAAGTCTGAGGCTCCTCATCAGCTTATGTTTAATGGGAATTAATGCCTGGCGGCCCGGCTAAGTGGCCCCGCGGGAAGGCCGCTGGAGCACGCTGCTCCGGCTGGGAGCGTGCCGAGGGGCCGCGTGCCGGCAACGCTCAGCGACAGATTTTCCCCTCCCGAGCCGCTCCGGGCTGGACGCCGGCCCCACGGCAGCCCCTCGCCCTGCACCCCGGCAGGTTTTCCCTGGCCAGAGCATCGCTGCACCGGCGCTTTGGCGCGGAGGGAGCCAGCGGAGGATGCAGCAGCCCCGGGACACGAGGTGACGGGACGGAGACGCGGGGCTCGGGGGTTCCCGGGGGGCCAGAAGAGCAATTTGGGGGTCTGCACTATCCAAACGCCCCGCTGGCGTCAAACTCCTCCCGCAAACTCCTCCCGCGAGAGCTCCTGGCACCGGCACGCCACAGCCCCGACGGGCCGGGAGCACCCGCCACCCCATTCGCTGCCTTTAAGACATATATGCAAGGAGATGCCTCGCACGAGCAAGGCTCACGCTGGGCCCGGGCAGCAGAGCTGCCATTCGCAGGGACATCGTGCAGCCCCCATGCAATGACGAGCCCCACGCGCCGCCGAACGAATTAATCCGTGCACGATGCATTAGCAATTCAACAGGGGGACAGAAAGGACTGCAGATAAACCTTAACGATATAAACGTATCCTATAATTAACAGTTAACATGCAGGGAAGATAACCCTGAGATGGAGCCGCTGCTGCCGAGGAGAAACGCGGTCATTTATATTCCGCATGGGTCCAGCCGCAGGCGGGAGATCTCCCTCCGCATACGCTCCTCCAGCTCTCGTGTGCGCTAATAACGGCTCCCGGAAAGCAGGGAGGGAATACACAGCAAAGAAAATATTGTGCATTCACTTGAGTATCTTATATTTAAATAATATCAAGTGATGCTTTGGTGTTTGGGCACTGATTGCTGCCAGGGTCCCGCTGCTCAGTGCAGAAAATCGCCTTCTTCAGTCCTTTAGGATCATCCACAGCGTCTCTGGGGCCAGAGGTGTTTGTGATTAACCCTGGTGCTCTTATTCACATGTGCTTTTTCTGGAGAAACCAGGATTGGGGATCGAATAGCCCACGTGTAGCTCCCGATTCGCCCGACAGCTCCAGCTTGCGTCTCAGCCCGGCCTGCCCGGGCACAGCAGCTCCTCGCCGGATCCCGAACGCGGGAAAAGGCCTGGGAGAGCTGCAGCCCCCCCCCGGTGCCTCCTTCCCGAGCCCGCGGCACCAGCCCGAGCTGCGGCTTCGCCCCATCCCCACGCCGGCACCCAGCCAACGGATGCAAAAAGGGATTTTGCATCTTTTCCCCCACCAAGCTGTAATTTAGCTGCCGAGCTTGACCGAGTCTCCGAGAGGGCTGTCGGCCCCGGGGTTCGTGAAAGCAGCTCTCGAGGACAGGCTCTGTCTGCAGGAGCGGGATGGCATCCGCGGGGAACGGCCGCGCGGGAGGGCCTGGAGGTCGCCCCGCCGGACTCCCCCGCACCCAGTTCCTGAAAGCGGCTTGTTTTCGGGACCAGGACCGTAACTGCACCCCGAGCTGCACGTGCCGCGATGCAAAACCTCCCCGAGCCCCAGAAGCAGCAGCAGCCACCCCAAGGCAATAGTAGTGATTTCTCAGCACAGGTGGAAAGGTTTGTTCAGAGCAGAAAGAGACTGTAACGCTCAAAAGCAATTTATAACGAGCGTAGCAAATGCCTTTTCCTCTATAAGCACATTTAGAGCTTTCATTGCCAAACTAAACATTATTCTAACTGTGAAACCGAAACCATAATACATGTCACAGTTGGAGACTAGCAGGCTTTTATACCCAAATCTGGAAAACAACAGCCACACACTTAGTTTTAATACATCACCGCTTTCCCCTAATTGAGTCTTTTCACCAGGTAAGTCGAGGAAATCCTTCTCTGGGGCCCAATAAGCTGCTCGGACACAGAAGATCCCTAAGCAAATCAGCCGACATTCAGAGAGGACACTCGACCAGCACGCTGCTATTAAGGCTATCGTACTTTTCCGACCACTAAAATTGCAAGTGCGCATTAAATATCTTATTGAGACTATCAACGCATACAATTTGCGGTCATTAAACACATTCCCTTTATGTTTCCCCGAGGCTAGAACAAACCTTACTTTCAGATCATTTGCGAGAAAACTCTCCAAAGACTATAATTTACCTGCCGCCAGCATCATAAATCTTTAAAATTAGTTAGTTGACTGTTTTCTAATGACCATAAACGAGTTCGCTAATACAGATACTTTTTAATTAGCTCACTATAATAGATTTAACTGTAGAAGGATGCTTAGGGTTGTTTTTTTTTTGATGCAAGTCAATGTTATCGCAAGATACCTGAGACGGCACGAGCGTCCGGTCTCCTTTCTCCTCCAAATCCAGTGACCCTGTGCAGGCTCAGCTGGCCGGACCCAAGCTCGCTGCTCCGTCCAGCGGCAGGCGGACCTGCCAGAGCTGCTCCTGCTCCTCGGCAGAGGAAGGGACAGCCCAGGTGGCCTCGCTGTGGCCTTTTGTGGACGGTGGAGCACCAGCAAGCCAAGAGAGGCAGAGCAAGGGACACGAGGCAGAGCAAGGGACACGTAACCGATGGGCCGAGAGGCGGCTCTGCGCCGCTCTCCTTGCCGGGCTCCTCCGCGGGAGCCGGGAGGAGCGCCCGGTTTCGGGGAGCCAGCAGCGAGCTGCCCGCCGCCCGCGGAGACGGATCCTGGCCTGCCGACAGGCCCAAGCGGTTAATGCACGCGTGTGTTACGGGGGCAGCAGATTTCCAGTCGCCATCGCAAAACACGGGGCTGCAAATATTAGTGCTCAGAGGCATTTTGCAGGGAAGACATTTTAATTTAAATCAATGAGTTATTGATTCATTTCTCGTGCTGGAAAGAGCGAGAACAGTGTGTATTTCTGCCGCTCGATCTGTACTTCTGATGACCTCAGGCATGCAGTATAAACCTGATGTAAAATATTTCCTTTCCTAATAGGGGAGCTTTTATGGCCTTGGACCTGAGCTAGCAGAAAGTCATCTGGGAAAGGATGCCTGAATAGGAAACCATGGCAAGAAAGGCAATTAGTGTCCAGCGCCTACACTCAGATTAGCCTATCCCTGAACAGGAAGGAAATGAATCACAGGCTGAACTTTCATGTAGCCTCAGGGTCTTCTCAGACACTTACAAAATTTCCTGGTGCACCAGAGCTGATAAAGGGCTCGGCTCCCGGAGCCCACGGGCCCAGGGAAGAGCAGCGAAGCGCAGCCGCGGAGGAGAGCCCGAGTCGCGTCTTGGGACATCACCCAGCGCCGCAGGGTTCGCTTTTGTAGAGCAGACGGGTGCAATCATCTGGACCACCCGTCCCACCACGCCCTTGCAGCTCCCAGCGCTTTGCTCGTTCACGCGGGCTGGGACTTGGCCCACGTTCGCAAGCTGCTCCCCAAAGGCAGGAGACCGGAGAGGTCCCACAGGGACCTGCACCCATGGGAGCAGCTCTCCTCCGCTGCCCGCAGCGCTGCCGACGGGGACTCTCCGGGGAGCATCTCCACGGGGAGCTCAGGGCTCTGCCTCCCCAGCAGGCAGCAAGGACCGAGAGGTCGCCAAATACAGTAAAGTGCAGGTCCCCAGGGAGCCGCCCGGCAGCACCCGGACGCACGTCCATCCTGCCCAGCCTCACGCTGGTTTGATATTCTGCAGCCAGAGCAGAAGTTATCGTTTGAGCGACGGTTCTTGACAGCACCATTTCTCTGCGATCAGGAAAAAAATACAAACAAAAAACAAACAACAGAAAAAAGCCTTCAGCGCTTCATGCCTACTGATGGGATTCGGTCACTTATCCATGATCGCTTGCATCTTAGAGCCCAAGCGATTGCCCTGCTGCGTTGCGCTGGAGCAGGCCGAAAGCGGAGCATACAGGTTTTTCTGGGGCATTCAACCAGCGGACGGGGAGAGGCGGCTGCAGATGGGAACCTTTCTCCCAAACAGGCAGAGATTTGGGAGGGTCAGTGGAGTTGAGCATTCAGTTCCCTGGGACCTTCAACAGGGCTTGGGCAGAAGATTTCAACCAAAAACCTCTCCATTTCAGTTCATTAACAAGCTAAGGACCAGTCTGGTATGGATTTTATCCCAACTATGTGCCCAACCCAACTGTCCCGGGATCCCCAGGTTCAAGAGCTGCTCTCCACCCTCACGGTTCACCGCTCCCAGAGCCCTGGGCTGAGAGCAGGGCTCGTTGTGCAAGGTCCTAATGAGCACGCAAGTCCCTGCTGCAGAGACCTCAACACCTTAAGAGACAGAAGAAACCACCGGAAAAAAGAACATGGTGAAACCTGGAGGACCAAGTCACAGAGAGATGAAGAGGTGCCCAGCACGGCATGGAGCTGGAGCATCTGCCCAGCCGTCACGGGGAAGACATCCCTTTCCCAGGCACTTTACATTTGCTTTTCTGAGACGACCCTCCAACAACAGTCCCCTCTTCTCCCATAAATTCGTTTGCTCCATCTGGATATTCATGACCCTAAAGCTGTAATCCAACATTCGGAATATCACAGTTACTTCCATGGCAACTAACGCCATGTCATGGAGGATTAGGATGTCCCACCAAGGGAGCAGATGACCACAGACACCAGAGATCATGTTTTACTGTAACTCTTCCCCAAAAATCATGAATTTCAATTAAAATAACGTAAGTATAGTCTAGTTGTGTAATGAGCTCTAAATTGAAGGGGGTTTCCACAGTTTTCCATGAGGTATAAGCATGTCTTGGAGATCGTTTTGCCCAGTCTGTGGAATTGCATCCTCTGAAGTTTGGCTCATTAAAAAAAAACATCAGTTTAATGTCTCTAATAAAGCAGAACTATAAAACCATGAGCAAGCTTCCAAGAAAAACTGCACTGTATGAGTCAGGGTGCTGGCCTGGGCTTTAGCTGATTGCACGACTTCAGCTGATGAGACAGCAAGGACTTGGAGGAAAGCAGCTCCTGACCGAAGCACGCACAGCCGGAGGGACTAGCCCAGGAGCCCGGCCACGGGAGACCGAGCTGCCTGCCGGCCCCAGGAGCTCCTGCCTCACCGGGAATGGAGCCCCTTGCACCGCAGGGAGCACACCCATGAGAGCAGGGAGCACACCCATGAGAGCAGGGAGCACCCACGGGCACAGGGTTCAGCTGCAAAGCCCTCCTCCAGAGGGGAATAAGGGCTGGGTCTGGTACCTGGGGGAAACGCTTCCCCATCCGCCCGACCGGAGGCGGCGGCGGTAAGCGCAGTCCTGACGAAGCCCCTAACGCAACGTCTCCTTTTGCAGAGGCACGCGCGTAGGCAGGTGTCGCGTTTAGGAAGCCTTGCCTGGTTGTTAATTAAGGCGTTTCAGCGAAGGAGACAACGCATCAAGGGCAGTTTTTCTCCTTGGCGCAAGAGCGACTGCACTGAAGCAGGCGGAGCAGCAAACAGCCGCCAAGAGAGATGCTCACGGGTGAAGGGAAGAGCTTCCCAACATCGTCTGGGTAATAATTCCGGGGATGTTTGTAGAAACAACCCTTCTGGTAATATTAAGTGATAAATTATGTGCCAATAACTTTTACAGCGCCAATCAAAAGACATTTCAGAGACAAGCATGAGACAGGGACCGTCCTGACAGTGACAAATTGGAAGTGCCACCCTTCGCAACGAGACGGTGAGGAAATGCCATGTGTCAGCATTTACAAATTAAACCTGCGAGCGGCTGCCGCAGCCCGCGAGACGGAGCCTCCCGGTTCACAGAACAGATTTGTCTGAGTCACTTTGGTTCAGGAGGCGTCTCTCTCTCCTAAATTAGGAGGACTAAGGGCTCATTTGCAGAGGGAAATGCAAAAGCTGCATTTGTCACGTACCGGCCTCCTGAGCTGGCAGCAGCGCTCTGCCTTTAACCCCTCGCTTCCCTTTCGGCGTAGCTTCCCAAAGGGGCACACTCTGGGGGTTGTGTTTTGACCGAGACCCTGGCTTTCGGGAAGGGTTTGGTGGCAAAGGAGGGGATTCAGCAGACAAAGCCGGAGGATCGCAGTGTCCGCGCTCAGCGTGGTATCAAGGGTTCAAGATCTCAAAGCTCAAGATGTTGCTCCCCAAGAGAGAACCAGGGAAATACCCCCAGGTCCCTGCCAAAAGATGGGGGCACTTCTCAGCACAGGATCACGGGGGGAAGCTTCAGATTACGATGAGACTAGGCAAAACGAGAAAGCAAAGCCCGAGCGGTGCCGCTGTCGGGGGCGAAGGCTGCTCCACACGCACCTGCGCGTGCCAGCAAAGCAGAAGGTCCCTTGCACAAGCTGAAGAGCGCTCCAAAAGCCATAAGCAAAGGTGCCTTGCCAAAACAAGGACTGCGGAGCAAACAATAGGCCTTTATATTGTTAAAACGCACCAGATGGCTGATGCGATGACGATCCAATTTTAAGAGCTGCATTAATCTGTCGTAGATGAAGAACAGGGATACGGAACAGTCCAGCGACCCCACGCTGGGTGAATGCCGCGCGTGTAGCCACAGGAGCGCGGGCTGCAGAGGCAACTTGGTGTGAAACTCCTCCTCGGCTCGCCGTGCGCGCCCTGCCCCTCGCAGGCAAGCTCTCGCCCTGCCAAGACCTCCAAACGCGTTCAAAGCCGGTCAACGTGGTCTACAAAGAAACGCAGGGAGGAAGCAGAGCGTAGACAAAAGGATCTGCCAGGGTCCAAGAGGAAACGTACTTCTTTATGTCAAGCAAAAGCAGAGTATAGAGATAACAGAAGGGTATAGCAGAAGAGGAAAAAAATAAAAACAGCAAATGCTTATCCCTAAAGTGCTGCACAGAAAAGTCTCTCACCGAGATTGCCTTGCGTGTGGTACCCCCTGCAAGGATTACAGCAAGAGAAATTATGCCAAAGTTAGCAGAGCAAAAGGAGGAAAAAGCACCGAGCGAGCAGTGAGTCAGTGAAAGGTTTTGCCTATCGATGGCAGAAATACACAGCAGCATGCAAGGGGCAAAGGGGGCAGGATGGGGGGCGGCGGTGGCCACCCCATGAAGTGACACGCAAACACACGCGCCAGGCCGCTAAATGCCAGCTGGAAAGTGGGACAAGCATGGGAGGTGGCCCAAAGCCCTCAGCGTTATGCAAGGAAAGACAGTAGAACTGTAACCAGCAAAGCCAAAAATCTGCATTCTACAGCGCTGCTGTCATGATCCCGACGGGCGGTATAAATTGCAGGCAGGAAACCAGAGAAAAGATACAGGCAGATATTTTAGGTAGTACAAAACCAACAGTAATTTCAGCTAGGACCAGCTGAATTCGTGAGCCAAATGACCCCCAATCTGGAAAGCACAGCTCACACGGAGGAAAAAACAGAAGTCCTGCCCAGAGCAGATGGACCCGGGGCGGTCCCTGGCCTCGGGTGACGGGCGATGGCTGGCAGGGCAGGATCTTCAGGCACCGTGCCCTGGAAACGCAGCAGAGATTTGCCCAGCGCAGCACCTGCGCCCTCGGCTGCCTCCTCCAGCTAAGCAAGGACAGCAAACAGCAACAGGAGAAAACAGAGCAATAAAGCGGAGGGAAAGCAGGCTCCATTCCCCAAAATCAGAGCCCCCACGCTGGGCTAGCAGAGGGTGACTGAGAGAGGCTCAGGCTGCGTTTGCACGGGCCTAAGCAACGCAAACACACAGCGTCCCCACGGATGCAACTCCGTCCGGGGACGCAGCAGACGGCTGGCAGCCTGCGGGGAGGGGACGAGGGATCGACCGGCTGCGGCAGCAACGGGGCCGGCTGCCGTCACTCTCGATCTCCCAAAGGTTAAGGGCAGATGCGCACGCTCAGACGGGGACGTTCGTGCAGGAGAGGAGAGGGGAGGCTTCCGACGGCATTTGCTGCCAGCCGCAGAGGCATCCTCGAGACAGCGCCCGGGCAGAGGGAGCCTGGACAGGATCACAGCGCAGAGCGGCGCGCGCAGGGAGCTCATCGCTGACGCAGGACGAGGGGGAGGCAGGCGTTACGCCAGCGACATGGGGTCTGGGCTGCCACCCTTGCAAAAATGGGGAGCCAGGAGTTTTCACACCAAAGTGCCCATCTCCAAGGGAACAGCGGCGTAGCCGGCTCGCGAAGGAACGCGCGAGCCCGTCTGAGCGCCGAAAGCTTCAGCAATATGTTTAAGAGCAAGAAACCATTTGTGCCGCGAAGCGCAGAACAGTGGCATCAACTTCCCGAACAGGCGAATTCGCAGCTCTAAATCGTCTTCCAGCGCCCCGGACTGGGGGACGCGCAGTCGGAAGAGAGCCAGACGCAGCCTAAGGACACGCAGCAAGGAAGGACCCGGCACCTCATTCAGCACAGCCTCAGCACGCGAAAAGGCAGCAGCGGAACAGAAACAGCCAGACTTCAACCTAAAACTACCAACTGAGGCACAGAAGTGCCAGTTTCTTGTTCCTGGCTTGAAAGGATCCAGGATCAAGCTAGAAAAAGACAACGACCAGCAGGTCAACCTTCTCATGAGGATGCTCACGGAAGAGAAGAAAATGGGGGCTTTGCTCTCCCTCCCCAGCAGCCTGACTCTCAGAGGGCCTCGGTCCTTGCCAGTCAAACCGGAGCCGTTTTGGGAGAGAACCGGGACGTCAACAATGACGCAAGAACCAACAAAATACGAGTCACCTCTGGGTGATCCTTACTCACCGGTCAGAAGTCGCGCTTGCTTCACGGCAGCCTGCAAATGTTTTGTGCAGATTGCAAACGCGCTCGGGAGCTCGCGCAGACGGGTGCCCCGAGACGGAGAGGTGCCGCTGGGCACGCACGACGCGCCGGCCGGGCTCGAGGAGCTGCTCCCCGCGGGTCCGAGGAGGCTGCTCAAGCTCTGCGTCCGCGGCAAGACGCCGGCGTGCCCCAGGCAGCGCGTTCTGGAGCCCGGCCAGCATGAAGCTGTGTTTCCACTCGCTCATACCTGGCACCAGGCTCAGCTCTCAGAGCAGCCTGAAAAGAGTTTAAAGCCTCCCCGGCCCATGGAAAGCCGCGTGCAGCTTTGCACACTCCCATCCAGCCTGCAAAAGCACGCGCAGCAGCTCAGCCCCCAGGACAGGCTTGTCCCCACTGCCTGGCAAGGGGCAGAAATAAAACCCGAGTTGTTTTCAGCTGCAGAATGATGGTTTCCTACAAATCTGCGTGATCTGGGATCACGTACCACGTCCCTGACGTGCCCACGGGGCAGGACAGCGCGGGGAGCTGAGCACGCGCCGGCTGGCCGAGCCGCAGGGGATTTGCAGCTCTGGCTTTTGGGGGCTGCTCCAGACCCTGCGGATCCCCAGAAATGACAGTCCTGGAGCATCCGGTCACCAGAGGACACCACCGAGGTTGTCCCGGGACAACACGCTAAATCTGCGCCTGGCGCCTGGACCATAGCCGCAAGCGCCTTTCTGCAGACCTCGATTTCCCCGCGTCTCACCTCCCATCCCCGAATCGGACGCTGCAGGTTTGCCGAGCTGAACTCTCGGTCCAGGGAGAAACTTCTTCTGATTTATTTCTTAAGCCAAAGCTATCCTTATGCCAAGTCCTAGCTAAAATAAATAAATAAATTCACATTCATTAGTCAGCTCACTTGGCTGGATCTGTAATAAGAATGTAATAAACTTTCCATATGTCTCTGATAAACTGGACAGCTTAAGTTATGAGCAGAAAAAGGCATCAATTTTAAAATGTCAAAATTTACCATGCAACTTGGGCCAAGCACTTGTTCTGAACAAGACAGGGGAAGGAGTCGGATCCAAGTTTAGAGTCAAAAGCGATGGCAGAGGACACAGTTCAGTGTTTGTTACTCCTTTTGAAGCCCACGGCAATCGCACGCCTCCCGCGCCAACAGCTGGGCTTCCCGGCTCCCGAACCGCGGGAGCGTTTGCTCCGTGGGCTTCGCCCCTCCATGCCCATTTCCCAGCTGGATTTTCATTTCCACCCCACCGCTCCAACACACCGGTCACGGCTCTTGCAGACCCACTGCTGCAAGCCCGGCGTACCAAAGACGAGCAGCGCCGAGCCCCGAGCCCTCTCCTGCTCCGGAGTCCTGCACCGAGGCCAAGGGCCTGGCGAGCACCAGGAGCCTCATCGAAATGTCCCCAGTGCTGAAATCATGACCTGCAGAAGCCTCGTGGAAGCGGGTCGTCACCTTCCCCAAACACATCCCGAGCTGAGCTTGCAGTCGGCGTTTTATCAGCCCAGACAGGAGAAACCAGCAACAGTCAATAAATTCAGACTCTTTCTCAGGTAAGAAAACCCCAAAGCGTTCTCAGCTCACTCCCCTACATTAGCTTTATTAGGTACAGCTTTCCCATCTCCAGCACAGCCGTCAGGCACATTTACATGACGCAGTTTCTCGGAGAAGAGTCCAACTCCGCGCTAAGCGCAACAGGCGGCTCCGCACCGCTGCTCCAAAAACCACCGGGACCCTCCGTCCCCGCGGAGCTCCAGGGACCGGTCCCCCGCCGCCCGAGGCCCTCCTGTTGGCCTTGCAAGTCAGCACGTACCCCAGAGCCTAGCTACCCGAGCTCAGCTTCGATTAAACCCTGTAAACCTAGCTCAGCATCTCTGGAAAAGGATGCTTCAGGAATACTGGCTCTCTTGGGTACGGCAGCACTTACCCCAGCAGACAGAAACGTAAAGCCGCACACGCCCCGGGCTGGTGCAGGAGCTTCACGTGCCACGTTCTTGCAGGAGAGCCCCGTTAATCAGCCGTGACAGGGCTGGCGCACAAAACCCCTGTTTGCCCCAGGCAAAGGGCACCGCGCACAGCACAGCACACAGCAGCGACCGCACCAGGATTCGAGCCCACGCAAGGTCCCCGTGGCGTGGGGGCAGGAGCCTGAGGACTCACCAGGTGCTCCTCACCGGCACGGGCTGAAGAGACGACGACTTGGGCAACGGCTGAGCACCTCCACGGATCAGACCTCGGCCTCACTAAGCGAAGCAGCTTGTGTCCTTTCCCCTGCGCAGCGAGGCCCCTGCTTTTCACCTCCCGTTAAAGTCATCGCAACCTTCCCATCGTGCTCAAGTCAAGGGAACCTGACGCGGATGCCAAAACGCTTTGCTGAATTACGGCCTCTCCGTGATTTCCTTTCCTGATCTGGCCCGTATGTGAAAAGCAGCAGAGAAAACCCAGGGAGAGAAGAGATCCGAGACAGCAGAAGCTGCTGTAGCACCACCGCCGCGTGCTGCGTAGGTGCTCTGCGGCGTGATTTGGGGTTTGTCTTCAGCAGAGACCCCGGAGCCCAGCTCTGGTGAGACCCCAGTGCTCCCAGCTACGCGCCGCGCTGGGAGGGCGCCTGGACACCGCACCGCAGGGCTCACGCCTTCCCAAACAGCGGTGCAGGCCACCTCCAACGAGCCCACGGACATCACTCAGCCAAACGCCCCAACAGCGGCCAACCCTGCCCGAAACTGGGTTTGCACGGGCGCCCTGGCCGTGCCACAAAGATGCTCTGGCACCTGCTGCACAACGGCGGTGCCGGGCCCTTTGCGTCGCTCTCCAGGACGGGGAGATGGTGCCACCAGCCAAGTCCTCAAGAAAAACCGCTCTGCAGAAGCATCGTGCTTGCAAGGAGGTTGCAGCTCTCTAGGGCAGTTTGTCCCCGTTTACAGCCCTGCACCTCCTGCTGTCATCACCGTTCATTTGATTCTCAAGCCATTCCCCAAGTCCTTCTCCCTAAGCCTTGCTTAAAACACACACCACGCGCCCCATTTGCAAACTGCCCACGGCGGGGCAGGTCCCACCTCGAGCCACGCGCCAAGCGCCGCAGCGGCACATCCGCCCCAGCGCACAGCCCCCCCGGGAACCAGCCCGCAGCACCGTTTTGGGGCAGCTTCACAACGGTGGGTTTCGCCCGGGGCGGGGGGGATTTGAGCATTATTAGCCTGAAAGAGCGATGTTCTCTCAGCGCTTTAATTAGAAAGCAGCAGGCAGGAACAGAGCGTCTGATGTGCAGCAGGAAATCGAAGTGCAAGCGCAAGTCAGACATATTCCTGCCCGGCTCCCTTAGCAACTCTGGGAAAGTTTCCAGACTCCTGCACCATTAACATTTAAGGAATCGTCTCTGAACTCCAGTACTTAAAACAGTGAGGAGAAACGAGACGCTGCAAATGGATTTGTTCAGCGTGGGTCAGTTACTGACAGGCTGTTTAAATCAGGGCTTGCTATTTCGCAGCGACAGCAGAGGTCTGGCTCGGAGCTGTTTATCATTTTAAGTTTTCCACTTTTCCCCACCCCCGGCATGCTGCAAGGCAAGGGCAGCGTCGCGCAGCCCGGCCCTCCCGCAGCGCCCGCGGGCGAGGGGACGCACGGCCTCGGCCCTCGTCCGGAGCAGCTGCTCCCCCCGTCCCCAGCGCCTGGGTTTTACTTTGTTCATGCGGGTTTTGGGCTGGGTGGTTTTTTTTGTTTTTTTTTTTGTTTTTCTCTCTCTTTTCTTCCTTCTTTAAGTGCACATCCTATACTTGAGCATGGTCCGAGCGCTCGTGCTCCAAGGCTGGGCTGAGGCGGAAAACGCCGCTTTTCAAGCCGCTTGGAGCCCCGCCGGCCCGGCAGCGCGTTAGCAGCCCCCGCCACGCGCAGACTCTTCCCCCTCCCTTTCCAGCCTGCCCGATGCTGCACGAAAGCCCGACTACGGCTATGAGCTCCTGATTCAGCGCCCGCGTTAATCCCGGCTGGAGAACCAGCTCTCTGCCCCCTCTATCCTCTTGCGAAGGTGCCAAAGCCACAGATCTGGACACCCGCAGGTAGCAATACGATGTGCCGTAAGCCAGGCGCGCACGGGATTTGCCCCCGTTGCTGGCGGCAGAACCGTCCCGGCTCCGCGCGGCGCTCCGAGCCTCCCGGCCGCCGCGCCGGTCCCAGCCGCAGGGGCCAACCCTGCCCGGGAGCACGACGGGGATGCAGGCACCGGCCCCGAGCAGCAGGCAAGGCAGAAGGATGAGGACGGTCTGCCAAAGGCGGGTTGCAGACGCAATTAAACACTCACCAAATCCTGATGAATCTGCATTTCATTAGGCCAGAAATAAAGAGCACACGAAAGCCTTTTGCAAGCGTTTCCCGACATGTGACACCGACCCTTTTGGTGGCGGCGCAGCTGCCACCTGACCCGCGGTACCTTCGCAACCTCAATTAGTTTGTGCTAACGAGCACGGGGACCGCTGCTCAAATGTCAAGGACATCTGCCCTGCCGCCCGGCCGCGCGCAGCCGGCTCCTCGCTGCCAGGTTGGGCCCAGGCGATCCGGGAGGCAGCCGGGAGGCATCGGCAGCCCTGCGGGGAGACCGGGACCACCCGGCACCGAAAGGCAGCGTCCGGGTCCAGGCCACGCGCCAGCCCTCGTGCTGCGCCGGGCTCCCCTCTCAGCGCGACATGCTGCAGCCATCCGTACAGCACATGGAGGGGCAGCGGAGCAGGCGGAGGAGAGGACTCCGCTCCCCCAACAAGTGCCCGGAGCAGAGAGCTCACACGAGAGGGGTGCAGGATCCCCTCCGGGCCCCCCCCACGGCCGGCGAGCAGCCGTGCCCCCACCCAAGACACTAATGCAATAACAGGGAACAATTTCAGAGTGACCCCAGCTGTAAATCCCCCTCCGGTTATTCCTCCTAGGGCCCCCCGGGTATAAGGTAAAGCGGGCGATGCCCCATCCTGCCCATGCTGCCTCTCATACAAGGCTGCGGGACTCTCCCATCGGCGGCCGGGGGCTCCCGGGAACCAGGGGTGCTCGCGCCGACGGCCAGCTCCCGGGCTCCGGGTACCGGAGGCTGCTCTGGAAAACCAGACTTGCCATCTGGAGACGGCACAAAGCACTCGTGTTCCTCTGCAGCCCAAATGTTTGCTGGATGCGTAATTCTCTCCACTAACAAACCCAGGGAGAAGAGCGTTTCTGGAAGGGCTTTCGTAGCACCCTCCCGGGGCTCCGCTCCCAGCCTAATTGCCGCTGACACGTCTTTAATTTCCCACGTTGACCTCGTAACGCCTCCTGATGCAAACCGAGGATGAACCGCCGAGGCTGCTCCGTCTCCCCAGCCCCGCAGGCAGCACTAACGGCAGCGGGTGTCACGCCAGACGAAAACGTGGGTTTTCCCACCCGCCAGGTCTCCGCAGCCCCGGGGACGGGGCCGAGGCCACGCAGCCGCGGTGGGTTTGCCGGCACGGGCCCCGCTCACCTGCGGCAGCATGCAGCCACCACCGTGCTGGGGCTATTTATACTCGGGAGAGCTTCAAAAATGCCTAAAACCGACAGCCAAAAAGCCGCTCGGCCCTGCGCAAGCCAGGCTGGAAGGTGCCACGGCGAGGTGCCGGTGGCAGCCGTGCCCGCTCCCCCGGCTCTTCCCCACCGACGGGCACGGCCACCAGCACCTTTCGGCGGCTGCTGCCGAAACGGACTCCGGCTAGCCGGGAGCCAGCACGCGCAGAGCGCTATTTAGCTGTAAAAATAAAAATCACACTCACCGACACTCACGCTCGTGAGCCACCGCTCCTCAATTTACCACGAGGTATTTCAGCAAGTCAAAATTCGCCTGGTCAATAATGCCGCAATGAGAGCCCATCACTCAGCCGTGCCCTCGGCACCCAGGCAGGATGATGCATTGCCATCAATCACGGGGCGCAGCAGAAAGAAAAGCGTTGGAATATTGTTGTCCCAGGATTAATGCCTCTTGCTGCGAAAACAAACGTCCCGGCGTTGCCTCAACATTCATTTTTGATAAATTATTTGACTTTGCCTTGACACTTCTGTAGCAGCAGGAGACCATTATCCTGAGACAATGTTTTATTCTATTGACATTATCTCTTAATTATAATGTGAGCGATAGCAAAGAGAGAGAGAGAGGGAAAGAGAGGGGGAGCCCGCCAATTGCTCACGTGGAGTTTCTGCAGTTTATCCTGTCAGGGTATCTGGGAGAGATTTTACTGCAGCAGTTTATTGACCTGCTAGACGTCCGCGCGCAAGGGGCCCATTAAGGCGCGGGCAGGATCCTCAGCTCCCAGCAGCAGGGGAGCTGCACCGGCTGCACCGCAAGCCGAAGGGCTACGTGTTTTTATCCAGTAGCGACGGGTTTAAAACAGCTTTGCAGAAGCGGGGTGCTTTTTAGAAAGACAGAAAGGTCGCTTGCATATTTTAAAGTGTGATTTTAGCAAGATTCAGAAGGCGTTTGGCATTTATTATACCTCTGAATATAGTTAATATTCAGATAAAGTTTTTGGAAGGGATAATGAACCTTATGCTTCAGGGATTAAGCCAGTCGCTAGCGATTGGCAATCAGGATGCGGCTTAAGAGGAGAGTCATGCACTCACCTTTGGTATTTAGGGGTTACTCGCCCTCCCTGGCAGCACCCGGAGGAGTGGGAGCGGGGACCCGCGGCTGCACGCAGGCGCCCGAGCCAGCGCAGCCCTGCCCGCGCTCCGAGGAGCCGCGCTTCGGCGGCGAGCCAGTCTGATTGGCGTTAATTGCGTGCGAGATTTTGTTCTGCAAAACCGTTTTGCACACAGTGAATAAACAGTGAGACGGGGAACCAAAGCAGTCTCTCATCCTCGGATTCCTGCATCAGAGAAACCACATCTGCTGCCCTCAGCAAGAAGCGCTGCAGAGCAGGGTGTCAGAGCTCCAGGTCCGCTGCTTTGGAAGGCGAGAAATACCAGGGAATGACATTTTTTAATATTTAAACTGAGCCAACTTAATTAACTTGCAAGAAAATATGGCACAGCACTTTGCTGCAGGGATGCACTTCTTCTAAGACAGAAAACAGACGTGCCCATCTCGTGGCCAGCTAAGGCTTACGTTAATGCCTCTCCAGCAGAGGCGGCTGAGCAGGGGGGCAGGTGCCAGCGCAGCGCGGCAGGACGGGGAACATCGGCTGGGGACGTGCACAGCCAGGCAGGATCGCAGGGAGGCGACTGGGATCGCTGTAACATCTCCATCCCTATTCTGCACCCTTTGATGGATAACTGGATAACTCGGGGCTCCCGCAGCACCAGGGCAGAGGGGACCCAGCCCCGGTTCAGCTCCTCAGCACCACTTGCTGCCCCCTTTCACAGACCTATTCTTCAGTACGCAGAAATCCCTAGTTTCCCAGGAGCGCTCTGAAACTCTCCACGGGGAGCATGCATTGATGCGTTCCACCATTTCTATTAATTACCAGGTAAATGAGATCCCTGCACGCTCCTCGGGCACCTCACCTCATTAGTTCACGTTTTTGACAGCTGCTGGAGCAATAACTGCGTTTGCATCACGCGACGCCTGGCAGGGCATCCTTTCCCTTGCTCTGACCTCCAGAATCATCCCGTCTGCTTTACGTCAGCGTTCCCGCCTGGAATTCGTCCTCAGCGGCCGGAATCCATCCCCAGGCAGTCGGGAGAGCTTTGTGCTGCCCAAGCCGCGATTAGCCGGGGAGAAGCACCCCATGGCAGGCCGTGGCCCGGGGGCGAAGGCCACCAGGGCGCCGAGCTCGGCCCCGGCCAGCGGCTCGCGCCGGGCTGCACTAATGCACGCGAGGCACCGGGCGAATTGATCCGCGAGGCATTAAACCCTCCCTGCTGAAGCCAGCCCTTCTCCTGGAAAGCCGGTTAAGTGCACATAGTGCCCGTTCGGGCAGCTCTTATTCCCTAATTAAAGTCAGGCCACAGCTGAGCAATAGCGACCTTTGGGGGGAAAATCTTTGATTTACAGCGAGAGGGGAGCGAGCGTGTGGTCCGACCGTGTCTGGGCCCTGCAGAGCTGCACAAGCTCACACATTAAAACCCAATGCATGGGGGGGAAAACGGGGCCGCAGCACGAGAAAGGGGCACGAGGGAGCCGGGAGCATCTCGCCGGGGCGGCCCGGCTGCATCTTTGGGGAGCTGCCCCTCGAGACACCGCCCCGAGCTCAGGTCTCGCACCCGCCTCCCAGGCCGAGCATCTCCCCCCCAGCGCTCCCAGCCCCGGGAGCTACATCTCCGTTTAGCAGGGATGCTTTCTCCCAGGGGCAGGGGGCCGTTTGGGATCAGATTAAGGGCTCGGAGGCGCTCGCATGCCGTGCGTTTACAGCATGTGCCATGCCCCGATGATTTACAGGCACGCGGAGGGCCCACAACCAACCGCGGCTTTCAAGGATTACTTAACACAGGATGGAGCAGATCAAATGCAAATGGGCGGATGGTATGTGAACAACTCCAGCCAGCCAAGGCTGCTAAACCCTCTGGTTTCTTTCACGAGGCTTTGAAACGGGGAAATGTAGCTTCAGATAATTTATTTGCTAGGGGCACCAGGGAGAGCGGGGGAATATTTATGAGCCAAAGAAAATCCGAGAGGTATGTCTCGGCGGGTGCACCCGCCAGGGCCCCGAGCGCCGTCTAAACCGGGAGCACTGCAACGCGATCCCTGCCTCCGGCACCGAGGGAGGGAGGGAGGTCACCTCCTCGGCACCCAGCCAGAGCGGGACCCAGCCCCGGGGACCCCCGCACCGCCGGGCAGCTCCAGGGCATCCGCGCGGCCAGGCCTGGAGCAGCTCCAGCACGCACGGAGGGAAGCCGGGGACCGAGTTAGCAGCGCCGGGATCTGCTCCGCACCGAGCGGCGTTCCAAAAAATCCTAATCGCCACTTATTTTTGTTAGCTCTAAAGGTGGCTTTGCTGCTCCTCCTGCACTCAGCACCCTGGAAACATGCTGTTCACAAGGAGACAGCAGCTCAGCACCTTAATTCGGGGCACTTAATGCTTCTCCGGATAAGAGCTGCGCACCATGATCCCGGCCAGCCCCGACCTGCGGCCCCCAGCATTCCCATGGATCTGCTCCATTCCGCTTTCTGCGGACGTGGCCCCATGCCAAAGACTTGCTTGGAAAAGCAGAGGAAGGCTCCAGCGAGGGGAGAAAGGCTAATTTCTTGAAATTCGCTCTTTGGGGAAAGCATCTGCCGTTGCTGGAAATCCCTTCCCTGGAAGCGGAGGCACGGAGCACCGCTCCCCCGCACCGGCGGCAGGAGGGATGCCAGGACCCCGTCCCCAAGGTCTGCGGGCGCAGGGCAAACCCCCTCCCATGTCCCCGATGCCCGCGGCACCTTCTCGCAAGGACCGGTCCAGGGGCCAGCGCAGATGGGAAGGGGAGAAGGCAGCCGGGTCGCGGAGGGAGGTTTCTTTAACGCAGCCGCCAGCAACGTGGTCGAGGCCAGCAAGGCGGGTCAGCGCCGCGCGGCCCGGCGCCCCGGGAGGCTCTGCGTGCATCCACAGCAGCAGCCTGTGCCGTCGGCATCGAGTCCGAAACGAGTTCAGGTCTGGGAAAATCATGAACTTATGAAAAGGGAAAATAATAATTTTTTTAAATCCCTCTAAAATAGCATTGTGTGCCTGTGTCCTAACCCCCAGGAACCAGGGGCTGAGAGATCAAACCTTATTTCTCCAGGGACTGATATGGTCATTTGGTATCAATTTTCCATCCGACTGCTCCTTTTTAGGAATTGTTTCTCTCGCTGCAGAGGACGAGCGCTCCCAGGGAGTCCCCGAGCCCTGGCTGCGTGCCCGCCGCACGCGGCCGTGCTCCCTGGGCTCCGCGCGGGGACGCACCGAGGTGGGAAAGGCAACGGGGACACGAGGCTGGTTCGCCCGAGGCCGCCTGCAAGGCCGGGGTTCAGCAGCAAACCCGCCGCGGGAAGGCACCGGCCCGGGACCTTCGGAGCCCGGTGCCCCCAGTAGCGGGGATGCAGCATTCCAGACGGAGCAGCAGCGAGTCCCACTGCACAGCGGGATGAGGCCTGACAAACTCACTGCCAGGACATGGCTTAAACAAGACATCCAACACCATGGAGCTTAACTCTGACATCCAACCCACCTGGGAGAGGAAACTTCTTCATCAAAGCCCAGCAGCCCCTAAGTGCCTCCCGCGATGGTGATGTGCTGGGTGCGGGTCTCGACACCCCCGCGCGCCTCCCCCCAGCACCGCGCTCCCCGTGCGGGCTGCAAAGGGACGAAGGCCGAGAACAGATGATCCCCACAACGCCGGGTGCCTCTCGGGCAGGCTGGTGCTCGGCCAAGGCGGCAGACGGCTGCGCAGACCGCTGCGAGAGAGGGCAGCCGAGGGCCCGGGCCGCCGGCACCGCGCACGCCAGCACTGCGGCGGCGAGGGGAGGAACGCCTCTGCTCGGAGAAGGGGGTCGAGCCCCTCGGCCCGAGCAGGGCAGGTCCCACCGCCTACGAAGCGGGGATGGGTTGCACCCTCTGCTTGCACCAGCAAGGGGGAGGGATATTTTAAGGTGGGTGCACCCGGCTGGGACCCGAGTCCCCACACTGCGATGTGATACCGGAGCAGCATCCGGGCCAAGAGCCAGATGTATTCCTGCCCTGAAGACATACCCAGAGCTTTCCAGGGAGCCCAGACCGTAGGAACGGCCCCAGGGCACAGCATCCCCGGGTGGGCTCAAGGGTGCTAAGCCAGCAGCCGGGCTGCGCTGGGCCAGCCGGGCGCTGCAGCTCTGCCCCAAGAAACGGGCCAACAAACGCACGTGCTGCCTGCCAGAGACGCCGCGGGGCTGCTGCCGCCCGGGCGCACGCCAGCCTCGCCCGCGGGCGGGATTTGGGCCCGACAGGGCCAAGTCTCAGCTGCAATTTGGCACAGACCTCCCTGCCGCGTTTGCACAGATGCACCTCCTTGAGCCAGGTGGCCAGCTCGGAGCAGATCAGAAACACGCTGTGCACACACACGCACACGCACAGGAGCTTCAGGGGAGAGCAGTGCAAGACCTGCCAGCAGCCCAGCTCTCCTTCCCTAGCAGGGAAAAAGCAAAATCAATGTGGTGCAGAGGCCATGCAACAGCTCACACATAACCAAGAGTGGCAGCCGGTGACAGGCCACCCCAGAGGCCACGACTGACCAGCAGAGGGCACAAAATTAAAGTCACTCTTCACAGGGGACCACAGCCATGGGAAGGCAGAACATGCCACATCCACCCAGCCTCAGGGGGCTGGGGTAGGGCAGCAGCAACTTTCCATCTCATCTTTCAACACAAACAAAAAAAGCCTCCAAGGAGCCAAAACACAGTAGTTTCCTTCCAAGACAGCAGCCCCAGGGCTTTCTCTCCCACTCACCGTCCTGCATCACCGGAGGATTTTGCTGTTGTTGTAAGTTCACAGGCTCCTTGCACGTGGGGACCTGGAGCTGCAGCCTGCACATGCTCAGGAGGAAACCTGGACACACTGCAGCAGAGCAGCCACACACTGCAGCAGGAACAAGGAGAGACTTGTGCCCATGTCAAGGCTAGGATTTGCTCTGCAGGCTCAGAGCCAAGCTCAGAGCAGCTGCTGGGGTTTAACCCTGCCCACCCATGGCACACACCTGGTGGCACTCGGGAGGTGCCTGGGCACAGGTGGTGGCAGTAAAGCAGATGCAAATCATGGTGCAGGAGGGTCTGAGGAGGGTCGACCTCTCCCCATGCCCCACCACCCCATCCTGGGGAGGACGGATGGGCCGGGGTGCTCCGAGGAGTGGGGTGGTGGGACAGGGCTGGGCAATGGGAACAGGGACAGCTCACGGCCTGCATTTCTACAGGGATGGGGTAAGCGGTCCCCTTCCTGGCACACCGGGGTGATGCCCATGGAAAGGCCGCAAGGACAACTCCACTCACCTGCGTCCCCAGAGCCACGCAGGACTATCCGCTTCCCCACCGTATTACAGGGTGGTTTGTGGTGGGCCCCCAGGTCTTCCCCTGCTAGGGTGCTGGACGGAGAGGTCCAGCATGGGGGAGCTGCACTGTCCTACTTCCAGAGAAGGTGGACGCGCAACCTGTTTCAGCAAGCAGCCCCCCAAGGCTCTCCACAGGCACGTGAGACCGTGGCGATAATTACCGAGCTCGTTTAGGCCAATTAAAACCCTTGGGAAAATGTAGATGTATTTAACCTCGAGCAGAGGAGGGAGAGAGGCTGCTGCGCCAACCCGCAGCAGCGAGGGCACCGGCTGCGCCGTGCCCGTGTTTGGGGCTGCAGCAGTCCCATCGCCAGGGAACACAATGTACGCGGATCAAAGGAGAGGGAATTGGCAAGGGAGAGCGAGTCAGGGCCAGGAAAGGACTTGGGGGTTATGAGAAGCATTTTAAAATGAATTGGAAACTTCGCAGGCAGCCAACAAGGTGACTGAAGCAGGGGAGAAATACAATCAGAGTGCTCTGAGCTGATGAATACCCATATTGCGGTGCCGCCGACCAGCTGCGGCCGCAGCCACGCGCGCCGGGAGGGAGCACGCCGGCAGCCAGGCCGATCGATCCGGCCTGATGGCAGCACCCTGGGCCGGCCACAGCTGCCGAGGGCAGAAAGCGGCTGAATGGCCCGGCGCGGGGGGAGACCCCACGGGTCCTCGTGCTTCATCCCCAGGGAATTCGCACTCCGCGGCCTGGCCTGCAGGTCCGTTGACGGGGGGCCCTGAGGCCAGGACTGCCAGGGCCTTTCTGCCACGCCGAGGAGCGGTTCGGCGCTCCCGCTGCGGGGGCGTCCGGGTCTGTCCGGCATGACGGACCCACGCGCCCGGGCAGCTCCCGGCCCGGGGCGGCCTGACTGGGCCTCACGCCGCCCCGGGGGAGCCCGCAGCGGGCCCAGCCTGCACCGCGGGGGCCCGGCCGCAGGGGCTAGGGCCGGGCAGGCCTCGGCCCGCTTCCCCGCGCCCCGCCTCGCTGTTCCGCGGGCAGCTGCGCCGCGCCGAAGGCTCCCGGCCCGGCCTGGGGCCTCCTCCCCCGGCCCGAGGCCTCCTCCCCCGCCCCGGGGCCTCCTCCTCCGGCCCGGGGCCCCCGGCGCGGCAGCAGCGCGGCACCGCGGCGCGGCACCACGGCGCACCCCGGCGGCCGCGCGGCGGCGCAGCAGGCAGCCGCCGGACCAGCCCCCCTCCCCGCCCCAACCCCCCCTCGGCCCTCCCTGGCCACCCCCGACCCTGCTTTATCACCCCCAGCCCCCTTCTTTAATATATCCCGCACCCTCAGACCCCCTTTAACACCCCAGACCCCCCCCACGCACCCCTAGGGATGGCCCCAGCCCCTCTTTAGCACCCCACATCCCCCCCGGACCCCCTCTAATTTCCACCTCCTCGGCTCCGGGGCATCTCTCTGCCTCCACAAAACACACATCTGTGCCCAAATGGCGCTGCCTCCAGCCCACCCTCGCAAGGTGCCCCCGGCCCGCGATCCCAGCAGCACCCCAGGCCAGGAAAGCTGGAGACGGTGGTGGAAGGACTCCAGGCCCAGCCCTGGGATTGCTGGGGGCTGCTTCCAGAGGAGCCCCACGAAATGCCTGGAGGCAGACGGCGGTGCTCTAGAAAAGCCCTGGGTCTGGTCTGTGCAAGCTCTAGAAAGACTCAAGGAGCTCCCCAGAAAGCCACAGCAAGGCTCTAAAAAAAAGCAGCAAGCCCTATGTGCCCTCCCAGCTCTAGGAAGCCTTTAGTCAAGCCCTAGGACACCTGAAAGGGACTTTCTTAAAATGAGATTTCTCTAGTTTTTCCTAGCACTTCAGGCCCTAGGACTCTCCAGAGCATGGCTCCAGGCTCTGGGTTGCTCCAGAAAGCTCCCAGCAGCTCTGGGAACCCCAGGACAGCTCCGGGAAGCTCACACCGACCTCAAACAGCTTCTAGGAAGCTCCAGGAGTTTGAGGAAGGCCTGGGCAGCTCGGCCTCCTGCCTTCCCAGAACCGCAGGTGGCACAACTGGAGAAGGACGTGTTGACACAGACCCCAGCTCCTGCCGTGCCAGCACCACCCACCCCACCATCATTCACAGCTGCTTTTATTGCAGCCTGAGGCCAGAGCTCCGAACACTTATGCAACATGCAGCCCTGTCTTACAGAGCAGTGCTCTTACACTATTGCATTCCCATAAAGAGCTTAAGAAGGACTCTACCACGACCAGCATTGCAGTAGTTTGTTCATGTTTTATCAGTACAAAAAGCAATTAGCACAGTACATCATCAAAACCTTGACCAGGCAAGCTCAAGGGGAGTGATCTTGGATCAACCGTTAGTCTCGCCTCACAAAGCTAGGTGTTACGCGTGTGAACCGGTGCATCGAGGGCCCCGTAGCGCCGCATGCGAGACGG
The DNA here is from genome assembly GCF_036370855.1 of Dromaius novaehollandiae. Lineage (NCBI taxonomy): Eukaryota > Metazoa > Chordata > Aves > Casuariiformes > Dromaiidae > Dromaius > Dromaius novaehollandiae. Next base: position 5,076,782 of record NC_088114.1, read on the forward strand.
TGCCTCCGTTGTGTGCCCGTTTTGGTCACTGCTTGCTGAAGCCGTAGGCTGCGAGCCAACATTTGCTGGTGAAGAATTTTGGATTCAAGACCAGGGAGGGTTTATAGCTGTAGTTTTAGCACTGTCCTCACTAAGGATCATGCCACAGAAACTTCCCAGCACAGCACCGGCCGCAGGAAGGGCTCTGCTAGCCACAGCCTGCCTACAGGATGCTTCAAAGGCATCTAGGCCTGAACTAGCCAACTTCTGCCTACGGACCAAGAGCTTGGCAGCTCCTAGCTTCCCCCTCCACTGTGCTGTGTCTGGGCTACTTCAGTGATGAGACAGCCCGAACCCCAGCTGCAGGGCTGGGGATGTGGCCAATGAGGAATGCACGAGCCTGGGAGCTGCTCATGGTGGTTTCCTCTCCTGTTCTCTTCCTGCGTAGTAAGAGATGGTAGCATGAAAGAGAAAAATATTGCTTACCCCCGGAAGATCAGAGTTGCTGTACGCAAATGCAGTGGTTTCCCGACCATGGCAGTACCCATGCTACCCGCAGGGCTGGAAGCACTCTGGTGCAGAGACAAGTCTCCCTACGCTGTATTTTACCCTTCCAGAGGCACCAGCGTTGGTCCTTTCGGCCTCTCAAAGTGTTGCTCAGTCTCCCACAGCGGAAGCCGGGAAGGCAGGTGTGGTAGACAGCTGCTGACTGGTAGTTAACCCTGAAATAGCCCTGGGCTTAAGGGCTTCTTCCTCACTGGAGTGGCCCCCACCCATCCCTCCCAGTTAACTTCCAGCCCCAGATCCCACAAGGCCTCATTTCTGGTCTGCACTACTTTTGGCAGATCCTAAGGCCATCATTACCACCATGATCGCACATAGCTTCCTCCCTCTCAGAAGCACAAATATCATTGTTAATGCTCAAGGAAGGGTACAGGCAGGAGCTGACCCCCTCCTCCATGCTGGCAGCCCGGGCAGAGCGATGCAAGCACCTTACAGCACCCGTGACGCACGTCAGAGAGCTGACCCTGGAGGGGCAAGCTGGCAGCAGGGACAACTTGTCTGCTGGGAGCTAAGTGACAGGTCAGATGTACCCCAAACAGGGTTTTTTTTTTTTTTTGGCAAGGCTTATCTCCCTCAGTTACCTAAATCTAAAGCAAGGAGAAAGCCAGCAACAATAAAGGGGCTTTGAACTGGAATCACTGGACCTCAAGATCATGGCACAGATTTGGGGCTTTTAAATCAGCACTGTATTATTCAGTATACACAGAGGCAGGAGCAACCCTGGGCAGGCTCCAGGTACTCTCAAGGGCCTTTAAGAAAGTCATCACTGAAGCGACAGCACCCAGAACTGATCTGCAGGATAGTCCAATCCCAGGACGGGTCAATAAAACTTCAGGGTAGCAAGCCCCATTCTCACGGGATATAAAACAGCAGCATTTAGAAAGATCACTAAATCCCATCATTGCTCTATGTACAAATCTCATTTGTTCTAAAGGATCTTAAAGTGCCTTTCACTCCTGGCAACGGGCAGTCTTAAGTAGCAAAATAACTCCTCAGATCAGCCAGGGACTGCCTTTACTCCTGCCTGCCAGCCACTAGAGAGGGGCTATGGCAAATGTCAGCACTGTTCAGACAAGCGTTCTTGAATCCTGCCGCAGGTGCTGGAAGGAGCGAGCCTTTGCCTCACCTGTGCCCTGGTGCAGCAAGTTTTGGTGCCATGATCCTGTCTGGCGGCTTTGCAGTGACGTGCAGAGTCCCTAGATGCGTTGCTCAGGGTGACGTCACCTTCCAGGGTGCTCTCTGGACCCAAAGCGGTGCTTATCCCCGAGCGCGGGCGTGCTTCCCAGCGGAGAGCGTACAAGGGCTGGCACCTCAGGCGTCGGCATCGTCCCGGTTCAGCGTACTGGCGTCTTGCAGGAGCGGCGTTGCCTCAGAGAGCTGAGGGGGTTTGCTCTGCGTGTCGGGCTCACGCAGGCTCTTCTCTTCGGTGGTTCTCTGGACAGAGAAGACAGCAGCAACTACACACCCAGCAGTTGCAATACGAACCAGACCTCACAGTGCTTAGGCTGCAGTGCTCCAGCATGCCCGTTTCGCTCCACCATCTCCAGTATCTCCTAGCGTGCTGTGACCTGTCTGAGGTCTGCAGACCTCGTGACAGCCAATTCCCAACACGGAACAAAGCCACCTGGATTTCCAGAGCTCCCCTGGCAGGATCACAGCATCACACCCCATCCCTCATTGCACCCAACACCTCTCAGATTTTGATGTGTTCAAGAACCCTCTTCTGAAGGCTTCTTAAATAGAAGATCTTTGCATCTCCTCTCCTGAGCAGAATGAAGTTATTTCCATTCCTGCCCTCTAATACTTGGAGCACCAGCTAAATACACACCCAGATATTTGATACCCCAAAGGTCCCCTGTGGAAAGCCTTTTTAATCAAGGCCCTAGATGCTGAAGGAGAGCGAAATCCACGAGGCAGCGAGCTCCGGTAGCCCCATGAGCTTTTGCTCTTTTTAAAACTTACCCCCTGGATCTCACAAACACTCTGGGGAAAGGTGAGAAAAGCGTTCCCTCACACCAATGCTATTTTTCACCCTTATCTCTGCTGATCTTATTATTAGGGCTGCAGATCAGGTACACGGGGAGAAACAATAAGAGCACCTGCTTGCAGCCTGCTTAAGCGGGAGTATTAAGACATATAAATTGCCCTGGATAAAGCTGGGAGGCAACACTTATGTCAAAGCTGGCCAAGAGGGCACGTCTGGTACATGTGGACAGTAAGCGTTTTCATTTGATTGGTTTCAAGCAAAGCTTAATCAAATCAGGATGAGCAAAGCATGTTACCTTGGCTGGGTACCCACCTACAGTCTGGCTTCCCGCAACACCGTCCCCTTAACCGGAGGCAGCTTTTTGGCAGAGGTGGCCTGGTTGGCCTTATTAATGTCTGAGTTCTTTTTATTGCTACTCCAAAATAAAGAGCATTTTTCCTAGAAGATAATCAGGCTATTTTATGGGGTACTTTAACATGAATTCCATGAAAGTTCCAATTTTAAGAAGGAGATTTTAAGAAGGTTTTAATCACTGTTGAACTACAATCTACTTATTAATGAAGACTGCAATTTGTAGGTTATATTAAGCTGTCCTCTATTTACGATTTTGGTCAGTGTTAAGCCAGTTTTAAAATGGTCCATTTGCATTTTAAGCAAGTGTCACTATTTAGGTTTTAGACCATGTTTGCAGAAGAGATTAATAATGCTGCATTTTGGCACATTTTGTGCTTGTACAGGAGGAGATTTACACATTTTAGAACTGTAGACTCAACAGATGCATTTTAAACTGGCTCCACTACATGCTAGACTAAGAATTTAAGTGTTTCACGGTACCTCACCCGGACCGAGTTTAAGGCACACTGCTCCCTCTGGAAGCTGGAGAGGCAGGCAAGAAATTCCAGGAAGAAATTTGGTTAAGGGAGACCTTTGCACTGGATGACACGTGACAGCTGTGGACAATGCCCTTGCTCAGTGTCCCCTGTGACATCCTGCGACTTCGAGAGGGAGGACTGTGCATGATTAAGCAATCATTACTAGATTACCAACACTTCAATCAAATTGGGAAATGCACCTTGGCTGCAAATTACTGTCTTCCAGTTTACAAGCTCTTCTCTATTCATTAGAAAGAGACTTTCGTGTGTTGATGCATAGGTGCCTTAGAGACTTCTAAGATCATTAAGGCTTTTTATTCACTTTCCAGGTAGCCAGACACTTCCTGCAGTTGATTTTAGTTCCAGCAGTTCATGGCACTTTTGCAAGTAGCAGTGGGAGCTGCTGAGCCCCTGAATATTAACAGCTGGCTTGTGCCTGGGCTTGAGATATTTCACAAGCAGATATTGAGCTGACTAAAGTGAATTTAAGAATCAGCTTTGCTTCCTGACCCATTCTGGCATGGTTGAGGCTCTTTGATACTGGGAGTTAAGAGTTGCATAAAGCAACGTGAATCAGCAGCCCAGGGCTGCACAAGGCCCTGGAGAAGCAGCTGCCCAACGACTGCGAGTATTTGTCAGATTTGCTGGAGCTAAGCAACAACATCATGGTCTGCCAAATACCACTTCAAAGGTTTGTGCAGTTCCCAGCAGTTAAGGGCACCCCCATTCCTGCGGGGATGCTTGTTCTCGCAGCCTGGCAGCGCACTACGAGACTTGAGTGCCTGACATCCAGGCTTTCGGGGTGCCTTTCAGGAAACGAGGAGCCTCCAGCAGGTGCTTGACACTTCAGCAAGCAGCTGCAAGGAGAAGCTCAAAGGAGGGACCGATCACTGGAAGATGAACAACGGACTTTGGCAAGTCAGGTTTCCTGCTCGAAAAACCTGGGGCACCTTAGGCGCAGCCTTAGCCCCATGGCTGGAGCTTGCTGGCTTCTGGTGGGCAGTGTCTGCTCGCTGTCACAACCCGGCAAAGGCGGCCTTGCAAATTCACACATTTGGACAAGGGCAGAAGGTGACTTTCTGTAGAGGTAGCCCCAGAAATGTTACGGCAAGGTATTTCTAACTTTGGCTAGGAAGAAGCCCCCTCTAAAAGCATCCCTTTGGCTGTGCAGACAGGAGTCAAGTACTTGTGCTGGCAGCCTGAACTGCTTAGTCCACCTTATTTGCCAGCGACCACCTGCACTGGGTGAAGGCAAGCGGAGCGGCACGCTGCACTCCCGAAGCGGTCAGGCCGCAGGTGAAGGGCTCGGCCTCGAGCTCCCGGCCCCAGCGCTCCCTCCGCATTGCTGCGGAGCGCGTGGAGGAACAAAGGGATTTGGAATCATGCGCTTAAGTCAATTATGCTGTTGTAGGCTTGGTTAAAATCCAATTACGCGACACTTGGAAAACCCTGGCAACCATTTAAAATGGGGTTTGAATTACTGTTCCAGTAGGGGCAGTTACAGGAAGCCAAGTGAGAACAGCCTCTTGCACATGCTCTCACCTGAGCCCACTCCTACCCTTAAGCATCGCCTTCTTATCCCCGCAAGTAGCCTCTTCAGTTCTTGGCTTGAGAACCAGCTCAGGTTATTTGACTCTAGTGCTAAACTAAATAAGCTTGTTTTGATAGGTTAGGGTAGGGAATTAGGTCTCTATTTCAAGAGCTAAAGCTTCTAGGAGCTTAGTGTTATCAGAGGAATGTTTTGGAGCCGGAGCCACAGGTCTCCATCAAGCGTCTCAGTGTTTTGTTATCCCTAGAGCCTTAGGTACAGACAGTTCAGGTTCTTGCTGGGCCAGGCATCGAGCATCCTCACTGCTCCTCCCCATCGTGGGCCAACTTCTGGTTAGGTGCCAGCTTCCCACATGCTTCGGAGATTGTCACTTCTCATTAAGTCCAGATCCACAAAGGGTCCAACTTCCAGAGCTATCCAGAACAGTTTCACTTGCAGGGAAACAAGTGAATTTTAGGGAAATGATGGAGTCCAGGCTGGCTTGAGACATGGGCAGAGTACCTGTGACCTTTCTGCAAGAATGCAGCTACCACATTTCTTTTATGAACAAGCTGCGCTTAAGTGGCTACCAGAGAAGAAGGCTCTGTTCAGAGTAGGAAGCTGTTGGGACCCTGCAGAGACATTCAGACTTGAGCAAACTGCTGATTTACAAGAGCACCAGACTGAGGAGTTTGTTCCTCCGTTAGCTGGATGAGTTGAGGAATGCTTCCTCCCACAGGAGTCCACTTTTGTCACTATCGGGTATTGAGATGGGCAGAAAAGCTCTTGTGTTATCTATCCGCAGCCCAGTTCCTAGATGGCTAAGGAAGTCCTGCTGTTACGTACAGGCACCTGGCAACATTCGGACGTGCTTCATGACATCGGCCTACGTTTCATCAGGAGTGTTAGATTGTCAGCCCAATCTACATCATCTGATTAAGTCTGATTTGAGTAACGGCATTTACCATTAGACACCCGCAGGTTCTTACCTTACTCGTTGCCATGAGTACAGCTGCTGTGATAATGAGAGGGATACTCAGCCCAAGGAAGATGTACTGCAGATAGTCCAGCACAGATGGGATCAGCACCAAGTTGGTGTAAAACTGCTTTAGGACTGAGCCTTCGATGGATCCACTCTGCTCAGGAAAGCAAAATTGTTAGTGGCACTTCCCTCTTGCCCAGTGCTGAGGCAGACCCGTTGTGCAACTCCCCTCCCAACAACTCCCAGCAGGGATTAGGGAATTTTCCAAGTAGGATTCAGTCAGGCTAGAAGCTTTTACCGAATTGTTGAGGCATTAGCGTGGGGCACGGCAGCAGTACTGTTCTGGCTCCTGTTTACCCCCGCGTTCAGCACAGAACCAGAGGTTAACCAAGCACAGCGCGGGGTTTGCTCAGCTCAGAGGGATTAGGCATGCAGCCAAGTGTTGCAAAGCCCTCTGTTGGTCCCCTAATTAAGTCTAGTTGGCTTAAAGCTTTATTGAAAGTACAGTTCCCCAGGGAAGTCACGTAACAGCACTGACAGCCCTCTCCAAGCACGGCAGCTCTGGGCGGTGGGGAAGCAGCCTCCACCCTCCCGCACGAGACCTTCTGCGGAATTAGCTCGAGGAAGGCGGCGGGCGTACAGCTCACCTCTGCGAACCACAGCAGCGGCAGGACCACTGGCTGAGTCTTCCCTGTTTGTCTGGGGAGCGAGAGATGCACGTTTAGATTTCTGATGGATCACGTCACAACTAGTGCCTTGGTTCTTCCTACGGGGAAGGGTCTGAGAGACTGAGAGTGGCCAGGAAAACAGTGCAAGGCAGCAACAACTCCTCCGGCTTCAGGGGCCTTCCCCCACTTCGGGGACCAGGTCCAACTAGGGCCTTTCTTGCAAGAGCAGAGCTTACATTTCCGTGTGTGCTCAACTGCCCAGGGAGAGCAGTAAGTGCCCTCCCAAAGCCGGGCTCCAGGTGCATTCCCTCGGAGCCGGAACACTAAACTTGCAATTGCAAGACACCTCCGTCACCTGCACGGTACTAAGGGGTGCTGTAGCCAAGTTCACAACACCAGGGCTGTTATCAGTGCACAGCTGGTCTATAACGCAGCGCGTTTATGCATGTCCCCACTCTCGCAGGCGTTTAACACTTGGCACTGCATAACATTGTTGCAGAGCCCTTCCAAAGAGGGTCCCGGAGATAGCTGGAAGGGCCTTTTTGGAAGGGTAACTTCAACTTTCAGTGCTGAAAGCAGACTGTTCCTAGCCTCCCCACGTCGGGCGCAACAGCTTTTGAGCAGCTGCACAACACAGGCAAAAAGCCCCTGCACCTCCCGCGTAACAGCGGTGCTGTCAGAGCATTCGTATGACGACTGTCCCGTCAGGCATAGGAGACAGAGCTGACAAAAGGAGCAACCACGCAGCGTGCTGCTAACGGAGGGCTGTTTGAGGTCAGGGAATAGCTGACATTTCACCATGTGACCCAGCTGGCTTCTGCCACAGCAGAACTGGTGAGCTCGGAGCTGCCTCATCTTTGGGGACAGTAAGCTCTATACCCTGATTACAGAGTCAGCAACACTTCAAGCTCTAGGAAGACAGACTGCCGTTTCCAAAAGACACTACTTACATTATACCAGACACTTGCTTTATGTACAGATTCAGCTGGAGCTTGATGGAGCAATTCATTGGGATGCCCGTCATCTGCAAAGGGAGAGACCAACCACGTCACCAGGGCAGCCAGCAGTTGCCTCCTTGCAGAAGAGCAGCCCTGGCTTTCCACCAAAGCCGCTTTGGGTGCAACTTCCCCAGAGCGATTGACAGGATCGTGCAGAGAACCACTGCAGTCGCTGCACGCAGGGGCAGCAGTGGGGCTGGGGCTGCCACCGGCACGCGAGCACTGGTCACCCAGGCACCACGTCCCCAGCTCTGGGGACGACAGCCCACGGAGGCAGCACTGCCGGGGGCAGCTCGCCATCTGCCCCCTTCCCTTGCACTCTCGCCGGGCAGCGTCCCTGGGGTTGGCCCGTGAAGGCACGCAGCTAACTTAAACAGGCCCTGCTGCTGCTTTTGGTGCTCCTTCAAGCACTACGGGTGTCCTATGTTGTTCATCCTACTAGCAGGAAGTTTGACGAAGACAAGCCAATACAAAAAAAAAAAAAAAAAAGTCATACGCACAGCCAAGGGCCTAGGACATTTCTCATAACTATGACTAGGTATCAACTGCTGTCGTTGTCCAGCGGCAGACTAAGACAGTGAAGATAAACTGCAAAACTGGTCTTGCTGACACTCAAAGGCACCGGTTTCTCATGACACTGCAGTTTTGCAACACGTTTTTAAGGGCAGAGTTTTCGCTGGATTACCCTTATTGCAGGGCCATACTCAGGAGACTGCAGCTAGTACAATTAACTATATCTTTATCTATTATCAGAAGATGTTTGATACTGTAATAAACTTAATTAGATTTTCTTGACTATGATAAGAAAGCCAGAGAGAGAGTCCAATGCCTAGATAACACACTTACCTTACCTCCAGGGAGGAATTGTTTCCCTGCCTGAGCTAACATCGCCAAACATTTGGAAGATTTGATCACAGGCAATAGGAGCCATGGGTGGAAGAGCCCAAAGCCCCCTCCCCATCAGCAGCTGGGACAGCAAAGATGGCTCAAGACAACCTAACTAGTCACCGCCGGAGCGGTTCCTTTATCCTTATGCTACAGACACGCAAGAAGCACAACATCGAGCCAGTCCCGTGTAGAAGCAGCCAGCCAGAAGGGCAAGCCGGGACGGTGGAAAAAGCTAGCCCAAGAGCAGTGGCAATGCTTCAGCTAGAGGGGTCTTTAGACTTGGCTGGCCAGCTGTCCTGACAGTACGAGCTTCCAGATCTGGGCACAACCGGGGTGCTGCCAGACGGACCTCCTGGTGTTACAGACATTCCTGAGTCAGTGGAAAGAAAAACTTGACTGTGCTTATCAAAACAATTATGCTCCTAATTGGTTCTGCAATCCTCTAGAAGCCAGGTGAGCTAATCAATTAGTTTATGGCTCTGGTATTTTTATCTGCACATGCCCTTGCCAGCCTCTGCACTATGGAACCTGCACCAGTCAGCACCACGAGAGCAGAGGGAGGCCACCAGGCAGCCGCTGGGAGATGCCCCCACCCCGGACAGTGAGCCCATACCCCGGCTTAACCCCCCGCCCGAGGCAGGACTCCTCCCTTGGAGCCAAGGCTTCAGAGAGGCTCACTCACCGGGTGCACGTCGAGGAAGAGCGCGTGCTGCTCCTTGTTGGGGTGCAGCCCGTCGACGGCGTTCACCAGGACCGGGTCAGCATCGTAGAAGTGCGGGTGGGAAAGGAACAGGGGGGCATCTGGATGAGAGCAAAGCCATCCTCAGCTCAGCCAAGCCCATTAGAGAGTTTTGTTGACATTTTTAGCCATGAAAGCATTGGTTCTGAACAGGCTTTAAGTTGTTTCCATCATTCCCCTCCCAGTGAGAAGGTTCCTTCCCATCCCTCCTGCAACTTATCTCAGCACTTGGGGAAGGCTAAGACCTAGGGTTAAGCTCTGTCTCCCTCCCAAACACACCATTCAATGCTGCAGTAACTTGCTGTGCCCCGACATGGGTCAGGACACTGAAGTCCAGGTTCACTCCTGCGTAATCCACACCAATCGTCCAACGTTAAAGTTCACTTTGGCAGTTACATGGCCAGCCTTTCCCCACCCTAGCAAGTGCTTTGCTCACCTGCCTGCTCCCTCCTACCCCAGTATGGAGGAGGAAAGGCTCCCACCATGTTCTTGGGTGCTCCAGAGGACCCAGGGCTGGTGCTGGGCCACAGGCAGATGGGCTTCAGGCTCAAAGATTTCCCCCCCTTCCCTCCTTGTCCAGAGGCTTGCAGGGGCACAAACCAGAAAGCCACGCAAACAGACCCCACGGCACCTTTCAGTGCTCTGGCAGGCGGCTGAGCAGACCTCCTGGAGAGGAGGCCTCATACCACGTCCCTGCCGCTAAATATTGGCACGGCAAGGGTATGGCAGGGAAGAACTGAAGTGTGGAGGCAGCAGAGGAGGAAAGGACGTACTGAGCCTGCAGGAACTGACGTTCTGGACACCAGACTGCAGGCAGGGGCAGAAGCCTTCGTTGGGCGGGTAGTCTGTGCCGTTGGCAAAGAGCGTCTTCGGCGCCACGAAACGATAGGTGGGCACACCTTCAAACTCCCCAGACTGCTCATACACCAGTTTCATAGACCTAAAAGCATTTCAGCAGAGAGGAGTTAGGATTAGCCAACAGCCAAGAGGTTCTGAGAACAGAACTGGGTTCTTATCTTAGCTGGGTAAGATCACAGTTGCAGTGTAACTTAGACTTTGAGATCAAGATAAATACTCAGAGCAGTGCTTTGGTTTGGAATCAATAATTTAAGCCATTTGTTTTCTGTTTTAAGCACAGATAAAGAGTTGGTCAGGACTAGTTATGAAGAGACTCACAGGCTTATAAATCTGTTTGCAGAAACTAGATGAGACTTGTTTAAGGACATATAATAATCTCCACAGATGATCTCTAGAGAGATAATACCTTCTTTGTGCAAGTGTTGGCTCCAAGGCAGAAGGGCTCTGTCACAAGAGAGGGACAGTGGCTAAATCTCTGCTTTTGCAGCATGCAGTGTGTAGGCCATCAGGGGACTGGAAAAACTTACCTTAGGAACTATATCATGCAGCCAGATTTTTTTTCTGGGTACAACAGGCCAGTCATTCTGTGCTGCATCATTCAAACCAGCTGGCCAGGGTAGATGCAAGTTTCCAGGAGGGAAGTTTCCCTCCTTCACACCCAAGCAAGATTTGCGGAGATACAACCTGGTTAGACCAAGGAGGATGCCTACCCCCATGGCTGCCTTCCAGGACCGAAACCTGGGACGCAGGATGCAAAGCACGTTTGGCAGTTACGGGCATGCTTCTCAGCTGTGGTCGCCTTCTGGCAAGGTGGCAGAAGCTGCTGCAGCACATCAGCAGGGTAAAACATAGCCTGCCTCGTGGGGACATCCACATGGCCGCATCTCAGTCTATTGGCTGCACGGAATGTGCAAACTGAGGAGACCAGCCACCCCCAATGTCCCCATCACGGGGACAGATGGGCTCTTACTCATGCTCAGCACAACGGGACTCCCAAACAGTTTTGCTTTTTTAGCCCAAGGAGCTGCATTTTTTTCCTGAAAGAGGCAGCTAGGGTGAGGGGCACCTTATTATTCCCTTAGAGTTGACATTTGTGATTCCTCCCTGGCCAGCTGGGCCAGCAGAGATGCTGCAACAGCAGCTTTGGGGAGAACCAACAGCACTGGTTTACCAAGAGACAGTGTCATCAGCACACCTGAGCCACTTCCTCCGCAGGAGCCACTTCCCTTGCATCGTGTCCTGGGGGAAGCTTTCGCACCCTAACTAGAGCCCCACCACGACCTCTTTCACTTCACTTTATGTCTTGCCAGAAAGCATGTGCTCAGTTCCCTAGAAGATTTTCCTAGTTTCACAGATACAGACAGGTTTATTTAACTTCTATTTACTCGTAAAACTTCCTCCAAGTCCTTGGCTCCAGGTCTTTTGGGTGTTTGCTGATGCGTCTTGCACACTAATACTTGCCTCAGCTGACTGCCGATTAGCTGGAAGAGGTCATTGCTCTCCATCCAGCACGAGCACTCTGCTTGTTTTGCAGCACTAACCGCAAAGCCTGAATTAACATTATCTCCCCCAAGCTAGGGATAGGGCTTTGTGCCATGGCCTGCCTCCTCTACTTCCCCTCATTCCGGCTTTAGGAAGTTTCAACATGAGCAGGGCAGAATCCGCAGGGCACTTTAACCTTTGCTTGATCAGCTACAGTCAATGGTGCACAAGGCAGAGGGCTCAAACAGAAATGAGGCAGCCTGGGAATATCAGCATTAGCTCTTCTGACATTATTTTTGCAAGCAATTAGCCAGCTGCAAGTTCTGTGGTCAAATGGTTATAACTAAGTTTCCGTAAGACAGTCCTCACTTCTCCATTCCTCCTCCCACACTTTATCTAGATTGGTCATTTTCTGCTCATTCAACAAGTGTAGGTTAGATTTCTCCAGTGACCTAGGAGATATTTTTATGACTATCACAAGATGCACCTAACTGGGCAGCTACATTGCTTGTGAAGCTCAGATGCTGCATGACTGCACCGTAGCTGAAGCTTTAACTACAGAAACTGGTCCCTCGTGCCCTGTGCCACCGCACAGGTACGCTGTTCCACTCCGTATCAGCCCCACGCCTCCGAGCACCTGCACGGCCAAGGAGAGGGACTTTTGCAGGCCACGCGGGGCACCGTGGGCTCACCGGCAGGCGTCGGGACTGTAAAACTCCAGCGACGTTGGGCTCATGAATGGCGGCCACATCTCCCCCGAGGTCCCGTTGATCATGTTGCACTCGTCGGTCTGCCAGTAATTCACCTGCAGGACAGAAGGAGAGCTGGAGTTCGGGCAGACGAGCTCGCTCTCTCCATCCCTGCACAGACCATTTTCCACTCTAAACTGCTGTTATAGACTTACCGCCACTGTAAGACCTTAACTTCAGCATAGAGCTAAAGGGAAGATCTTGAGATATCAAGGTCACTATATTCAAATACCTGCCCTGTTAATGGACAAATGGGGCAAAATCCACGTCTTTAGTGATCACATAACTGTTGACCTGCAGATCCACTCGATTTTAGTTTGGAGTGAAATTCCACAGAAAGAATAAACACCCCTTTCATGGGGATATTTAAAGTAACGCCTTTAAGAACACAGGCCCCCAGAGCCTGGAACTTCAGCCAACAGACACGAACATCTGTTAGAGCACTTCAAGCCCTAGTCTATCAGCTGATGGGTGGAGATTAATGCTTCATGACAAGCCTTCTGGCAACTTGAAGTTGTGGTGGTTGAAGCCCTGCAGAAACCTACCTGCCAAGCCACAAGCCAGAGATCTCGCAGTAGCACTGATGGCTTTCAGTTTGTCTTGCGTTAAAGCAGTAACTAGCCCAATATTAGGGATTTGTTACCCAACACTTACTTTTCTTAATCCATTCCATGAATCCACCATGTGAATTCTGCTGATGTCCTCCATGCCTGTATACACTGTGAACAGTCCCGAATCAGAGCTGTTGAACTGCAGAGAGAAGAAACTAGCTTTTAATCCATTATATGCAGCAGGACTACAATATATTAACACCTCCACATGCTCCATCAGCTTGGTAGCTTACATGCAGTAAGCTACTGAACTCTACTCATTTCAGTTGCTATGGTTTGGCACAGTTTCTAACCTGTCAAGTTTCTACTGAAGAAAGGATTAAGGAAGGCCTACACAACCACCATCAACCACATAAAAGTGCTTTGAACCATCTGCGAGGGGGAATGCCTGGACACTTGATCCTACAAGCAATATCAGTGCAATTCTAGCGTTTCCAAGCAACAGTTTACTTACTTCTACAAATAAGCCAAATTTTCCCTGGAAGGGGATCAAGCCAGGCACAAGCATGTTTAGTGTGTCTATAAGAGGGTCTTCGTATCCCCACATGATTTCTCCTACTGTCCGGTTCATGAATGCCTCCTGTTTCAGGCCAGCCAGGGCTCCGCTCAGCAAGAGCTTCACAAAGTTTGGCAGTTTTTCCACCATTACAGCTGCCCCCTGGGAAAGAAAAACCTCTGAGACAAGAACTGTCTTTACTCAAAGAGTTAAAAACAAACAAACAAGTTTTTAAAAAGCAGCAACACATCTTCAGTGCTCAGCAAGGTTCCTCTGCTGCACTGCTCTACAGTCCTACAGAAATCCTTTAGGGAAGCCATTCACTATTATTCCAAATATGCACCACTATCACTCATTCACTATTTATCCCATATTTGGAAAGATAATGTAGCTAGCGGCAACAGCCACTGAGGGCTTGTAGGCATCACTTCACCAGAGGCGGCTGGGACAAGGTTAGACTCCCGTCCAGCTTCTTTGCACATCACCCCTCCACACGCTCTCATTTTCAGAAAGGCCTCATCTGTCCTGCAAGAATAGCTATTGTTGGGCAGAACATCACCACGGGTAACACCTCAGTCACTACCGCCCCTTGTCTCATCTCCACATCTTGAGGGATTATTTTAGGTAAGCTGTTGGAGTTGAGTTGAGCTGAGCCTCCCCACTACGCAGTACCAGCTAGCACAGTTTCTCCAGAGTTGTGACTGGGCGACATTCTTAAGCTTAAGAACGTCTTTATTCTTTCTTTAAGCTTAAACTACATCTTGGCTTAATGGGCCTCGAGCCCAACAAGAAAGCAAGCTGCAAGGTATCACTGGGCACCATCCTCCCCCCGGCAAGCGGGGACGCCGGCACCGCTCTGGGGAGCAGGTTACCATGAGCAGGATGTTCGGTATGACGATGTAGTCGTCCTCCGTGCCCGCAGACAGCTCCGGACAGAAGAAGAGATTCCGGTACTCCAGGAAGGAGACGGTGTCGTTGTCGTGGAATGTGATGTTCGTTTTATACCTGAACTCTCTGCAAAGAGAGAGGAGATCATGGGAACCCTCCCCGATGCAAGGGAGCCTTCAACCACCCCAGGAAGATATTGGGGTATTTCTGCCCAGCTCAGAAGTCAGCTGAGGGGTAGTTTGAGACAAAAACATCTGCTGCTGACGGAGGAATGAATAAACCCCCTCTGACATTTCATCTGCAGTTGATGAGAGGCCCAGCCTCATCAGGGAGATGCCCAAGTGAGCAGACAAGCACACCTACACCATCCCACACGCAGAAACAGCCTGCAAGACATGGGAATACCGAGCAAGAAGAGACCTGCACCACTGACAAGCCCGCACACTGATTTGCTCCAAGTTCCCCGATCTCTCCCAGGTTGAGGGCAGCCATCCATAGCACGATGCTCCACATGGCGTGGGGGCTACCTTGCTCCTCAGAGCTTTGGGACCACCCCCCACGCCGATTTTCTGCATGCTGCCTTGCAGCACTGCCTTTGGTCCATGCCACATGCAGCTGGGGCAGACCAGGTGTCTCGTGCGGGGGCTGCGATCCTCTGCAGTACTGCAAGGTTGTCCCCAACAGCGCGAGCTGTTACAGCACCACAGAGAGCCACTGCTCAATCCACCAGCGGAAACAAAGTCCTTTATTGTGGAGCCTGCGTTTTATGACCCATGCCTAGGGAAGGGCACTAATCTTGCTCAGAAGAAACCTAAGGACACTAATAAGCTTTGCCCCTTTGTTTATTCTTATTTACTGTAAGCGAAGCCTTTTCCCCAAGCCTGTGACTGTGGACACGATCACAACATACAGAAGCCACATGGTCCTACAGTGCTGACCTGGCAAGTCCAGCGCAAACGAGGCCATATACGTACTGCCAGGTTTCCCCTAACGTTACTCAAACAGCTTTGGATTAGACCACTAATCTTCCCACATGAGCTTGCTTAGGCTGCTGACCTGACCTTGCCTACATGTGTAGGCACTAACATGTTGAATATTGCTATTCATGGATAACTTCACCGACTCAACTCAGCATCTCCCATCACTTTGGGTTCCAGGTCTGCAGAGGCGTCTGGGGGCTCAACCACCATCCTCAGCCGTGGCAGCAGCCCCAGCCCTGCTGTAGGTGGACCTGACCCAGTTTTAGTGCTCCGCACTGGTTCTCCTAAACAGAGCGCTCACTGCAGGCAGACTCCTGGTCTCATCCTGTTAGGTGAGATGTCCGGGACAACTCAGGAAATCTGGTATCATAAGAGGTGACTTCAGCCTCAGATCTCCAGCTCTGGAGCTGGACCGTTAAATGGCGAGCTAAGATGAAACTCCAGTCCCCTCTGGAGATAAGGATTGCCCCCCACCACGTGGTCGCCCCTCACCCCTGCGCTGGGACTGCATCAGCCCAGGTGTGGCTAGTTAACAGGCCCAAGCTCCCAGCACAGGCCTGAGCTCCACAGCCCGAACCAGAAGGACTTGCAGCCTCGGCTGCCAGTGGTCCTACTCCTGGCATTAACAATAAAGCAACCAAATGTTTTGTAATTGCTCTGAAATGTTACATCACTGGATTCACTCCGAGCACGCTAGTGCCATGCCTCTTCCCTGAGGAGTCGGCCAGAAGTCTAGCAATCGGCACCCGACCTGTAAACATAGGGCCCGCGTTCATTCACAACCGGCTTCGCTCCCTGCAGGACCTCCTGGGGATTCACCACTTCGAAGAAGTGCACCGAGAGGTAGAAGGGAACAGGAATGTCTTTCCACATGCTGAAGGCGATGCTGCTGGGGTTGATCCTCACGTTCTACAAAGGAAGGAGACACCACGTTAGGTTGGGCTGCCCCAGGGGAGCACGTTCGCTTAGAGAGCCCGCTGTCCGGAGGCACAGCCTCGCCAGAAGCAGCTGACAGTGCTGCGTCGGCAGGCCTTCTCCAGGGGACTCAGGCGCATCTTGCCCAGTAAAACAGAACCAGACCTAAAACGGGAACTTATGTATGCACAAGCAGCAAGTTCATGCTGCAAGATGTCTGCAGGCTTATATATTCAGGCTCAACTTTCCAGACTCCCACCCACAGGATTTCAAAGTTGTTTCGACAGCCTAGAGGCTTGCACTCTGCCAGCCAAGGCAGTACCAAGTTATTCGCAGCTCTGCATGTTTGACTTGCCTGGCACAAACGAGCCTGCCCTGGCAGCTTTAATTCATTTGCCATGTTTTCATTTGACAGGCCTGGAAAAGGAGAGCTTAAGCAACCTCCAACCACCTAATTGGGTATTGGATGGGAGGGCCTGCAACTTCCCTAAAACCAGGCAAAGAGAACAAAGACAACAACCAAACTGTGTCCTGATGGTGCTCACGTGCCTTTTCTTCCTCTTAGTTGTCATCCTGCAGTGACTCACAGTGGGGCAAAAGACAAGTTAAAGGCACTAGATAATCATTTTTTTTTATATCACTTAAAATTCACTGGTAGTGCCTGCAAGAACCCCAAAAACACTTGTAAGCCTTCATCAGTTCCAGTCCAGGTGTCGCACATCTGGGCAGGCATCATTTCCTTCCTGGCTCTCGGGACTGGTTTCGGGACTACAGCAGCCCTCTGTCTGCTCTGGTCAGGGGCACCAGGGCAATTGGCCACAGCCAGGCCTGGCTAGACTGTATTCACACTCCTCCTCCTGAAGGTCTCCACCAGCTTGCTGTGCTCACTGAGCTATACCCACCAAGTCAAGCTGGAAATAACTAGAGTCACCTCTGAAGACCGACATCCTTTGACTCAAACCAGCACAGCCTGCTTCAGAGTCAACAGCACCCCTGGTTTATTGCTCAGCTCCAGAACTGCACCTTGAACACCTACTTTGGGTGCCTCCCACCACAGCCAGGCTTGCTTTTGGGAACAGCTCTGATCCACTAATTGGTGAAGACTCATGGGCATCACACCACAGCAGGCAGCTGAGCCCCGTGGCAGCTCTCCTCCCCCAGGGCCCCGGCAGCACGGCTGCCCAGGAGCAGCAGGGCTTTGCCAGCCCCGGCTCAGGGTCCTGGCAGACCCTCTAAACCCTAACCCTGAGCAGATGCCTCCCCGGCACAGTGCAATGCACCTAACGCAAACCCTCCCATGTTCACTTCCATGCCCAGCTGCTGCTGCTGGCTCGAGTCTCAATCCTGCAAGCACAAAGGATTTTACGGCCCAGAATCCACTGGAGGACAACAGCAGCTAAGCGAAAGATAGCCCGTTTCATAACCCTTCTTCACTCTGTTTGTCCAAGAGAGTCTGAACAACAACATCTGCTTTCCTTTATTTTCCGGATCTTACCCCTTCGCACCCAGCCACCCACATTATGCCAGACTCGCGTACTCTCCCGCGGGCTCACTGGACGCCGTGCTGTGCATGTGTATTCACAGAGCATGTACACACAGCCGCACAGAGCTGCGTCCCAGCTCCCTGACACTTCCTCAGCCCTCTCCCGTGTGCACGCAGTAACTCCAGGTACGCCACGGACGCGGCTAAGTAAAATCTACTTAAAAGGGCAGCCTTAGAATTAAGCTACTTGTAGGTTCACACAAACATGGTCATATGTCTGAAGTAGGAGAGCTTTAACTAAGATGGGTTACAAAACATCATTGAGAGGGTTGCTGTCTCCTGACCATCTTGATCTCAGCTCCCAAGGAGCAGAAAGATGCTGCTGCCAGTCTCCTCTGGGCAGGACCAGAAGACCACAAGCTACATGAGCAGCACCTAAATCGTGCTTCTCCAGGAAGAAGGCTCAACAAAACAGCTGCCGTTCCGAATCTCTAGCAGAAACCTCAGCTCTGCTGCATTCAAGTGCAACCTCAAACGTGAGATCTTGTCTTCCACACCCTCTCTCACCGTGTTCCTCCTTCATCCCACTACAACTTGTAGCACTATCTTTGCTATTTTCAGTCTTTTCCCAGCTTTCAGGTGAGGAAATAGAAGAGTTTCCAGACGGAAGAAATGTTAAGCGACAGATGTCTGTCAAAGGCAACACAGGCACTTGACCGGCTGGATATGGCCGAGGACAGCCTGGACTGCTGCAGCCTGAGCGCTGATTATATTTTGCTGAAGAGGTCAATTATTTATTGCAGCCAATTCATGCACTACACTACTGCATGCCCACACCCTGGCTCAGAAGAGGAAAAAAAAAAGCTATCAGCTTTTTAACCAACTGCAAGTTAGTTGAAGTATTTTAACTGTGTTAAAGCTCATATCTTAGGCAGGTCCACGGAACTTCAGGTGCTTCCAGAAAAGCCACGTCCCCAGGTTTTCCTGAGCCAAGGTCACAGGCGGCCCTGTCACCAGGGCAGTAAGTGCAGCCTCCAAAGCAGCTTCAGCTCCTGCAAACGGGGTGGGAGCTGGGCTCCGCATTCCCCTTTCTACTGTGTGCTTCCCCTATTGACTTTATCCATAAAGACAGCCCCAAAGCTACAACCTTAGCAGAGCTGCGGAAGGTGAGATGGGCAAGCCACCCTCCACCGGCCCTGCCCAACCCCGCTGCGCCAGCACTGGTGCCTTCAAGGCTCAGCTCTCCCTGCTACCCAGCACTCTGAAGACCAACCTGGGAATTTCAGTAAGGCCCTGGATATTTCTGGCCATCCTAGACATCAGCACCCAGCTATTATTTCCATTTTACATTAAGCCTCACCAGGACCACTTGGGACCATCTGTATCACGCTGAAGACTTGGAGCCCAAGCGCTCGAGATGAGGGGAGACTTGAGGAGGAACAAAGCTCAGGCTTTTCCTCATCTTCAGGTCCCACTACAAGTTATCAGGAATTAGCTAGAGGAAGCGGGCAGGAAATTCTCTTGCAGCAAAGATGCTGCTTCCCTACTTCCCATCTTCCCATTCTGTGGTGGCCATTCAGCCTCTTATTTACACATACCAGCTTCTCGGGTGCACAGAACTGGCAAAGACCAGCTTTTACTGACCAGGCACCGAGCCTGCTTAGCGTTCCTCAGCCAGGCAGCCAAGCGCCTTTCCGAGAATAAGTTAAAACAGAAGTTCGTGTGTGGAGAGGATGCTGTGGCACATGTAACCTCAGCCCTTAGCTATCAAGTACTTATCCACCTCCTGAGCCAGGAGCAGCGTTCTGAGGAGCTAACCCGGACAGGCGTGAGAAAGGTTTTGCCAGAACCGGGGCTGAGCAAGCCTCGGGACCCCTCTCTCCCAGGGAGACAGGTCTTCGGAGGGGCGGCTCCTCCAGCTGTTTGGTCTAGGAGCAGAGGAGGACTTCAGCCGCAGAAGCTCGGAACGCAGAAGACGTCGTGGCAGGCCGAGCTGAAGCCTGGCAGTCTGCGTGCGCAGGCGTGCGAGGAGCGCCCGGCGCTCCAGGCGTGGGCTGCGCAGACAGGGGGAAGGACGGCACCCGGGGCGAGAGCCGAGATCACCTGCGCCCAGCCCCACGCTGCAGGTGCTGGGCCGACTCCAGCTTGCAGAAAGCCCTGGCTACAGGAGGGCAACTGCCCGTCCAGCCCCGGCGCGGCTGCATCCCACCCCTGGATTCACCTGCGCTTCGACTTCGGAGGCGCTGCAGGGAGGCAGACCCGCTGGCGCTCGGCTGCCTCCAACACCCCCGTAACCCCACGTGGGGAACAAGCAAGACTTGTGCCACCCACATCCACCGGTGCCATCCGCGCAACAGCCCTGGGCATGCACCAGGCCCCCCAGACCCCATGCACTGGCCCCCTCCCCCAAGAAGACCAGGCTCCCCAGACCCCCCGCACCAGTCCCCCCCGCACACAGGGCTTTCTGGACCCCACGGACCTGTCCCCACCAGGCACCCCAGGCCCCACGCACCGGCCGTGCCCCACGCGCCCCCCCCCGGACCCCGCACGGCCCGCGCCGCGGCATCCCCGCGCACCGACCTTGACGACCTGCTCCCGGACGACGAGGGGCCCCACGACGAGCAGGCAGATGCCCAGCGCGGCGAGCACCGCCCCGGCCAGCCCCAGCCCCAACACCGCCCCGCGCCGCGCCGCAGCCATGGCCGAGGCGCGCAGCCCCCCGCGCCTGCGCCCGCAGCCGCTTTAAGCCCGGCGGCGGGCGGGGAAGGGCCGCCCCTGGGCGGGCGGCGGGCGGTGCCTCCCCCCCCGCCGGGTCCGGGCCTCGGGCGCAGGCCCTGCCCCACAGCCCCGCCGAGATTCCCGGGAGAAGGCAGCGCGGCGGAGGGAGCAGCCGCTCTCAAAGCAGCTGTACGCAGCCGTCCCGCTGCTAAGGCTGCAGGCTGGGCCGAGCTAAGCGGCTGGGAAACTGGGACTAACAAGGCGCGGCGGGACGGGTGGGTTTTACCTCCAGGCTTAACGGGGTGTTTTTCCCCTGTTGCGTCTGTTGAGCTGGCCAGCCGGGTCACAGAACTACAGGCCGTGCCCGATTTCCTCCAGCGGTGGCGTTTTAAGAGCCAGCACGCAGAAGTTTTTCTTTTGAAAAATCTTTGTTACTTACAGCAATCCTGTGGGAGACGGAGTTTTCCTTCAAAAACCAGTACGACCGAAGGCGCTGAAGAGAGGAGCTAACCTTGCGGCACTGCAGTACATCCAAGCTACCAAAAGGCATCTGACCGAGACAACGGATCCCTTTGTGATTAAAACAAAAGATTTAACATTTAACATTTAGAGCATAAAATGCTTCGCTTCATTAGCACCAAATGTAATTGTTTTGCGCTCACCGAAGAGCTACACCAGCTGTGGTCTCTGCTCCCAGGTATCACACCCGGAGGTGTTTGTACCGCGAGGGCTAACAACCGCTTCGAAGTCTGTGAAATAGGACAAAAAATCCTCCAAGTATCACCAGTTTTGTTACAAAAGGTTAACCGGGCTTACTGGACACAGGAGGAACCAGCTGCAAGGGCACCCCGCAGCAGGCACATACATGAGGAATCTACGACATTTTAACCACACTCTAACTTGAGGGTTTTTTACAGTCAGGCCAGCACTCTGACTTCATGACATCGGTACACTCACCCCCGAGCTGTAACACAGGCACCCACATCTCAGCTCCACCACAGAATTTGTTACAGGGCTTGCTGCCGCGTTTTTAATTACTAGATAAATTCAGGAGACTCAGGCCAGAAGTAACATACAGTAGGATGCTTTATTAATTGCATTTGGTCAGGTTTCAGTTACATTAATTCAGGAGAGCAAATGTTGTCCATCTTACACAACAGCACTGCATCACCACCACGCACAAAGGCTCCCACCAGGCCAAACACCAGCAATTTTCCCTTTGAAGTCTCGCCTGAGCACTGACAGTGACCTGAAAACTGAACTGCCTCGGGCCAGCTCCAGCAGACACTGGCAACAGCTGAGCTCGCTGACAGCACATTAACACTTACCTGCAACTAGTCAGACTGCAGTAGCACCAAAAAGCTTTTAGCACGTACCTTGCTTATCCAAACCTGTCCCTTACAGGCTGCAAAGCACTAGAAATACCTTTCCCCACTTTTAATCAGTAACAACTCACTATCAGGGCCACGCAAGTCAAACTCTGCATTGTCCTCCCTGGAATCCCACCCTTCCCTTCTGGATGAAGCAGCAACACTGCTTTAAGTCCAACTGAAGTTAGTCATCAGCTGAACTCTTGGTTCCAGCTAATCTCACTAATTCCAGTTTTTTTTCACTAATTCCAAGTGCAGTGTGGTTAACTATTCACTGAGCTCGTATTTCAGAAGTGAAAGACTTGGTGATCTCCAGTCTATTGTCAAACAGCTTCATGGAGACTTCCCTTTTGTCTGTCTTCTTATTGTATGGGAACTGTTGTGTAACTTCTGCTTTAGCTAATTAACACTGTAATGTTTCCACTTAGTGCAAAGCTGGAATGGACATACATTCCCAAAGGTATTTTAAGCAAGCTAGCACATCTTAGCTTAAAGAGTCTGCTAATATGCTTACACTGTGCAAGGAATAAAGTTTACCCACTAACCAAATGACTGGAAAATGCACACTAGCCAACAGATTTAACGGGACAACTTCCTTTGCAACTACAGATTTAACCAGAAGACCTTGAAATGTTGAGGCTGACTGACTGAAGTTGGTCAGATGATGCTTCTTACCTTCCGTTCATGGTCAGTGTTAAAGTATTAGATTAGACCTGCATGTATTTGCACAACAGTAGCTTAAGAGCTGCAAACTAGCACTGCACTTTCAGCCAGTGCTTTAGCCAGTTAAGACCACCACTACAATCTCAGGAAAACCATGTCCAACGGCTAGTCATGCTTGTCAGGCACAACTAAGCCTTGCACAAGGAAGCTTTTGCTATATCTTTTTAATATTTGGAAGCTAGATAATTATACTTTATTAACAAAGTTTTAATTAAACATTTGCTCACATAATTTAAGAGACACAAACTTTTGTGGATGCAACAGCTTTATTGGAATGAACAAGTGCAGTGAAACTTTTACGTGGATGCAAGACATGACTAGCTAGTTCAGTTACCACCCCTCAGGCGCAGCACAAGGTGCAGGGTGGACTCCTTCTGGATGTTGTAGTCAGACAAGGTGCGCCCATCTTCCAGCTGCTTGCCAGCAAAGATCAGCCTCTGCTGATCTGGAGGAATGCCTTCCTTATCTTGGATTTTGGCCTTGACATTCTCAATGGTGTCACTGGGCTCAACCTCCAGGGTGATGGTCTTCCCTGTCAGGGTCTTCACAAAGATCTGCATGCCGCCCCTCAGACGCAGCACAAGGTGCAGGGTGGACTCCTTCTGGATGTTGTAGTCAGACAAGGTGCGCCCATCCTCCAGCTGCTTGCCAGCAAAGATCAGCCTCTGCTGATCTGGAGGAATGCCTTCTTTATCTTGGATTTTGGCCTTGACATTCTCAATGGTGTCACTGGGCTCAACCTCCAGGGTGATGGTCTTCCCTGTCAGGGTCTTCACAAAGATCTGCATGCCGCCCCTCAGGCGCAGCACAAGGTGCAGGGTGGACTCCTTCTGGATGTTGTAGTCAGACAAGGTGCGCCCATCCTCCAGCTGCTTGCCAGCAAAGATCAGCCTCTGCTGATCTGGAGGAATGCCTTCTTTATCTTGGATTTTGGCCTTGACATTCTCAATGGTGTCACTGGGCTCAACCTCCAAGGTGATGGTCTTCCCTGTCAAGGTCTTCACAAAGATCTGCATTTTTCCTCTGCAAGAGAAAATATAAGTGTGCTTCACTCATTTTCCTTTCCTTGTGCAAGGCAAGTGGCAGCAGGGCCAGCTCCACCCCTGCCCATGAGGCACCCTGGTTTCATGGTGCCAGGAGCCCCCTGCTCCCTCGAGGCAGGGCACCAGAGGGGCGGGGCTCCCTGGGAGCGCCCCGCCCCGCGACGTCAGAGTAGAGGGACCGCCCACATCACGAGAGGCGGGGCTACCCGCCCCACTCCCCTTCCCGCCCAGGGAGCGCGCGCCCGCCCGCCATCTTGGCGGGGGTTGCTGCGCCTGCGCGGCCGCCATTTCCCGGGCCCCTCTTTGTCGTTCCCCCTCCATCCCCGCCACCGGCTCGCGCTGCTGCCGTTAACCGGCAGGGGAACGTCCCGCCCCGCCTCCACAGCCCGCCATCTGGCCCCGCACCCCCTCCACCTCGCCCAGCCGCACTTCCCCTTCCCCATACAGCTCCCCTCCGGCCACCCGGCACACACTGTCGCCGCCGCCACGACAAACAGCCTTCCCTCTCCCTCCCCTCTCCCCGCGAAGGCCCCGCGAAGCGCTCACCGCGGGGCGCGCACACCAAGCCGACAGCACAACGCACTCCGAGACCCAGGCGGCTGCAACTGCGCCACACATACCCTCTCCCGGCCTTTATATAGCCTCTGCTGCTCCGCCCACCGCAGCTCGGATCACTCCGCCAGGCACTATTTTCCGTGTCTCGCCAGCCGCGGCACTAACGCAGGGGTGGAACGCAACGAGTCCGGCAGCGCGGAAGAATCAATGCGCTCCGCGCCATGGTGCGGTCACGCGCTTGGCGGGCGGGGCGGGACAGTGAACGGACAATGGAGCGCGGGGTAAAACGTGGCGTGGAGCTGCTGGAGCGGGGCCGGAGCCCTGAGGTGTCTCCGCCGAGGCCCCTCAATTTTGGGGGCGCCTCCCTGACTAAAGCCTTTTGTGAGAGTTTTAAACCTTTATTCAGGCTAGGTCCCTGTTTCAAGCGTGCCTCTTTGCTTTCCCTCCCGTGAGGAGGGGCTCCCCTTGCGGGCCTCGCCAGGCGGCAGGGTGCCCATGAGGAAGGGGGGGAAAGGCGTTATTTTAGCGCGAAGGAAGCTGCTTATTTCTGTGTAAAAAAAGTCTCAGATATTTTTTAATTTGCTAGAGGAGAGTGGCAGGGGTGCGAGCTCCCCTGTCATGGACCAGAAACAGTATTGGGAGGCACAAACGGGCTGGGGCTGGCGCAGATACAGCTAGGCCCCGTGTGACACCGGTGCCCGTGTAAACGTGCGGCCAGGGGCAGGAGCAGCCCGTCGGGGCAGGGAGAGAAGCAACCGGGAGGGCGGAAAGATGAAGGGAAGGAGAAAGAAAGTTCAACAGACCCAGAGGTCCGAGTCCTGCAGAAAGCTGTCCACGTGAGATATCAAGCAGTGAGTATATCTACATATAACACGTGTACGTACATAAAATGGAGTATATAGCTGAGCTATCGTGGGCTTTAACTCAGAACTAAGGCCTTGCCACGGTGCTAAAAGTAATCAGTAATAGAAATAATAATAATGCCTGTTTCGTACGCCTCCGTTGCGCCCGAGTTGGCCCCTGTGCCGTCGTAGGCAAAGTGCGTGGCAAGCCAAGGGCACGGCTGAGCACAGAGCCGGGCTGTGTTTGCAAGGCTCGTGCACGCCGTTTGGCTCCGTCCGCCCACAAAATCCTTCCCTTGCGGGTGCCCACGGGAAACCGCTGCCTACCAAACGGATAACACGGATAACAGGGATAACGCAGCGCCCGGGGCTGCGCGCCAGCAGGAAAGGAGAGAGGCCCAGCAACAGCCCTGTGATTGGTTTGAAGGAAACTGGCCCACATTTGCCTGACACACAGAGATTTTACAGTAGGGAAATGCTCTGGGGACCTTCTGGGCCTCTCTGCATTTGTATCAAAATTCGACATTTACAATAAATAAAAAAGAAGCTCAAACATCCAGGTAGTTTAGCTGAAAAAGAGCCACAAAGGTCTTTTGGTTCCTGTGCAAGCTGAGGTAGGAATGGCACTCAGTGGCTTACATTGTACACACCAGGAGTTACATAAACGTTAAAGATTTGAAAAGACTTTCAGCTTTAGAAGGTCTTTCATCTTGTTTGAGAGTAAATAATAATACTAAGCTTATTCAGTTAGTTACAGTGTGTGCATTCAGGACTGGTCTGAAAATAGTTGAAGCAGCACATTGCAATCTATTTCATGACAAGATGGAGTTTTATAATGTGAATAAATACAGATGATGCAGTGCTGTTCTTTTATTTTATTAGGCTAGGCAGCCTACCACTAGGCACCCTGACTGAATTTGTACCCATTTTCTGAATTCTGTAATCAAATTGTGGAGCTGTGCACCCCAAAAGTGTCAGATTCATGCAATGTTCAGACTGCAAAACAGATGCTAGGCCCTAATTTAATAGAGCCCTTAGGTATGACAGACTGGCTTGCTGGAGAGCAGTGCTTTCCTGGACTGGGAGGAGCTGTCAGCAAACAAAGCCACTCCATTTTTCTGCTACACCATCTTTACAAGTTCCCCTTGCTGCAATTTCAAGGCAAGCTTGGTGAATAGTAGAGTGTCCAAACAGACCAAGATGTCTTGTACTGACAAATACTGATTTCTTCTGCCCCAAAGCCTGTCACTTTGTGTCTTGTATTATAAACTCTTTGGGGCAGGAAGTACCTCTTTATTGTGTTTGTCTATATTCCAAAAGTATAGCTGCTCGGAGACATCCCTTTCAGTGAGCTATTTACAACAGGGATCTTCAGACTTAACAATAGTGTAGCTAACCATTTGGCTCAGAATAGCAAATAGAAGTAACAACAGTAAATAGAACAAGTAGTATTCTAACCACTCGCATAGAAATGTTATTTTATATCTGTAGCTGGTTAGCTCTCCACAACCTGAGCTAGTTGGATATACCATGGATAACTGAACAGTGTAGATAAAAGAGCTGATCAGTGAACAGTGCAGATAAAACATCTGTTTCTAAATCTACACTGACTGTGGTCTCTGTGCCATACCTTTCATCCCTTCCGGCTCTGAAGAGCATCGCAGTCCCGACACAACCGTGTGAGCCAGGCCAACCCAAAGAGAATAAAAGAATTTGTTTCCAGAGAGCTGCTCCCGACCTAGTCCAGGAGAAGCCCGGTCATGTTGCCACAGGGCTGCCCGCAAGCCACCAGCATTACAGAGACCACCAGCCTGGCCAAGCCTTTGCAGACGCTGCAGAGCCAGCGCAGAGCCAGCAAGGCCCATGCTAAGCCCCACCTAAAAGCTCCTGCACCATCTTAGCCAGCGAGTGCAGGGTACCTGTGATGTCTCTGCTTTACTGCCTTTGCCTTTGGCTCTGGTTCTGGGAACGTGGTGCAGAGACCCCGGAGCAGGCTCTGTGGGGCCTGCAGGTTCATACGTGGCTGCCTCTCCGCTATGTGAAGTAATGGGGCAGGGCTGGTAGGCCAGAGTTCCCCTGAATTTCAGGGTTTGATGCCTCTTTCTTGTTTTAGGGCTTTTCTGCAACTGTGGCACCTTCATCTGGCCATGAGATACCCACACACGCGAGAGCTGCCCCTATGTGTGTTTTGTATAGTTGCATACAGGTAAGAAGGAGAATCAAATGGCAAAAAAAGCTATCTTGCTCCATTGCTAAATCACCATGAGCAGTCTGTTCACGGATGCACATCCGTGGAAACACAGAGACTTTTTTTGTTTAATGCAACGTAGTCACTTTAACCCCAGATAAAACATCTCCCTGCGCCAAAAATGAGGAGGAAAAAGGTGAAAGCAACGCCTGGAGATGCCGGGGATTGAACCCGGGGCCTCATACATGCAAAGCATGCGCTCTACCGCTGAGCTACATCCCCCTGCCCCACACCCCTCCTCGTGGGGACGCGGCTACGTGGGGCCTGCGGATGGGGCTCTGTGGGTCTCGGGTTCAGTGCTCTGCTGGCTCTGTCCCCGGTGGGCGCTGCGCCCCCCTAGCCAGGGCCCGCGCTCACCCGTGGCACTCCCCACACTGCACGCCACCCTCCCGCTCACCCTCACCCCATGGCAGGGCCAGGCAGGGAGGGGTGCAAAGTCCAGTGCAGATTTGGCTGCAAAAGACGGGTCTTCTCTAGGGAGTATCTGTTGGCTTCACCAGTGTGCGGGATGTGATTTTATGTCGGGGCTGGGCGGGGGGAGACGTGCAGGGCAGCGCCCTCAGCTAACAGCGGGCGAGCTGTGCCACGCGTGCCGGGTACGGGGCACGAGACCCACGGAAGGGGAGCTCCTGCCCTGCAGCAGCAGGGAGTTGAAGCTGTGCCTTGTGTACAACACAAAAGGGAAAAAAATGCAGCAACGGGGTGTCTGTGGAAGAGGAAAGGGCAGAGATACTGATACAAACCCCGTGCAGTGAGGGGA
Source organism: Dromaius novaehollandiae (assembly GCF_036370855.1). NCBI lineage: Eukaryota > Metazoa > Chordata > Aves > Casuariiformes > Dromaiidae > Dromaius > Dromaius novaehollandiae. The sequence goes on from NC_088114.1 coordinate 5,104,708, forward strand.
CACGGGCAGGCAGATGGCTCCTGGGGGCTGGATCCCACTGCGATGCCAAATGCCAGAGGGGCACAGCCCTTGCAGTGCACAGAGCTGTGTGCGAGCCTCAGGCAGCCTGAGAAGTGCAGGAGCTGCCCGCGCTCACGCACACAAAACACAGCGTTTGCCCCTTGGGAGATCCGGGGGCTTGGCTGCGCGCACCGAGGGGGGCACGTCGGGCGAAAAAAAACAAGTCAGCCTCCCCGTCGGGGAATCGAACCCCGGTCTCCCGCGTGACAGGCGGGGATACTCACCACTATACTAACGAGGATGAGCTGAGCGAAACTTTCCGGCGGCCGGCGGCTAACCGCGCTGCCGCGGGAGCGGCTTTGCCCCCGGCCCGGGGCAGGGACTGGAGTCCTGCCCTAGCTCGGCTGGGCCTCAAAAAGGCCGCAGTCACCAAGGGGAAAAGAAAAAAGAAAAAGGAAGCCCCATCCTGCCGAAACCCGGGATCGAACCAGGGACCTTTAGATCTTCAGTCTAACGCTCTCCCAACTGAGCTATTTCGGCGGGCATGGGTGCCCCCACTGGCTCCGGCTACCACCGCCCGCGCCCCGGGCGACCCCGGCCGCGGCCCCGGCGGGGGGAGCCGCAGCCCGACGGGGCGCCCTGCCCGGGGGCTCTGGGGCCCCCCCGCGCCCGCCTCGGCATCGCTTTCACCAGACTCTTGCAGCGTTTGTACCGCTGCAGGGACGCGGGAGAGCAGCGGCGGGAGGGACCCCCGGCGCCCCCAAAATAACAGCGGCAGCAGGGTGCTGGGGAGCGTTTGCAAGCGGCCGGCTCGGGCAGGCGCGGTCGCAGAGGTGGCAGCCCCGACGTAGCTCCCAGGAACACACTGCGACCCAAACCGCGGCGTGCAGATTTGTCAGAGATCCTTTCTCGCACTAGCAGGTTTGGCCTAAGGTCTATGTCTCCCTTCTTATCCTTCTACAGTTTGACATACTGTTTTCTAATTTCAAAAAAAAAAAAAAAAAAAGCCCAGAGACAGATGCTCAGTTTTAACAATTCTGAGAAGGTACAAAACGCCATTCTGCAGCACTTCGGCCTGCAGCCGCCAGCCTTGTTTGCTAATGACCGAGTGAAGATCCCTTGAACTGCAGAGGAGCCCGTTCTCCACCCTAATAACGATGTTTTGCAATGTTCTGGTGTATTTTATATCTCCATACGGGTTGCCATGTTTCCGAGCATTAACTCATGTAATTCACCCATTAAGCGGAGGACCGCGGTGCACGCGGTCCCCGGTGGCTGCGCTGGGGCCGGGGGCGCCGGGCTGCGGGTTTGCCCAGCCGACGCGGTCTCCCGCCCGCGCAAAACGGGGGAAACGCCGCGGCCGGGGAAAGTGGCAGCGGGCCCCAAAAAGCGACCTCCCCGTCGGGGAATCGAACCCCGGTCTCCCGCGTGACAGGCGGGGATACTCACCACTATACTAACGAGGACGGGCACATTGGTCCGTTCCCCCCAACGCCGCTACAACGGTGCAGCCGCGCCCGCTCTGCGCCGCGGGGCCGGGACGGGGCCGCGCCGGGGCCGCCGCGATGCGGACGGAAGAGAGGGGAAAGGAAGGGCCGCGGAGCCCGGCTCAGCGCCCGCGGCTCCCGGAGCGGCGCCTGCCGCCCGGCTCGGCCGCCGCCGCTGCGTGGTGGCGGCGGGGCGGGCCGGGCCGGGGTAGGGCTGTGGCGCCTATCCATGCGCGGTGCAAACCCAGAAGTGCAGCGAGGGGATGTAGCTCAGTGGTAGAGCGCATGCTTTGCATGTATGAGGCCCCGGGTTCAATCCCCGGCATCTCCACTTGTTTTTCTTCCCCCGCGCGGAAAAAGGTAAAAGCTCTCTGTAAAGCAGGGTGCTTTCTCGTGCCGTGTTTACCAAAGAGCTGTAATTCGTTTTTTGTAAAATGCGTTATTTGTAAAATTCAGTATTTGTAAATAGCCTCAAGATTCCTGTTCTTTTCTTCCCCCTTGTGAACACAGAGCAGTCTGCAAACTTCTGCCACAGTCCTTGCTAGAGGAAGGAGCACTGCATGTGTGTTTGTGATTATTGCTGAACACTATGGCATTGCAGCCTTTGTTATAAATATTCAGCTACGACAGGGTATTTCCCCTCTTGCTCAAAGGCCAAAGCTCATGTTTCATCAAGCACATCACATTTTAACTTACTCGTGTTGGAGCCTGGGCCCCTGCAGCACGTAGGAGCAGCAGGAGCACACGTTCAGCGTTTTACTGTTCGGCTTGTTCAGGAGCATGAGCTCTACAGGCAGCCCCGGCAGCAGGCACCCGGACCCCGCTGCAGGCAGCCCCGGCAGCAGGTATCCCCACCCGCCGGCTGCGTCCCAGTGAGGCGGGGGCTCTCCAGGGCCCAGGCCCAGCTCCCCTCTGCAGGCAGGAGGGTTACCGCCCACACCTCCTGGTATGAAACCATTACAAGCAACAGCAAATCAATAGCATGAGCACAGGGTTTAGCAAGGGAGAAAAACAGTAGGTGAAAGGAAAGGTAAATCCAAGCAGATTTCCCTCTGGGTCTATCACGCTTTCTTGTTGCAAAATCAGCAAATCACGTCTTTAAAGTCTTTCCTAAAAGCACTTCTTGAAAGTGCTCTTGCAGCAATTCACCGAGGCCCATTAAATTCAGGGTGGTTCAGAAGCACCACAGTATACAAAGCAGCACCAGTAAACCACGGAGGAGACTAGGACATGAGATCGAAAGGACAAGACCTGAGCCAGGGCTGGTGTAAGATGGCATGTTTCAGATGCTTTCCCGGCAAAAATGACGGCCCAGACCCCCACCCCTCCCACAACGGGGGCTGAGGGCAGGTCGTGCTTGCACCGCGTGAGGAGCACTGGGCTCTGCAGCTCCTATTTTGATTCTATTCATCTTTACACATCAATAGGATGGTTCTGAGACAAAACGTACCTGAAAAATCTGCAATGCAACCTTGTCTCAGTGTTTTTTCTTGAGTATTTACAGTCAAGCCAGGGAGCAAGGTGGGGCATTGCAATGCTCAGCTGTCCTGGCACAGTCCCACTGCACTTGTCCTGCAGGAAATTCCTGGTAAAGTTCTGCCTTGACTGTAGTTTGGCACTGGAAGGCTGAGCAGTTTGCTCATGCTAACACTCAAGGGCATAAAAATGACTGTCTGGGCTTGTTCAAAGTTAAGCTTTGAATTCCCCTCCACTCCGAACAACTGCGTCATACCAAGTCTGCCAAACGTTGTCTCACGCTGTCCTTGGATGCAGAAGTTAACGCAGAACGATTTAGCACTGTGCTGCATACGCTTGCGATCGTGGCTCGCTGAGTCACCCAAGTGCCAAACCAAGGCACTGCACAAGCCATCCAGGGAACAACTACTTTGTCTCCTCTTTTTCCTTAGCCCTACGAAAGTACAGAAAAGTGTCAAAGCTTCTCTGAGAAAAGCCCTTTCCATGCTATAAGCATATATATTCATGGATCTGCTTATACTCATGGATCAGTAACTACAGGACTACTCTTGGCTAAGGGTTACAACCCTCTGAAAAAGGGCTCTTTTATACCTAGTAGCTCTCTGCATTTCTAAAGGTACACACTGAACCACCTCTCCACCAGCTCTTTCACCTTTAAAACATCTCTCTGCCCCCCCCCGGTTGTTTACTTCTTAAGCCTTGTTTCACAGCTACACCTGTTGCCTAAAGCATTTAGAAATAACAGCTGTTGCCTAAAGCATTTAGAAATAACAGCATTTTGTGTTTACGGAAAGAGGGCATCTCATGTACATGCCCCGCTCTCATTGCTGCCTCTCAAGAAGAGAGCTTTGCACCGCACAAATGCAAACACACCGGCACAGCAAATCAGAAGGAGAAAAGGCAAAATAGCCTTGTGGGCAGGAGGAGGGAGGGCCATCCCAAAGCAGTTTCAGAGTCATCTTGCCCCAAAGACTACACACAAATGAGGCACATGCACAAGAGCCAGGAATTCTCCCCACCCTCCTTTAGGGGTAGGCAAGTGTGCTGCAAAAATAGCAGAAGGAGGAACAGACCAGGCAAGAGGGGAGATGAAAAAAGAAAGTAGTGAAGGCAAGGTTCATGGATATGCTGATCCAATGACAAATTCCTACAGGGGGGAGCAGGAAAAGAAGTTTGAGGACCAAAGGTTTAGCCTGCATTTGGATCTGCAGTCACACACGAGGAAGAGTCCAGACAGGTCTAGAATTCTGTTTATTACAAATTCCCACATGGAAAATATTTCTCCTGTGCAAACCAAGAACTCTACATACACAGTGTAGCCCATTCGACTAATATAGTCCAGAGAGAAACTTTAGTAACAAATAATCAATAAAATACAATGGATAAAATTATCCAAACATTTATATTACAAAATACCAGTGAAATAGCTGGTAAGGCTTCTGAGGAAACAGAGGGCTTCCCAAAAGAAACGGAGTAACACCCAGTTCACTTCTAACAAGGTAGGTGCTAGCAGTGAGCAAGTCCATTTCTGTTCCATGAGATTTCCAAGCTCTCAAAGCATCTTGGAGAAGTCAGACACTTCACAGTGCTACGGGCGGCCACTTCTTGGCTAGATCACCATGCATAACTTCAGGGATCCACTGACAATAGGCGGCGAGCAAGTCTGGAATGAAAGAGAGGGACCATTAGGCAGCGGCAGGAGTCAAGGACTGGAGCAGCCTGCTGGAAAGTGAAGGCCCAAAGGGGTCATCAGCCTGCTCACGTGCAGGCCAGGGAATGAAGGCAACTCTTGCTGAGAGTAAGAGCCACCTTCCCATCACTATGACAGTGTCCGAGTTTGGACACCTGTATGCAGATACACAAGTATCAAGTATGGAAGAAATTCTGTTAAAGCTATCACTGCAATCCTGTTTGGAGGAATTTTTAATACTTTGCTGCTGCTTCTGTAAGAGCATTCTGATAATCTGGTACCTTAATACTGATAAAAATTAATTTTACCTGACATTGAATTTTTCCTGTATCCACTGACAGTACCCTCACAGAATCTAGTCTTTTAAAACCCCAAACCAAAACAATTTAACTTTAGACAGAACTACAGGAAAACTTTCTCAAATACAAAGAAAATGCTGCTTTCTAAAGGATAGGAAGCTCCACGCTTCTTCAGAAGAGCCGATCACACAGCACTTAGCGCTTACTTCTACTAAGAAAATAAATATTTGGAGTATATGAAATAAAATAGATCACCTTTTTAACTGCACTTCAAAATACCAACTGTGCTTGAGATACCACAAAGCTCCCACTGAAATGACTAATAAATAAGCAAGCAGGACACTCACACTTAGGATTTTTCTTCCATGCGGCCAGCAAAGCATCACGATTATCACAATTTTCTGCAACTAGAGCCTGCAGGAGGGATTCTGTTCTGGGCTGAAGCCTAAATCAGTCCAAAATAAAATGGTGCAACAAAGCAACGTTCATTAGCTCAACTTAGCAAATGAGTATGTTACAGCTTTTAGCCTACCACTCTCAATGCATCCTCTAATACTGTTAAGAGACTAAATGCAGATGTGTAAAAACACATGACCTTTGGATACAGGAACATATCATTAGCTTAAAAAAAGTTCACTAGGAGTCATTTATTACCCTACCACTTTTTTTTGATAAAGGAAAAGTAGCAGACTACTCTCATTGCTGATGGCATGAAGAGGCACTGAGAAACTGGGGAAAGAGAACTACACAAAACAGCACAGAACAAAATAAAGCAAGAAGGAATCCACAGGTCTCATGTTGAACTCTTAATTGACTAAAAAAGGAAAACCCTTTGTAATTGTAGCATAATGTTTGTGACCTCGGCTACATTTAACAAAGTCTTTCAAAATTCTTGTACCTATCAGCTCCATGAAAACTCACAGAAAAAGCTTATTATGGTAAACAAGAGAAGGCAACAAAGGAAAGAACATGAGAATCAATAGCTGACTCCTTTTGAGAGTCACAGTTCTATAAACAGCATCAAAAGCACCAGAAAAAATTGGGCAAAAGTCTTCGGAAACCTTTTTTCTTTTTTTTTTTCTTTAAGAAAAAGTATGATTGGCCAAATTGCAACGAAAAATAAGAAAAACAGTTACTTAAATATGTGAGCAATTTATCTGTACGGATCTGCCCACAGAGGTCAGTGTGACCAGTGGGTTGCATGTGTGCTTCCACATTTGCCCTTAAAATAGGCCAGTTCTCTTGAGACAGAATTTTTCTTGGTAAGGAAATTGATTTTCCTCTCCCCACAACTACAACCTAGATCATTATCTAGAACACCATCCCCAGGATTGAACTATATTTTTTTTTAAAGGGAGTTAAAAATACTCAGTGTCAAGAACAAATTAAGTTTGTTTTTAACAACTTACTTGGACCATGTCTTCAGCATTATGAGAGGACTGGACAGCAGACACTGGCTATAAGAAGCCAACTTTTCAATGACCTGGAAGATTTGTTAGATCGAGTATATAATGAACAAGATAAATGAATTGTCGTGTGGAAACAAACACTGATGAACACAGATCTCAGTCCTATATTCCCTATTATCATCTCTCGCTCATCTATGTCCCTGGCCTGGCTTGCCAGATGACTCCTGTCTCTCGAAATGGACAAAGACCGAAGTTCTAGCTATTTTTCCTTTGGGACTTCTATTCATGTCTCTTTCCTCTCACCCAAATGCTGATTTCCATGCCATTTCATACTTTAGAGAGATTGTCCCTCCCCCATCAAATGGGACAAACTCCTGAAACCACTGGCTAGTTATTAGGAATGGGAACACAAAGAAGGCAGCCACACGGTTCGCCTCCTCTAGAAGCTGGGCTAAAAACGTATTGTTAATGTCAAGGAAGTGAGGCAGCTGGAATATGCTTACCTTTCCTTCAAGCAGGAACCTGGCAAAGTATTTATAGCGATCAATACCTTCTGGATAATCAACTTCCACAGCAGGGAGCTGCCAGCTAACTCGATCTGGAAAGAAAGATCACACTGGGTCTCCTAAACAATCAAAGAGGAGGTTAAACTTCCAAGTGAGATGTGACAATGAGGTGCTAAGAGAACTGGAGAAGTTACTGCCATCGCCCAGATAGCCTCGCTCCTTCGTAACAGCGGGAAGACATGCGCATAAAACAGCCAGGCCAACGGGAAGATGCTGGTATTTAAACCCTGTGAATCCCATAGAGCTACTCAAACCACTGTTAAGCCCCCTGAACAGTCCAAGCCGAGCTTGACCTTTCTGGTGTTGTTGACAGTATTGTTAAATAGCATTACAACAACTAAAGAGCAGCTTTCAGGCAAAATTACTGAGAAAGGTGTTTCAAGAAACTTACAGAAGACACTTGGCCTGTGGCATCGAATTCTGCCTGTTTCAGGGCAGTAAGATGGAGGAGGATTTTCCAGGGGTTTCCCAAAGTGGCAGTAAGGCGGCAACAGAACGGGAATCCACTCAGGTTCAACAGCAGACACACCTTAGAAAGGGAAAACATGCTGCAAAGTGAAGTCTTGCTGCCAAGAGCCAGCCACAAACCAACAGTCCTATGAGTAAAGCACACAAACAGGCTCTCATCTCCCCAGAAGCAAGAGTTACTTATGGGTTATTTTTAAAGTCAGCTGTATGGATTTTAATTTCTTTTGCTTGTGCCATGGTTAAAGGGCAGCTACTGCTGATTGGGCTGATGCAGAGCAGCTGTTTCAGAAGTCCAGCTTTGCTCTAGCACATCTTACTAGGGAAAGGGGAGGAATAAATTGGGTCCATTTTTCCCAGGTTAAACTCTAGGAATTATAAGGATCCAAATCCCACAAGGCAGTACCACTCTATAAGGAGAATGCAGGTTTGTGCTCAGCCGCCAGTAACAACAGAAACGTTCTGTTAAGGCACTTCTGAATTCTTAACCGTATCTGTGGAACGAGTACGGAGCACTGCAGCATTACCTTTCATATATAATTTTGTAGTCTCAACAATTTCTTGATACACCACAAACTCCGGGAGTTGTTTGAAGAGGATCGAGCTTGGATGGATGAACACTGGTTCGTCCAGGAGAGCAGTCTTTAAAGAGAGCACAGGGGATGCAAGCAGAGTAAGATGAGTTACTGGCAATCCAATTCCTTGACTGCATCAAATTTCAGTCTCTCCTCTATATGTATGTTTATATTGTTTCCATAAGTGACAGAGGTTTTAATACCACCATCCTTTTCTGCTTCAATGTCTCTCTGGAAACATCAAGAACTTTGCAAGATGCACTAACTGCACTCCTAACTCTTTTATAAGAATTCCTACATGAAGACTGGGAAACTGCAACATGAGAGACTTAAATTCTGTGTAGAGAAGCTGGAGAAAGCCAGCACACACAGCCCCAGTGCTGAATCCGGACAGAAGTCCAGGCTTTGCACAGGAGTGTCTCCCTGAAACACAGACATGAGGGAAGAGGAATTCAGTCAAATCAAGCTGCTTACCTTGTAAGCATTTTTCCACTTGTCATCCAGGAGTTCCTCTGCCTGAACCCGTCGGGCGACGTGATCCCCTAGCCCTGCCAACACAATCTGTCTCAAGTAAGTTGCTTGAGCTTCTGTTGGGGGCTTCATTTTTGGATCAATGTAGAGGCCAGCATCAGAACAGACTGAGTTAACTGAGGGGAGAAAAAAAAAAAAAAAAGTCGAGCCAAGACTTGATGGAAAGAAAATGTTTCAATAGTCCAGTTGATTTGCTGCCCTCTGAAGGAAGACAAAAACAGCAGTTCCTCTCAAAATCCACAGACTTTTACCTGCTGTTGTCAGCTGCCCTCGCAAGCGTCTGATTTCCAGCATGGCTTTGTATCGTAGCCCATTTTCTTCACAGAATTTAGGAGTGCAGCCTGCATATTCACAGGCCCCCACGGCTCCTGCAAGTGAACAATCAGGTGGAGAAGACAAAGGCTCAGTAGATCAGGAGTTTTTCCTAGCACAACATTAAACTGTGGGACAGTACTGTCACAGGCCCACATGGACATACCACAGCTCCCACGCATTCAGGGTTGTTTGTTAGCGTGGGACATTTGGAGGCTGCAGGGAGCACAGTCTAGATAACATTCCACTAGACTTAGCCTGACAGCAGGAAGATGACTGGTTATGTAAAGACAATAGCTCAGGGTCATAGGGAGGAGAACAGAAGGGAAATTAACAGTACAGGGAAATCGCTCACTGTAATACCTAACATCACCATGAGGTCTCCCAGCTTTTGCAACAGCCCTTGGCCAGCCCAGATCCTTTGCATCTGTAAAAGCCTTGCTTTCTTCCCCTTCAGCTTTGCTGTCTCTTCCTCACTTACTGCTGGTCTGAAAGAAACATGAAACACAGCATAAATCAGTATCGTGCTTACAGGCAGAATGACCTCAAAGCAACAGAGGCAAGTTTAAAAACAAGCTACAGAAAAGCTCAGTGCCACTGCAGAGCCAGGAGTCAGCACTGCCTTATCGCTGCGCTATGACAAGGCCATGTGTCCTATAAACAGGATCGCAGGCTAGTTTACTCACCTGTCATACTCTTCAAAAAGCTCCCGGACAGTCATTGCAGACACGATGGTAATGGTGTATGGCAGGCAGTCATGCTGCCTACTTAATGCCAGCATTTTTGCATAGCGGGGGGCTACAGGAAAAGTGGACATTACTCTGCCCAAGGGACTAATAGGGCAACTCAGCTTCGCTGTCTGCTGCTCCTTCAGCCTGGAGGAAGAGAAGGAAAAAAGTCATGCAGTAAAGTAACTTCTGCTTTAATACAAGTTTGGGTTCCTGGCTTTGGAGGCCCAATTCATTTGTTTTGGATCTGTTATCTCCATTTTTGTTACATGCAGGCCTCAATGGCCAGGCCAGAGATTCTTCTTTTCCATACAACTCCCGCCTGCCCTGCACAGAGCACTCCTAGCAGTGCCTTTCCCTGCCTCATCCTCGGGCTGTGCCAGTGGCTATGAAAGCCCATGGACCCTCCTGGGCTGCAGAACCAGCAGCTTTCTGCTTCCTGGCAGAGCAGCACAGCTGCCAAACAGCATCTTCTGACTCCTCAGACCAGCACACAACAGAACACCGCGGCGCTTCTTGCCCTTTTCACTGTAACCCTGCGCAGAAAGGCACTTATTCCAGAATAGCTGTGCCCTAATGGCTCTGACAGAAGCATATTCCAGAACTGAAAACACACTGAGACTCAGACTAGGGAAACAAACACGGGTGAACTAAAGGCTGTTATAACGATGCCAGCCTATACATAAAGGCACATTCTCAGAAGTGAAAGATGCAAATGCAAGTGGGTGGGAAAGCAGTGCTCACTGCCTTAGTAACTGGTGCTTTATCACCGAGGAAATTTGTGGGAGACACTGTTACCTTCCTGTCGTCGGGGGCTCCTTCAAGGCACCCAGGGCTATCAGCAATTCCTCAGCTGCTGCAAGTGCTTCCGCTGGAGGCGGCGTTGGGAACGGGAAGTTGATTACCTACAGACATCAAGATAAAATGTCTGTCAGTGCATCACTGACATGGTTCTTGCTGAAGAGCAGAGTCTGAATGCAGTTAAGAAGCCCACGGAGTGTAAACCTCCCCTTTGATTACATACACCAAAGAAAAACATTTAGGAAGTTTTCCAGGAACAATGGGAAAGGAAAGATAATGCGAGGAAGCAAAATAATTAGGAAACAGGAATACCACTGTTACTCTTAACTGCCACTACTTCCAGCCACCGCCTAGGTCAGGCTGCTCTAAGATCTAATTCTTAAGTATTTCACTCCCTGGAAGTGCTCAACTATCTCCAAAACATAATCCCTATTTCGTCAGGGGAAGGACGACTAATCCTATGCACTTCTGGGACCTGAAGGGAAGTCTGTGAAGTTAAAACACATATGCACACAGCTTAGGCCCTTCTTGCTTCTTCGGTATAAAGATGGCCTCCATTCTTCCTTAAAAAGCAGACAGGTCCATTTTCTCCCTCTCTCCCTCTGAACTACAGGATCGTTACTTTACTGATTTTTAATTAGCAAGAATCTGATGAGAAAGCTCCATTATCGGAGCCAAAAGAAAGGAAGCTGCAAAGTCTATTAAGGTCTGGTGCAACTCACAGCAACTTCTGCAATTTTCAGAATCAAAACCAAGTCCCAGGACCCTCATTTCTAACACAAGACACAGCCTCAAGCAGTGAAGATGAAGGACAAATTATGTTTGTTTCTGGTTCCTACGGACAAGCATTAAAGTGAGTGTTGTAGCACAAAATCAGTTTTACACTTCACCTTTTCTATATTCAATGCCTTCATTTGCAGGATCAAGTCTTCTACCGGTCGCTTTGTTATTTCTGGAGCAGAAAATTGCTCAAAATCCATGAACACTGCTGAAGAATATAACCTAGTGGAGCAGAAGTACTATTTAGAAACTTAAGAGAAATCTTAAGTCAATAGATATGCATTGAAAATTGGCAAGAAAAAAAGGCAGCTGTGGGATACTACTTACAGAACCATGTAACTATTTGCATGTTTCAGACATATTCACTGCCTTATTCACAAAAAAATTAATTTAGCAAGCCATGCCAATCTGACCACCAAAATAAGGGTTTTAAGCAAGAAAAAGGCTTCTGAGAAGCCTAACTGTCAAACCTACATCACCTGTGACAGCTTATGTTCAGCTTCACCTCTCCTATTTGGATTAAGAACAGACAAAACAGAAATTTTGTAAGTAGCACTAGTGCCTTGTGAAAGTAGGACAGTAGGATAACTAAAGGCAGTAGGACAAGAGAAACTATCAAATTCAGAGGGACACTTGTTGGGCTTTTTGTTTTCCTAACCCTCTTCAGGGCAACTAGCTAACCTGTAACAGTGCCCTGGTTCGGTCCGGCCAGCTCGACCTGCTCGCTGGTTAGCCGAAGCTTGAGACGTCCAGGTGACTCTGAACGACGAAACGCCAGTAATTTTGTCATAGAAACGCTTCTTGACCTTTCCACAGTCAACCACATATTTGATGCCAGGGATGGTAAGTGATGTTTCAGCCACATTGGTGGCTACAACACACAGTCTTGTTCCAGGAGGAGGAGGCCTGAATACCTACAGCAAACAGGTGGGCACGTGAAACCCATTGTCAGTAAGTGAAAAGAGACAGTCAATTCATACGGGTTACAAAGCGATCACAATGTGTACAGTACAGCAAGTGAAATAAAACCAAGTCAAAGACTTCTATTTTTTGTCCCCAGCCCTGGAGCTCTCTATCCACCTCAGTTAATCGCTCAGAGAAACATCCACAGCACACAGCTTCCAAGCAGTCCAGATGCCAATGGCTAGTCACACTTAAGGCGCACTGCTGTCGCCCCTGAGGTCCCAAGAAAGAACATAAGAATTTGCAAGTGCTGCTGGATAGCAGTAGGATCCTGGCAGGCCCTGCAGCTATGACTAAATTTAACAAGCTACAGGACTGCAGCTTTTCACGTCTTCCAGCGTGCTGAACTGGCACATAAGGGACAACACAGCCCAAGCAAGGCCTATCTGATCACATCCCAATTTGCCCACTGGCCCATTCAAGTCTGCCTACTGATGGGTGTTTTAAGATACAAATTTTAACCCACAAAACACCTGCAGTTTAATGCACGACATAGTCACATATGAATAAAGGTCACTTATTCTTGTGACAATAAATCCTTTACCTTTGCTTGTTTCTCTGGTGCTAGTAAAGAATAGAGGGGGAGCACATAGAGTGGAAGGGAAGAATCTGATTTCTCATCTGTAAAGAAATAAAACAATGTTCTTAAATACACAGTGAGTCAATTTCCAAGGCTTAACCACAATATCTTCACAGGCCCAATCTCATTTAAAAGTAGCAACAAAGTATTTGGTATAAAGCTGAAAACGGAAAACCTTAATAGCTTTTCCATTACACAGGTCTGATGTGCTATCATGCCAACTTAGCAAAGGACAGCTAGCTTGTGTCACACATTTCACAGGTGACGGCAGGTATGCAATTTCTATTTCACAAGTGCCAAACCTTCTTCTGAGTCTGCATCTCCTAAATCAAGGTCAAGATCAGATCCTGCAATGTCATCATCAGTTTCAGCATCTCTGTCTTCATCCCCTTCATCCACTGGTATGACAGAGTAATTGTCCAGATCGATTTTGGGGAGTGTCTGAAGAAGTGAAGAGGACAGGAGAAAAAAAAAGCACAAAGCGTTAAGCCTTTCCAAGCATAGCATTAGCCCTTATGTAACAGACACAATCAGCAATTCCTATTGCTTTAAAAGCAAAGCTGAGCGCTTATTCCAAACTTTTGTTGACGTGAAGGTGACAAAGGGATTGAGTGATTTCATTTATACTTCAAGGCTGAGATACTAATTCAATGTTTGGTAACTATGAGAGTCGGGGAGAAAAATCCAAGTAAATATTTTAAAGAGCATTCTGTGCAGAGCCAGTTTTTTTTCCATAGAGATTTTTACCCTTCCCCACAATTGTCGTTTACTTGAGGCCACTTCAGCTACCAGGATCTGATGTCAGCAAACAGTATATCCGTAACATCACAATTTCCTGCTAACAAGTTTTACGCAGGACTTGGTCACAAGCCAAACACTACTCTTACTCATAGACACATCAGTCCCAATTTTGGATAACGAATGGTGAGATGAGAGCAGTCCTGGAGCCAGCAAGTCTAAAACTACTTCCATTAAAGTTTTATTGGTCAGTACTTAATTGAAATCAATCTCCTGCCTGTAATGTCCAGGGACACATTTTAGTGCTCCGCTGCTCATAAAGCAGCAGTTATCAGTGTAAAGATGTTCCCTCTAAACACTGGAGAATTCCACTAAAGAAAGGATCCATTGAAAGGATCCATTGAAAAACGTTTTTCCCTACCAGAAAACTGTGAAAGCAAAAACTAGTATTTCCATCTTGGACAAAAGGCAGAGGAAAATATTCTTGGAGCTTAAAAATAAACTATAGTTTTTTAAATCATTTAATTCTCCTGCTTTGCCCAAGTCCAAAGACACTTCAGGATGACTCTGACCTACATACATCCCTGAAGGGACATATTCCCTGAAGGGGACATATGTAGGACGCAAGGCTTCAGGCACGATTAGAACAGAGTCTGGAGAGAAACACAGCTACCCAGGAATACTGTTTTGCAGGGAGATACCTGCTCCTTCCTGTCTCTTGGTGGAATTCTAGCCATCACACATTACCATAGCTTTCTTCCTCCTCCTGGATTTCTTAAATTTTCTGATTTCTTCCACTGATTCTTCTTTGTCATCCTCTCCTAGAGAAACAGCAAGTGGAATTACTGTTAGCTCAGTGTGTTCTCCTCCATAGTGAGTGTGGAAGCCTGGTCATACTCTTTGCTTGGGATCCATACAATCTTGCTTGGGATTCAAAAAGTGTCACAGTATGAAAGAAGCAAATAGTCATGTTGAGGACAAGGATGACCCAGAAGTTTAACATTCAGGCTCGGTTTAGGAATTGTACAATGGCTGAGGATTTACAGCAATACACACAAGAACTATGTATCTTGAGGTTTAGGAAAGGATTAGGTGGGTACATCAGAATTTAATTTTCTAACTTTCTAAAGTCATTCTGGGAAATTCCACTATCCTCAAAGCAAACAACCTCCAAGAAGCAGCAGTACTTCCATTTGTAACTTGATCAACACAATGACTGAATAAATGCAATGGATTCCAGGGAAACAGAAGTCATTATATATAAAACCCATTTGCCCTGAACTCGAATCAGCACAAACTGAACAATCAGTTATCAAAATCACACATTTCAGGACTTTTCCCACTCCTGGTTTTTGAGGTTTCTTTATGGGCAAAGCAAGCTCACTTCTTGATGAGATAAATTCCAACTTTAACAATCTTGATTCTATAGCATTACCTGCAGTGTTATTTTTTTGGAACGGAAAAGCTTTCCTTAGCCTTCTACAGAGTGAGTGAACTTCCGCCTGTCCTGTTAAAAACACCAAAATCCCACCTGCAAGAGAAGAGATGACTCTAAACCTCAGCATAGTTATTTCACCTTGGAAAGTTTCAGAACTTATTCTCAATAAGACATGTCAAATATATTGCAAAGTAACAAGGAGGAACAGGGTCTTTGTCTGCACTACTCGCTCAAGAAACATACTGATGTAACGATGATTTAAGTGAAGGCTAATTTTCACAACAAAAATCTTTCAAGTAAAAGCACGTAATATATCAATATGGTCCAACGCCTTGTTAAAAAAAAAAAAACCACACTCAGAAGGTTAAAAAAAATGTTAAGTGTACAGAATCTGAGAGGTTCCCTGCAGTGACCTTACCTGAGGGTAACATTCGATGGATTTTGCACACTTTTCTGAAGCACTCCCCACTATAGTCATCTAGGGGGGTTTTCTTGTTGAAGTGAATGGTCACAGGGAATTGCCTTGCATCTACCTAGACAGGAAGCAACAACAAACAGACAAAATTGTATAAGCCAGCACAGTCACTGCAGCTTTCATGAGAGAACTAGAAAACTCATCCGGTGTTCTGTTCAGCTCTTATTTGTGGTAACCTACAAAACACTGGACCCCCAGAAGTCAGTGTTGTCCATCTTGAACACCATGAAACCAAACTAGAAACCAAACTTTTTTCTCATCATCTCAGTTTGAGGCCTTATATTTCTCCCAAGCTGTAATTTCCAGTCTTTCAAGATAACCCAATTCCTGCCAGGTAAAGTTTTCCTGATAAAAATGGAGAGAAAAACACCCAAAATAAAAAACATTCTAAACAAAATTCCTACTTTTAAAATGATAGGTGAAAGGTTTCAGCACCAACTGGAAAGATTAGAGTGCCCCCATTTTATTTTATAAAGAACACCCTCACTGTATTTCAGCCATTACAACTGACATGGATCCCAGTAAGAGGAACGATACCTGAATAACGGGAGGTACCACAGAAAACAGCCTTTTGTTCTCAGTGAAATCTTCAACACGAAGGGTAGCTGACATGATGATCAGCTTCAGTGGCAGCCCTTTCTGCAGGGACACAAAGGTGCTGTGTTATTCTGTGCCTGAAAGCATATAGCAGTTAAGCTACACAGCACCCAAACCCACTACTATTAGCGGGTCTGAATGCAAGGCTCTGCCTCAAAGCACTCAAAGGTAGCACAGCAAAAGCACCACGTCAAGCGACAAAGGATACGCAGACAGCTTCAAATGCTACTTGTCTTAAAATGGACAAAAAGAATTGCACTAGCAATCCCAATGCTACCACTGACTTGCCTGTAAACCACTGAACTCTCTACTCATCTCTGTGTATATACACACACATATCCGTAAGAAAAACAGATACCAAGAACTGTTGCACAGTCCACCAACCCTGCTTCCAGCATCTGTCAGGACTAAACACTTCAAGGTGTCTGCCAGGATCCCAGGAGAACTCTCCTCCTCATGACTGTTATTAGTTGGCTCATTCCAGTGCAACAGTAAGCATCCCACTTTCTAGTAAGCTGCTAATTTTAAATGTTTA
Source organism: Dromaius novaehollandiae (assembly GCF_036370855.1). Lineage (NCBI taxonomy): Eukaryota > Metazoa > Chordata > Aves > Casuariiformes > Dromaiidae > Dromaius > Dromaius novaehollandiae. The sequence goes on from NC_088114.1 coordinate 5,121,153, forward strand.
CCAGTGTCTTGTGGCACTATGAGTCTGGAAATTAATTGGACATTAACCGAAAAATGATCTCTTGGTACTGACATGTACTATTTTTACCCTTTTTGTAGGTCCTGTGCTTCTTCTATCGCAAGGAAGAAACAAACATGCATTATCTACCTGTGTCAGGGCTATTTTACTGTTTTCCATCACATTCCCACTGACTTCCACACCACAGAGTCCCTCTCCCTCCTCACACAAAGCCTTTTCATGTCTGACTGTCTCACATCCCCTTCCCCAGTACGTCCGCTTCTAACACTGAAAATACTGCCAGGCCGCGCAGCTACTCTTGCTTCTCTTACCTTTTCACGAAGAGGCACAATGCGAGACAAGAGACCTATCAAGATATCTGTGTACATACTTCTTTCATGGGCTTCATCAATAATAACTACTTTGTACTTTGAAAGCAGAAAGTCCTGAGAAGGGAGAGAGAGATCAGTGATTTCAGCACGTGAGGTCTCATCCAAGGTTATCTTTAAGTTATGACAATCTATAGCTACACAAACACTGACTCCACCTCAGTCCTCATGGCTGTAGCATCTCTCATGTACCTGAGCACAGTTTAACATGTTTATCCTCCTGCTACCTGACTGAGGCAGGTAACTAAAGCAGTGAGGAGCTGAGAGACATGCATACAAGCCTATACGAAACAAGCAGCCTATCACAGACCTGAATCCCAAACCTACATGAAGCAGCCTAGTTCCCGAGATTCTCTTCCTTGTTCTTGTTTTACGGAGCAAGAAAACCCAACATTTAGAGACTTGGGCAGGAATATAAAGGGTTAACATGAAATACAGCTTCAGTGCTGAAACTGGTCTTGCTTTGTAAGGCTGGTATCAAATCCATGCCAACTGACTGGTATTTCTTTCTAGCTATAGAAAATACTTTCCTTTTTATATTGTTGAGGACAGCAACTTACCTTCTGAATTTCTTTCAGCAGCACACCATCAGTCATGAACTTGATCTGTGTTTCATCTGTCACATTTCCTTCATATCGTATTTGATATGAAACGACTCTGTAAGGAAGTATCAGGATAATCACAAGAAAAGCATGGGGAGAATCCGAAAATTCATGTTCATATCAGGAAGCAGCCTTTAACCTAATTAAATCAGAGCCTGATACCAGCACAGGGAAAAGTACATCATCAACTCCCCAGAGCCTAACATGCACAAAACAGTAGAAGCTGGGATGTAGAGGAATTTCACTTTGAATTATTTCACTGTTGTGAGACACTTTCTCACAGAGACACAAATTAGGACCATTTCCCACACACCACCTTCACAAAGCTCTAACTTACAACCATTAGGAGCACCAAGTCTATGTCTGTTTTTTTCCAGAGACAACCCAGAAGGGGATTATAAGTAAGCTTCCTACAGTTCTTCACCAGAGACAGGACAGGCAATAAGTAAATCTCCATTTCAGTCTATCACATACACAACGCATCTCAGTGTTATCTTCCCAGCAAGGTCTCAGCTTTTTTTTCCCCCCTCACCTGTGCGACAAGTTCATTTCCTTAGCAACCCGCTGAGACATGGACACCGCAGCCACACGCCGAGGCTCTGTGATCCCAATAGCACCGTTTGAACTAGGAAAGAGAAGCGGGAGGAAGGTTGTTTATTTTAGAGAGAAACATGTAGAAAGATAACAACATGATTTCTGCACAATGACTCTGAAAATGATATCATCACTTCGGCAAATTTTCAATTAAAGTTAGAAGGAAAACAGAGGAAGCTTTGGAATCAGCCTTGTATTATATGCACATTGATATCAAAATATATGTATCCCCAAAGTGATTTTTTCCCAAATGTTTTCTCTTTAGTTCCAGTTTTTTACTGAACTCCAATCCCCCTAGGCAGCCTTCTGACGGTTTGCTTCATTTCAGAAGAAACTCAGGCTGGGGAGACAGCAGCACAGGAGGTGGATGCACTTTCTTACAGCTCAGAAGAAAGCATCTTATGTGCTGTCCGAGCTTGTCAATATAAACAATAGCACCAAAACAGCCACGCTGTTTTTAAAAGCGTTCCTAATATGCATATTTTCTTGCAAAGGTAAAATAAACCTCTGTAAGCAGAGGTTAAACTCTATGTGCTATGGGCAGGCAATAACGCCCCTCTGTGAAGAACAGAGCAGTGACTTTGAAGAAAACTTTTGCCATAGAGGTTTTAAAACGTTACTTCTATGGAGAAACTTTTGCAGTCACAAGCATAATCTTATTTCCTTCAGATTTTTTATAAACCCATTCAACATGGCCACTACCACTACATAGAGAAAAGCAAGTTCGGTTCAGTCATTTCAGAATAAAATCAGAAGTGACTGAGGTAGCTTGAATTTCTGTAATCACATTTACTGCATATAAAAGACGACTCATACCTGGTATAGCCAGCTTCATACAGAAACTGAGGTACTTGAGTGGTTTTACCACTTCCCGTTTCTCCACATATGATGACAATGGGATTCTCATTAATGGCTTCCATGATGGATTGCTCTTCAGCAAGAATTGGAAGCTTTAGTCTTGCTTCCTAATTAAAATAAAACATGTTTTACTTGCACTGTTTTGTCTCCACTCCTTTTCTGTTTTTCACCAGGATTGAAATCCGCCTAAGGTTATAAAAATCAGGAACAGGAATTCTGCAAGCTCTGTGGCTTGAGAAGTTCTAAACCGGCTAATATCACACTGTCATGTTCAAGAACTAGACCCAGGAAAACAACTTCTCAGAAAGCAGCTGTCAAGATGTACACTTCGATTTGTGAAACTCCAGAGTTTCACAAGTTTATTAATAAGGTACTTCAAACAAAAACCTATTTCAAAACTCTGCCTTGTTTGTTCAAACATAAGCAGAGATTTTCCTCTTTCTGAAGAATATTCTGCCTACCTCAAATGGAGTAAAATTGTCCTGATTAATGTACAGTTTAATGGAGAACCAAAAGCAACTTCACAAGACTTTCAACGAAGAATGGTAAAATACTGCTAATAGATTATAAATTTAAAGCTAAATACTTATGACATAAAACAAAACCAATTTTCCTTCTGCATAGATTAGACAGGCTTAAAAGTTCACACTTGTGCATGTATAATTTGCCAGAACCAGCACCGTAAATGCACATTGGTGCAGTGCCAGTAGTATTAGTAATAGACACAAGATAATGCTGTAGTGTCTGTGGTGATTAATTTGATAGAAGATACGGTAATTTCCATCCCCTTGATAGGCATTTTACTGTTAACAGAGCCTCACCTGAATCTCAGGAGCCCTGTCCACAGGGATGAAAACTGCAGGCTTGCAAGGTGGTTTGTTTGATGCTGTTCCTAGTGTCGTTGCACTAGGAACAGCCTGCTGATGAGTCGCTGTCTTCTTAACGCTTTCCTCTGGCTTTTCAGCTGCATTCAAACCACTGTCTGAAGCCTTTTCAACTTCTTCTTTCTGCTCTTCCTTCTCCTCTTCAGAGCTATGGGATTCCTCCTCAGGCTCCGATTCTGAATCTGAGCTGTGCCTTCTCTTATTTGCCCCACTGATGCTCCTGATCTTCTCGGGTACAACAGCCCCTGGCTCCTGTACCATCCTAGAAAAAAACATCAACACACGATCTACATTTTGTTTGACATTCTCCAGGATCTCAGGCCAGACACTTCTTCCACACAAAAAAGAAAAGTCAAGTCACTAAAAGTCACTGCCTAAGCCTGAACCTGGGTTTTATTCAAGTAGGTAAGCCGCACCTCAAAGGGAGGGGAGAGGTTTTCACAACTCGGCTAGGTAAAGCCTCAGCTAACCCAATTTCGTGTTTGCAATAATCATGATTCAAGCAGAAGGTTGGACCTGATGACCCACAGAGGTCCCTTCCAAACAACATTTCTGTGATTCTGTTGAACCCAGCTTTGGACAGGTGTAGACTCTTCTGCAGGTACACTATCATGTAATCAAATAGTTCAGTACAGTAACAGTAAACCAAAAAAGAGAACTTCCCTCTTCCTACCAGAAACAAAAAAGAGTTGCAAGAGCAGAATCTGTACTGCCTTTACCATCTAGAATACAGTGACTACAACAATCAAAACAAATCAGTCTCTCCCCTGGCAACATGCTGGATATGTAAACTGTATTCTTATCTAAGCGTGTTCTATATTGATATTTATTCATTTCTTAAAAAGCCATCCTTGTAGTTCAATTTATGAAGCTCTGGATAAATCTAGTAAATTATAGACTGCATCAGTCAATGTTTTCCAATAGAGCAAAAAAGTAAACATTTATTCCACCAATTGTGTAGCTTAGCATAATTTATTAGTGTACTCACATACAATTGTTACTCATCTTGCTCCCTTATGAAAGGAAGGACCATGTTATTTTAAAGGTATTATGAGGTAAAAATACAAAATATTTAAATTATCCATTCTGAAGAACATGTATGCAGTAAGAACATGGAAAAATTGAGCAAAAAAGCTAAGAAGGGTGCCCAATTTTAAACCACTGCGGTACACCTTGGGCAGCTCTTTCAAAACAGTGCTTTACCTTTTAGTCTGATATATTCGTTCCCCGACACCCAGTTTGGAAGTGGTGTACAGAAGCTTCATTTCTGCCTCAGAAGCCTGGACTTCATTTAGCTTGCTCAGCAATTCAGCTCGCTATGTGGGAAAAACAACCAAAATCAGGGATTACCTTCACTAGCAGATAATTTCTTATCAAGAGAAGCCCTTGAGCTTTAAAAGATAAACTCTGGAAGACATTGCTGTGAAGGTTTAAAGATGTTTCTGCCGTCACATGTTCTCTTCTCCCCGATGAAGACTACTGTCCTGCACCAGAGTCAGGAGAGAAGAAACATGGACTCATTCCTCCACTGTTCCCACTAACAGCTCAGCAGCAGCCCTTAACAAACAGTGAAGAAGAGGGATTTGAACTAGAACACCGGAGCGAGAGCAGGAATGGCTGAAGCATCCTTTCAACTCACTTGCAACATAAGACATAGCCCTGGCCTCTAGAGGATCAGATTAAACTACCTCCAAAAAAAGTCTTTAGACTTCATTTATCGAAGCCCAGGTTCAGGCACTAAAATGAACAGGAATTTTGCCTGAAAAGCATTTACAAGGAAAAAAAATGTATTTGCAGAAAGAAAATACACAAGAGCTGAAAATAAATACAACAGAAGCATTGGCAGTAGCACACAGTTAACACTGCGCTAAGCTCAGTATTTTGTAGCAGGGCCGCCCTTCTCTCACACTCTATTTGCTTTTAAAATATTGTCATTGACTTTGCTAGTGAGGTATTTCACAACACACATAGACTGTGTACACACAACACCCACAACAGCAACAAACTGAACTTTACGTCAGGTTTTTCCTAGCCCTGCATCATTTCTTTTATTTTGTAAGAAAGAGTTAACACGTTGAGAGAAAAAAAGCAAAAAAAGTATACAAAGGCGTACACCAATTTTATCACTAACACACTGTACCAGCAACAATGAATCCTCCTCCCATTAATTATTCCGACTTTAAAGAGGAGAAAATTATACCCAAAGTGATTAAGTGTCTCGCCAAGGTCAAAGTGAGAATAGGAAACAGGGCCCAGAAACGGCGAGTCCCTGCACCGCCTGACGCAGTGAGAAGGGCAGGTATGGGCGAGGGGAGCGTTTCTTCACCACTAGAAGTTACACTGAAGACACCATGGGCGGCTGCACGCTTCTGCCAGAATACGCGGAAAAGAAATGGCTAATGCTGTTGTAACATAAACTTCTGAGCTTCAGCATCAATGTGTCCTTGAGACACCTCAGAGTCCACATCCCAGCGCCACGCTCTAGCACCAAAGAGCGCTCTCTCCACCCCTGCTTTTCACACCAGCAACATCATGACATCGTATAGCAGAGAGTCACACTGCAAGGGAAACCTCAGCAGATGCTTATTAGCATCAACTTCTTCTGTGCACTGGTGTTATTAAATTCATTTCATCACAGCAGAAGCCACACTGCTAGAGTTTCACCACCAAGAAACAACGTACCTGCTTCTTTTTTTCCTTCTGCTCTAAAACTTTCTGCAAATGTTTCTTCTGTTTCTTGCTTAGGGGCTTCTTCTGTTGTTGCAAAACACTTGCTACTTTTTTCTTCTTTGCTTTTTTGGCTGGCAGGACCAGGGCATTACTTCCGTCGACTCCTTTCAGCGTGGCTTCATCTGAAAGCATTTGTTTCATTATTTACGCGTGCCAGGTAGCCTGTTTTCAGCACAGTGCTCAACAGGCTTATCGTAAACCTGACCAGATTTAGCTCAGTTTTAAACAAACAGGAGCCCCATCCCCAGCCAAAACAAACCCCACAATACCGATACGGCCAAAAGAATATGAAAGCAGGGACTCAGCCCTCCGGTGCTTTTAGGGTATTTTTCCTGCACTTACTTAACACTAACTGTGCTTTTTTTTCAGGTCCCCCTGGGAGCAAAGGGCACTAGAGCAGGCTGGGGCTCAGCACCTCGGCATGACCTCACGGCCTCCTGCCACTCCCATAGATAATTAATTTACACTAGTAAAAATTTATATTAAAAAAGTTTTAATAATAAGCATAGGATAAAGTAATTTTAACACCTATTTAAATACTGCAAAGAAAATAAGAATACAATTTGCAGTAATAACTATTAAGAAAATAATAAGTATTCCTTAAATAACTATTCTTGTAATAAAACGCTTATTAATAATAAAAAGAATATAACAAAGTGCTTTTAAATAATTTAATAACCATTTTAATAAATTAAATTATCACAAAAATAAAAACAGAGCAAAGGTATAAGAGTATTCTGGCAGTTCTACTTTAACGATAAACATTCGTAATAATGAACATAACGGCTACGAAGGGGACGCCCAGGCTTGGCGGCCTCCCGCCCGCCGGTAACGGGGCCCGCCGCACCTCCCAGCTCCAGCTCCAGCTCCAGCTCCAGCTCCAGCGGCTCCGCGGCGGGCGGCGGCGGGAGCACAGAGCCCCGCGGCTGCCGCGCCTTCCAGTTGTGCCTGCGGCGCGCCCTGCCCATGATGATGATGGCGGCGGCGGCGGCCCCCCACGTGCGGCTCCCGGAGGCCGCCGCTTCCGGGCAGGCGCGCGCGGAGTCTCGCGAGAGGGGGGCGGAGCGAGAGGGCGGCCCGGGAGGGCGACCCCGCCCCGCCGCGCAGGCGCAGCGGCGAGCGCCTCGGCGGTTGAGAGGCGGACGCGCCCATCCGCTCTCAGGGGCTCTAGCAGCGGCACTTCTGCCCCCGCCCCCGGGGGTTTAGCAGCACCCCGAACTGCCGCTCTCGTCCCGCGGCCACAGGCTGTAAAATCTCCCTCCGGCCGCTCCCGCGCTTCCTCCCCTCGCCCGCGCCGCGGTGGCGGCAGCCCGGAGGGCCCCTCCCTGAGGCGGCGGCTGCGTTTTGGCGCCAAAAGAGGGCCGCGAGGCTGCAGCGTGAGGCGGCCCCGTGAGGCGGCTCGCGCCGGACACCCAACGGCTCCGCCCGCCCCCGAGCCGCCCACCACGGCGAAGGCCTCAACGCGCTTCATGGCTCAGTGCAAAGGCTCAGTCAACGTTTATTTTAAGCTTTGTCACAATACCAGTCGATTTGTGAAATTGGTCTACAAATATTTAACTACATCGTACATTGATTGGGTGGTCAGATAAGTAATAAATAAAGGCATGTAGAGCTCTGTAAAAATAAGTTTGATATATTTGTACCTACTTAACAATATTATCAGTAGAATCTAATATTTCCCTAAGGATCATATGTCAAAAGTATACATACACCATTTCTTCAGACCAAGTTATTTTTACAGAAACACAACTATTGTACAAACTTAAACACTATAATCTTGAAATCTGATGTACAAAACAGGATGTGAAATCACCAACATCAGTGCTGATAACGAGTGCTACCATAGCAAATATAATTTCTGATTAAAAAGAAGATCCATTTTTAATGTGCTAATTGTCATCACAGTTCAATGGAATTATCCAAAAGTTTAAAATACATGCGGATACAATAAAATCTTTTATTCTCCAACCCAGACAAAGAGAACTTATGGTCATTTACGTCATTAGCTGCCAAATACAGATCAGTATGTGAGGCAAATCACACTTAAAAACTTCTACACCATCAAAGAGCTAAGATTTATACTGGTCTATTTTCCACATTAACTATGCAACAAGTCTTTAAAAGCAAATCACAATTGGAAGGACGCACTATTAAGTACAGCATTGAATCACACCAGATTTTATACATTGTACTCTGACATCCAATACCACTTTTAAAAGCATTACATTCTTAATACAACAGATCAGTTACCTATACAGGTGAGGCGTGTACTTTCAGAGAAATTGCTACAAATGTAAGTAGTTTTGCAAAAATGTCAATGTACTGAGAATACATAGTCCTACAGTGGTTTCAAATATTAGGTCTTAGAGCATGAAGCTAAAAATACTTAAGACCTTACTGGAATCTCTGACACCAGATAGCTTGAAGTCCATCTTAAACAACTACGTCAACCAGTGTAAAAGGTGACACTCTTTCAAGTAGCTGCTGAGAATGGGAGGATAAATAGGAACAGTTCAAGATTATCAGCCTTTGGATCAAAGGCCAGATTTAGTGTATTTACACACATATAACTGCACCTCAGATAACCCATGCCACTTTAAAAGTCACTTGCACCAGACCAGATGCGAAGGAAAACGGACTATTAGAGGAATGCATAGGTACCATTACCCACCTCTGAATAAGCAGCCTAGTGGTTAGAGCAAAGGCCTGGGAGCTGTGAGGTCTGGGGTTTATTCCCATTTCTGCCTCCTGCTGCATGGTCCTGGGCAAATCTGTCAAATTCTGTGCCTTGGTTTACCCATGCGTCAAACACTGACACCTGCACATCTCTGAACCAATTTAAGATGCCCTATCAATGGCAATATAAAAGCAGCGCTACCACTTTCACTGGAATGAGTTCTTAAAAGCAGAGCAAAAAACTTGATGGATAAACTACATGATTTTGTATGGAAAATATTTGTAAAAGGTTATTTACAAAAGTAACTCCAAAGAGATTAAATACAATACCACATTCAAGTCCCTAAAGCATTTTCACTACAGTGCATGTTTAAAAACACAGAGCATTTTTTAAGTATATATATTGAAGATTAGACTGTGCTTACCAAAAAAAAAAAATCACTGTTTTCAAATTTTACTACAGTGAAAACTGAGCGTTGGGAAAAATACTGATTAAAAATATCCAATTTTATATATACTGCTTTTCACATAACATTTTGCTGTACATGGGATGTAAGTTAATACAAAAATATTTTTTTCAAGCAGCAGGGTGATCAAAATTAGAAGAGTATTAATATAGAAGGGCTGATTTTATAAAACTAAAAGACATGATTAAAGAGACGGAGAAACTATAATCCCAATTAATTTTTATATAGTATTTTAAAAGGAATTTTTAATAGACAACTGATAATATATAAACGATTCAAATATTCTTAACTTCAACATTAAATATGGATCACATAAAATACTATCTATGCCAAACTGACTCACGCACATAGTCCTATTGAAGTCAATGGAGTTGCTTACATGAGCAAGGTTTGCAGGCTTTGGTCCTCAGGCCTCAGATTTAGCAAAACACTTAAAGACTGTACAAGCTTTGCTCATCAATTCCTAATTTCCAGGGTGGTGTTTTAGCCCAGTCCTCCAAGCACAGCAGAGGAGGGAAAACAGAGATTACAGGGAAGACTCTATAATACTATGGAAAATGAGCTGTAAAAAAAGGAAATATATTGTAATTTGAATATTCAGCTTTACTAAGCAGAGTATCTGTTGCCACAGTACTTATCTGTTTCTAGGAAAAGATTTTAACTTATGAAAAGCAGTTACTTTGCAACTCTAAACATATATTTCTTCAAAAACAGGGCCAGGGAATTTACAGATGACATAAAAAATTAAAATGGACTACAATAGTGCCAATTGCATATGAAACCATTACATTGAACTTCAGGGATCACAGTTTGGAACAAAGGCCATAAATATGGATATTAAAATAATCACTCATGCAAATGTCACATACAGACCAAAAGAGGTTAGGCAAGTAATACGCATTTTAAAAACATTCTCAAACTTCAGCATAAAGAGAAAAATAATTTTTCCCAAAAGTTACATTCAATTAAGCGTCACATCCAACAGAAGTTCTACCCAACAAGACAAGAAGTCGAAGACCAAGTAGCAAACTGTACACAGTTGCACATAGCCAGTCCCACTGGAATAGGCATTCACAGGTGAAGTGAAAGCATATAGATCATCTATTCATACTTGTTCCCCTTGCTTTTTGCCCAGTCTGTATCACAGACTAGATTTTATTGTAATCATTTTTCTGTATTCATTTAGATTATTAGGAAAAACATACTTCTGTACCTGCGGTCCATTTTACTTCTCACAATATCAATTCTGTGCTCATTATTATGATATTACATGCTTCCCCCCATGCACCCTCCTCCATTTATAACCTTGAATACAAGAGGTTACTAAGTTAATTCACCTACCAGACTTTCTTCCCTGAGGTTACCCTTGCTTCGATGCATTTCAGCAAACCTTACAAAGTCAGTGATAGTCTACCAAGCTAGTTAAATATAAGATTACAAATACATGGAATCCTTCAAAGTAAACTTGCTTCAAAGCTCCCACGTTACTTTGGAATACAAGTGTTCAATAGACTCTTCTCATAAGGTGACTCACTTCCCCCAAAACCCAAAGTAGTGAGGACACAGACTCCAAACAGAAAGCTCCTATAAAACTATTCTAATTTTAGGAAAAAAAATTCCAGATCTTCCTGAAGATAATTTATTGCCGCTTATTGGTCCTGAGAAAGCTTTAAGCAACAATACATTTGCAAGTGTTTTATCTGCTGCCTTTTTTGAGAAAGTACATGGGTCCTGAGACTAAAAAGCATGTTTTATCCTATGCACTTATGCTTGGAAAATGCTTCACTATGAAGATCAAATATGAACTGTAATTTGCCACACTACATCTCTTTCCTTCAGGTCAGTTTATTAAAACAGATTTCCTTTCAAACACCAAAGTTAAAGTTCTTGATACGAAAAGCAATGAAATAAAACCATACATCTACACTTATCAATTCCTCATATGAGACTGGCATTTAAGGACTTCAAATTCACAAAACCTTCCTTCTCCCTTTTTCCTCAACTCCTATTAAAAGCCATGGTGTGAATTTTTTGGCTTGGATACCAGAAAATTCTTCATATGATACTCTAAGAAAGGCAACTTCAAGGCAATGAAATAAGCCAACAATAAAACAAAAACATTCACAACTTTGAAGAAAGAAAAAAAGTGGACCCACAGCAGTTACTTCTCAATAGAAGTGTTTGGTAGCTTGAGGTTTTTTTTCTTCAACATTTTAAAGTGTCAAATTTGCATATGTTTAGCTCAATTTCAATATTTGAAAGACTACTCAATTTGCTTTTATAAAAACTTTACAAAAGATGTTTTTAAATGCTTGTAAAAGTAAGCGTTTATCTACTGAGAAAATTCTAGTACCGGATAAAACTCTCTGAATATACAGCTGAAATCTTTTAACGTTTTTTCCTTACAAGTATAATGGCTGAGTGTATAATCTAGATAAATTAGTCTTACACATGATGAAAAGTTTTAACTTTGCACACTTTTTACCATGTGATGTTTTGCTGCTTTGTAACTTCGAATGAGACAGTGCTTAGTAATTTTCTAGAGCTGGTGTACAGTGGTCTATAGGGGTTAGTTCATTGGTCACTGCCTCTGTCCAGGTTTTCAATCACCCTAGAAAGACGTATATTCAGAAGTCTGATCTGACTATCGAGGTGGTCCATCTTCTCCTCAAGGCTGCTGTTGCTGTTTCTTCTCCAGTAAAATCCAACAGGCCCGGTCATGAAATAAACTGCTACAACAAAGCAGAGAGGCAGGACTGCATGTTCTGGATCACCTTCATATTTCTGGAGGATGTACACACACGAGAGGGTAAAAAGGGCAACCCTTGCAATCCAGAAAAAGCGACCAAACATCATATGCAGGAGAGAGAAGAAGAATCCAAGGAAGAGAGATAAAAACCAATAGGCAAGTAAAATGGCACCAATCAGTAGAAGAGCACGGGTTGGGTTGTTGGCAATTGCTGCTGGGCTGAAATAATGAGTCAAGTTGGAGGCTGAAAAACAAAGGAAAATTTATAAAATATTAATTAGAGCATGTGAAGGTGACAAGGATAAAGATGCAAGCACAGCTACCAAAGGGCCATGCAGTGTGGTCATGACTGTGTTTTCTAAAAAAAGGGGTCAAGCTAGTTCATCCATTTCTGGATGGACCTTTTCAAATCACTGGCTCATGTCTAATGTTGCTGTTGAATTAATTCCATTAAATTACAGATGTTAAAGATTCTTTATGGAAAGACAAGCTGCCCTAGGGTGTAAGGTCAAAGTTCACATCAAGGATCAAGGATCTTTCTTTGGTAAAGTTGTATTCTAAAGGCTCTCGTATTATACCTTTCCTTCTAGTCCTCCCTTACGTCCCTTTCCTGCCCATTTCCAGCCATTTACTGATGATCAGCCATAAAACAGCAATGATCTCTGTACTGAATTTTAGAGAGATCCTGTAGATACATATACAGAAACAGCATGGTTGTTTCAGTCCTCTTATTTGAGAGACTAAGAGCAAAATTAAAGCCATATAAAGTGGACAGAGATACCACTGACAGATGTTTTATAAAGCGTGATTAAACAAAGTAGTTATTTTCCCGCTAAGCCTACGCTTGTGAACACTGATATCTGCTGATATACTTCAAGGGTAAACAGGCATCACGCTTACCGTCAATTCCAAGAACATCTAATAGATCAGTCCATATTCTCCAGAATGTGTCCATTAATATATCCACCCCATTCACAAACCTCTCAGTCAGCCTTGAGAAAAACTGAGAAATAAAATTGGAAGAAAAAAAAAAAACTTAAACACACTTTGAAATGTAATAGTCATAAGTAGACTGGTAACTCGTGAGACAAGAACTGCAGACTATTCTGAAGTCCCCAAGGAAAAAATATACGTTAACTCTTAATTTTTTTCAAGTATGTGAATCATAAATATACTCAGTAAAATGGGTCCTCACTCTAGGTATTTTGACATGTAACATTACCTGCTAACAGGATTTTAAAAAGCACTTTATTCACCTATGACTGTTCTGAAGTTTAAAGGAAACACTATTACGAGCAATGGACGTCGGTAAAGTGCTCTAGAGGGTCACAGTTTTATGGAGCAACTGCGAGACGTCCCCATCATCACGTCCCAACGTCTCGAATGCATTTTCAAGTAAATTTAACCATATTTATCCCTTCTCTCCTCAGCCAGTAGGAAAAACGGCAGCCGAACTGACGCCAAGCCCGCTGGCCCTAGCGAGCACCGCGCTGCTCACGCAGAGCCGCAGCGCCAGGGCTCGGCCGCCCGCGCCTCTCCCGCCCGCCGCCTCCCGTAACCGTTATTTATAGATTTATCTGGTTTTTAACGGTTTGCTCCGCGCCAAGCCTCGCCTCCCGCTTGCTTTCTCTAAGCCTTCCCCCACACACACACACGCGCGGCCCCTCGCAGGCGCCGCGGGTCCAGCGCCGAGCACCGCGCCGAGGGGGGAACGGGCTCCCCCGGGGCGCGGGCAGGGCGGCGCCGGCCCCCGCCAGGGCTCCGCGGGGAAAGGGGCGCCCGGGCGGACGGGGGGGGCGGCGGGCGCCTCACCTTCTGCAGGGCCCGCACGTTGTCCTCGCCGAAGAGGCCGCTGACGCCCTGGTAGAGGCCGCTGGCGGCGCGGCGCAGGCTGTTCTGCTTCTCGGCGCCGCGGCCCCGCGCTGCCCAGGCGCCGCGCGGCGCCGCGCCGCCCAGCAGCAGGGCGAGCAGGGCCAGCAGCCGCAGCGCCGGCAGCCGCCCCGCCGCCATGGCCGCCCGCGCTGCGCCCCGCGCCCCGCAGCGCCGCCGTTGCGGCGACCCCTGGCGGCCGCGCGGGGGAAGCGCCGCCAGCCGCGCTCGCGCCGCCCCTTCCCGCCCTTTCGGGTCAGGTATAGCGCGCGCGGTGTATACGGTAAATACGGTTGTCCAACCGTCACCTCGAGCGGAAAGGTTCCCAGATCAGGG